>NW_024081098.1:475949-792820 GCF_003009895.1 Hyaena hyaena | reverse complement strand
AGGGTAAAGAAAGCACAGTACATATACATTTTAAGTTTTTGGAAGCAAAGTGAAGAGCAAAACTAAGCCAAAAGAAAAAAAAAATCTAGGAAAGATAAAAAATAAGTAATTATGTTACTTTCCATATATTTTTAATAAAGTTAATATTTTAGATCAGATTCAAAAACTCCACATCTGGGGCACCTGGGTGGCTCAGTCGGTTAAACGTCCGACTTCAGCTCAGGTCATGATCTCATGGTTCGTGGATTCGAGCCCCGCATCAGGCTCTGTGCTGACTTCCAGCTCAGAGCCTGGAGCCTGCTTCAGATTCTGTGTCTCCCTCTCTCTCTGATCCTCCCTTGCTCACACTCTCTCTCTCTCTCTTTCAGAAATAAATAAATAAAAACATTAAAATTTAAAAAAAAAAAAAAAACTCCACATCTGTTTTGCATCAACTGCACCATTTTCTTTTGACCCTCTTAATGCATTACTTCTACCTTCTATCCCCACGTCTGATGATCAACAGTTTCTTCTATGTATCTGTGGGCTTTGTAAAAAAAAAAAAAAAAAAAAAAAAAAAATATGTATTTTTGAAAGTTCAACGTGTAAGAGAGATTATATATATGGTATTGACCTTTCTCTGACTTTCTCCACTTAGCATAATGCCCTTGAAGTCAGTACATGTTGTTGCAAATGACAAGATTTTATTGTGTTTTTTTTTTTTTGGGGGGGGGGGCTGAATAGTATTCCTCTGTGTGTATGTATATACATACATACACATATACCACAATCTATCCATTCATCCATCAGTGAACACCTAGGTTGTTTCTCCATCTTATCTGTTATAAATAATACTTCAGTGATAACGGAGGACACACATATCTTTTCAAGTTAGTGTTTGTGTTTTCTCTGGACAAATACCTCAAACCGGAATTGCTGCATCATGTAATAATTCTATTTTTTAATTTTTGGAGAAATTCCCATAATATTTTCAATAATGTATGCACTAATTTATATTCACACCAACAGTACACAAGGATTCCCCTTTTCCCACATCTGCAACAACACTTGGTAGTTCTTGTCTTTTTGAAAAGAGCTATACTAACAGCTGATAGGTGACATCACGTTGTGATTTTTCTTCCCATCTGCCTGAAGATTGATAATGTTGAACTTTTTTCTTTTTTGATGTACCTATTGGTTATCTTTATGTTTTCATTGGAAAAATGTCTATTTGGATCTTCTTTCCAGTTTTACATCAGATTGTGTATTTGTTTTTTCAAAATCAGATTGTGTATTTTGTATTTTTTGTATGAGTTTTTAATATATTTTGGCTTCTAGCCCATTATCAGACAAATGGTTTGCAAATATATCCTCTATTCAATAGGTTGCCTTTACATCTTCTTAACCATTTCCTTTGTGGTGCAGAAGGATTTTAGTATGATGTCTTCCTTGTTCATTTTGCTTTTGTGGCTTGTGCTTGTAGTGTCAGATTTAAAAAAAAAAAAAAAAAATCACCACCAAGGCCTACCATCTATGTCAGGGAGTTTACCATCTGTTTTCTTCTTGGTGTTTTATGGCTTCAGGTCTTCTATTCAAGTTTTTAATCCCATTTTGAGTTAGTCTTTGTGTATGATGTAAGATAGTAGTTGAGTTTCATTCTTCTGCCTGTGTCCGTCCAGTTTTCCCAGCAACATGTGTTGAAGAAATGGCCCTTCCCGTTATATGGTCTTGGCTCCTTTCTCATAAATACAGCATGGGTTTACCTCTGGACTCCCTGTGTTGTTCTATGGATCTATGTATCTGTTTTTAGGCGAGTATTAGCTGTTTTAATTACTATAGCTTTGTAACACTGTTTGAAGTGAGGGAACATGATGTCACTTGCTTTGTTCTTCTTTCTCAAAATGGGTTTTGCTTTTTGGTTGATTTTTTATTTGTTTATTTGTTTTTTGTGGTCGATTGCGTACAAATTTTAGGATTATTTTTATATTTCTTTGGAAAATGCTATTGCAGTTTTGATAGGGATTCCACTGAATCTGCAGAGTGCTTTGAGCATTATGGGAATTTTAACAATATTGATAGATTCAAGCCGTGAGGATTGTGTAGGTTCTATTTGTGTTATCCTTGATTAATTAATTAATGCAAAGTAGTTTTCAATATATAGGTTTTCACTTTTTTGGTTAAAGTTACTTGTAGGTATTTTGTTTTTGATGCAATGGTAAATTGAATTTTTCTGTTTTTTTTTTTTTTTTTGGTTACTTGATTATTCGTGTACAGAAACACAACAGAATTTATTAGCTCCACCAGTATTTTTTAATGGAGTCTTTAGGTTTCCTTTTTTAAATATATTTTTTAACATTTATTCATTTCTCGAGAGACAGAGAGACACAGTGTGAGTGGGGGAAGGACAGAGAGAGGGAGACACAAAATCTGAAGCAGGATCCAGGCTCTGAGCTGTCAGCACAGAGCCTGACATGGGGTTCGACCTTTCGAACTGTGAGATCATGACATGAGCGGAAGTCGGACGCTTACCCTACTGAGCCACCCAGGCACTCCATAGATTTCTTTTTTTTTTTTTTCTTAATATAGTATGTTATCTGCAAATAGTGAGATTTTTATTTCTCCCTTTCCAATTTGGATGCCTTTTATTTCTTATCTAGTTGCTCTGGCTGGGACTTCCAATACTGTGTTGAATAGAAGTGGTGAAAGTAGGCATTTATTTCTTGTTCCTGATCTTGGAAAGTTTCCAGCTTTTTGCCGCTGAGAATAATGTTAGCTTCAGGCTTGTCATAAAAGACCTTGCTATGTTGAGGTATGTTTCCTCTATACCCACTTTGTTGAAAGTTTCTATAACAAATGGATATTGAATTTGGTCATCACTATTCTCTGCATCTATTGAGGTGATCATATGATCTTTATCTCTTGTTAGTGTGGTAGTTCATACTGGTTTTCAATTGTTAAACCATCCTTGTATCCATGAAGTCAAGCACGCTTGATTATAGTGTATGATCTTTTCGGTGTATTGTTGAATTTGGCTTTTTGGTACTCTGAGTTTTATTTTCCTCTAGCATCTTTTCTGATTTCTGTGCCAGAGTAATGGTGGCTTTACAAAATGAGTTTTATATGATTTTCTTTGCTTCTCTTTTTTGGAAGAGTTCATGAAGGATTAGTATTAGTTATTCTTTGAATATTTGGTAGATGAAGCAATGAAGCTGTTTGGTTCCGGACTTTTTTTTGTTGAGAGGTTTTTGACTAATGATTCAATCTCCTTACTAGAAAACGATCTGTTCAGATTTTCTGTTTCTTCATGATTTAGCCTTTGTAGGTTATATGTTCCTAGGAATTTATCCTTTTCCATTAGGTTGCCTGAGATTCCATTTTTAAAGAAAGGAGAAGAATTGATGGGTATTTAGAGGACTTTCTGTCAAATAAGCTAGGTATAATTATTAATAATTAACATAATTTGTTGTAGTCTAAAGTAACCTTGAATAACAGTGCCATGTTTCTCTTTTATGTCTATGTTTAGACATCTTTCTAGTATGCTTTTAATTAGTTCCACTTTATGTGGCTAATTACTGCTTAGTTTTTGGTGTTTCCCTAAGATAATATTTCCCAAAGAAACTTTTATTGACACCTAGGTAATTATCCATTGTAATGGCTTAGACAGCCCTGCCGTGTACATCCTTAATAGCCTGTACATGGCCATTTGGTTGCAGTTGTAATAATGTATTTTAATCATTTCTTTCTATATCTCTGTTCTCCTATTCTCTAAGAACCTTCAGGCAAGGATTATTTTACTCTTTCTGTTCCTAGACCAAGATCTAGAATATAATAACTGCCAGGATATTTTTAAAGGAATAAATTAATACATAAATGAGGTTATTACTCTGAGGTACTCCAGAATATTCACTTAAGTGTAGTGGGATTTCAGGCATGGAAATATACCTACCACAGATTGTCAGCTTTAGAACTAAAGGCTGGTATTATCTTATTAGTGAGCATATTTTATTCTTAATACTTAGTACAGAGAGGGCCATATTGCTCAGAAATGTTAAATAAATAAAAGGAAAAGAGGACATAGTTTCAATGGCTGGGCACAGAGGTGAGTATTTGCACCCAGTTTTGCACTGCTTATCTCTTGGAGATGCCATTCACAGGGACTATAAACTTTTGCAGTGCACACCTTGCCCTATATTTTAAGTTAAATGGTATTAACTTTATCACACATAAACACAGATAAATTCTTAGAAGATGCATATTACAATATGAAATATTTTCTCAAAATAACTTCTTAGAAATTGAACATACTTTAGATATTCAGACATTGTGAGGTATTAAATATAGCGCTCTGAGAAAGTGTCTATGATAATTAGTGTTATTTATAATTTTGTTTTGAAAAACTAGTGTGTTTATTGTTTATATGTTATGTACAGCGAGAAATGTGAAGACCTATAAAAGAAAAAGAATATTTAATGCTACAATTCTCAAATACAAAAAACTAGGTATAGATACAGTTTGTGAAGACAAAAGTTGTACAGTAGAAAATAATCCAAGTATAAACCTCTGTGTGTGTGTGTGTGCGTGTCTGTGTGTGTTCATGTAATCAATCCTTGGAAGGTATTCTTTTCATTAATTTATCCTTGTTTCAACCTAGCTTTTTTTTTCCAGTTGTGTTTTGTGAAAATTTTAATAGCTTTTGAACTTAATATATATACCGATAAAAGAATATTATAATTTGTTTATAGTTGCATCGACTTAACAGTCTTATTTTGATATTGAAAATTGTTCTGTTTTACTATGATTTCTGTGATGTCTATTTACATTTGGTTTTCAATTAAATAGCATTCTTTATTTTTACATCTTCAAAGTTAATTTTCTTCATGTACTCTAAATATTTCTAAGGCATGTTATTTAGAGCAAAGGTCTTTTTGAGGGTTGATGGAGGGAATGGGTTAAATAGGTGATGGGTATTAAAGAGAGCACTTGTTATGATCACCAGTGGGTATTATATATAAGTGATCAATCACTGAATTCTACTCCCGAAACCAAAACTACACTGTATGTGAACTGGCTAGAATTCAAATAAAAACTTGACACAACAGTGAATAAATACATGCATACATGCATGCATGCATACGTACATCCATAAATATACAAACAAAGGTCTTTTCTCAGTCATTTCACTTGGCAGGTTTGGATCCAGTGTGCATTTGAGGATAATAAGTAAGGACTGAATTCTACTTAAAGACTATGTCACTTCCTTTACTTTTGTCTGGTCTCTCTCTAGGGAGGTGTGAGTACTGATTAGAGGCCTTGCCACGGTCTTTAAAATTCTGTTTTTAAATAAATTCTTTTTAAAGGTTATGAAAGAAAAACAAAACTATTGATCTTTCTCAAAATGGAGTAATTTGTAATTCGGCTGTCCACTTGATCCTAAGGTTGGCTTTCTCTTATCACACACAGTGTAGTACTTCTCACATAGGTCAGTAAATGGTAACTTTCCTTGGTAGGCATTAAAATTGTCAGATTTAGTGAACATTGTAATTCAGATGTTAGAGGAACAAGATAATGTTGTAGGTTGCTGCTTTCAGGTAGAACTTTCTGTGATGATGGGGATGTTCTGTTAGTCTGAACTGTCCAATACAAAAACCATCACACGTGTGGCTGTTGAGTACTTACATCTGACCAGTACAATTAAAGAATTAAAGGTGTAATTAATTTTAATTTGAAACAGCCACAGATGACTAGTGGCTACCATTGGATAATGTAGTTCTGAAGAATTCCATAACAGCCATCTTTGAGAGCGACTTGTTTTAAATCAGCCTCAGAATTAAACATGTTGCATGCATTTTTAAGAGTATTACTCAAATTAGTTAGAATTTGTGTTTGGAGAGAGAATATGTTGGAGAAGGAAAAAATCAAATGGTTTTCTCTTTTGCCTTAAAAGCTACTGTAATTTAGGCATTCTGCTATTTAAAAATTCAACCCATAATTGACATGATAAAGGAATAATATTAGGAACCTGTGCATATTTTGAATACTGGTAAACTGTGACTTACACTAAAATTCATAACATGTCCTCTTTACATTATTTTGAAATCTCAGATTTTACAGCAAAGACTTGCAGAAAACGATCAAGTTACTGATTTTTAAATTACTGTACTTGAATGGAATAATTTGTTATTAACAGGGAAATTTTTAATAGAGTCACACTGCTTTTAAACCAGATTCAAAGTGATTTTTCACGCTAGAAATGTCTGAAATAGTTAACAGCCTCGGGCAGATTAGATTAAATCTAAATCCTCGAATGATTAGCAGATAGCAACCAACCTGCAACAAACATAGAACCACAGATACTATGTCTTACTGCTTTCTGTGATAGAGGTACAATCAGATGAAAAGCAAATTGGAAAATGTATATTAGGTGCCTGCTTTAAAAAAAAAAAAAAAAAGCTGTCTGCAATCAGTTACAGCTGACTGCAACAAAAATTAGTTTCTTGGGATCAAAGGAAATGAACGACTGACCAGGACAACCAGAATATCCCACAGTGTGTTAAATATTTATCGCCGAGACACTGTGCCCAAAACAATCTGAATCCTGGCATATTTCCACTAAAATAGCTCATCAGTAATTAATTTGGCGTGTCATTTTGCATAAAATTAGTAATTAATATTAGTCTCCGTGCATTACACTGAACCTTTTTCACGGAAGGATTCAATCTTCCTTCCTTCAGAAACATCAGAAAACAGCCATTTTCCGTTTTGTTTCAAACTCAGGCTGCATATTAAAAAGAGAGGAAGAGGAAACAGCATTGTAATCTCCATGAAAGATGCATCAAAGTTTATAGATTCAATTTATTTGAGGTTTTTCAAAGTTATTGCATTTTGCCCCCTTCCAGTACTTGATACCTTGAGGACTATCATACAAGTGCATCTCTAGATCAGGCCCAGAGCTTTAATGAACTATGTTCATGATGTTTCCTGGTCTTTAAATGGGTGTCTTTCAAAGTTCAACAAGTTGTAAATGGAACCTTTGCAAAATGCATAATTTTGCATGGGCTGTTTTCCTGATATTTGGACATTAGTCTCTTTTCTAAATGATATCACCATTATAAGCAAAGAGAAAAGAGCTGTATTAGGTTGATTCTGCTGTCATAAATACCTTAACCGGTCACCTTTCTAAGTGTTAGGAAAATCACTCAGGAAGTATCCTATGCTTTAGAGACTTTAGCTCCCAGAAGTATATTATTTCACTTAATTTAGTCATTTGAAGTAAATTTCTGTTTGCCTATATAAAAAATTGTGCCCAACTAATTGTTTATTTCCATCACTTGGTGATCTTTCCTTTCCTTTCAAATCAATCTTTGGAGGCTACCTTTAGTTAAGAGTGATGTAAACAAAGTTTGTTTTTGTGGTTTCTTTTGTCTGCAGTTGGCTCCAAATCGAATTCATGGGGAATTCTTTTAAAAGAAGAAAATCTTTATGTAGTTTTATTTTAGTTTTTGTCTCCTTTTATTTATTTATTTTTTACAAATAGTTTATTGTCAAATTAGTTTCTACATAACACTCAGTGCTCATCCCCACAAGTGTCCTCCTCCATGCCCATCCCCCCTCCCCCCCACATCCATCAGTCCTCAGTTTCTGTCAGCATTCAAGAGTCTCTCATGGTTTGCCTCTCTCCCTTTCCCCCACCATTTCCCCCCTTCTTCTCCCCCTTGGTCCTCCGTCAAGTTCCTCCTAATCCTCCTATACGTGCAAACATATGGTATTTGTCCTTCTCTGCCTGACTTATTTCGCTCAGCATAACACCCTCAAGGTCCATCCATGTTGCTACACATGGCCAGATTTCATTGTTTCTCATTGCCATGTAGTATTCCATGGTATAGATAAACCACATCTTCTTGATCCATTCGTCTGTTGATGGACACTTAGGCTCTTTCCATGTTTTAGCTATTGTTGAGAGTGCTGCTATGAACATTGGGGTCCATGTGCCCCTATGCATCAGCGCTCCTGGATCCCTTGGGTAAATTCCTAGCGGTAGTATTGCTGGGTCATAGGGGAGTTGTATTGTTAATGTTTTGAGGAACCTCCACACGGTTTTCCAGAGGGGCTGTACCAGTTTCCATTCCCACCAACCGTGTAGGAGGGTGCCCGTTTCTCCACATCCTCGCCAGCATCTAGAGTTCTCTGATTTGCTCATTTTAGCCACTCTGACTGGCGTGAGGTGGTATCTCAGGGTGGTTTTGATTTGTATTTCCCTGATGAGGAGCGATGCTGAGCATCGTTTCATGTGTCTGTTGGCCATCTGGATGTCCTCTTTGGAGAAGTGTCTGTTCATATCTTCTGCCCATTTCTTCACTGGGTTGTTTGTTTTTCGGGCATGTAGTTTGGTGAGTCAAGAGCAAAAATAAACTGTTGGGACCTCATCAAGATTAAAAGCTTCTGCACAGCCAAGGAAACAACCCAGAAAACTAATAGGCAACCAACGGAATGGGAAAAGATAGTTGCAAATGACATGTCTCCTTTTAAAGGCAAGAGGTTAAGTCAACACCAGCAGAAGATCATTGACCACATAATTGTCTTGCCCCTTTATCCTTTCTTAGTAGTTGGCTGAGTCCCCACTGCCTTCTCTGAGTATCTGGTCATTACTTGTGCTATGCTTTTCCTTGCCCTTGGCTCTATTTCTTGCTTCTGAGGTTGGCATCCAGACAGAGAGAAGCTGGCTGGAAGGTAGAGAAATATTAATAGTATGACTACATCTGTATCTCCCTTCTAATAGTACTGCTGTTATCTGACAAATGACTTTTATTCTATCTGAACTGGGCACTGAATTAAGCACTCAAATTGTTATCTCATTTAGTCCAACAGCAATCTTGTAGATAATCTACTACTGTTGCCATTGTTTAATTGAGGAAACTAGAGCAAAACTAGAAATCACTTTCTCAGGACCATACAGTATTTAAAGAAGCCAGGATTCCAAATCACATCGGTTTAATTCTTCATATGTGAGTGTATTTACAAACGTCTGTGCATCATTTATAAATATGTAACAAAAATATAGTAGATGCAAATGTTATAAACATAAATAAAACTACATTTTTATATAAATATGTGGCTTGTGCCATATACAAATTTTTGCAAACATTTGTAAATATGCAAATGTTTACAAATATCTACACATGTAGAATTATATTAATAACCTGTCTTTATTCTGTAGATAATGTGATGTCATTTTCTACCTTGATAATTCCTCTAATGAAAGAAAAAAACAAGTGATTTTAGATTAGTGGTAACCTATCATTTTTTGGTCATTTTCTCCCTAAAAAAAGTAAAAAAAAATATCTGCCCTACTGTTTAGGAATTTTTTTAAGTTTATTTTACTTATTATGAGAGAGCGAGTGGGCAGGGGAGGGGCGGGCAGAGAGAGAGAGAGGGAGAGAGAATCCTATGCAGGCTCCACACTATCATCATGCAGTCTGACGTCGAGCTTGAATGCTCAAAACCCTGATACCATGACCTGAGCCAAAATCAAGAATCTGTCGCTGAACCAATGGACTAGGGAAATTCTTAATAATTTTTTTCCCAGTCAATTACTGGCTATTTCCCCTAGTGCCAGACTTACTTTAGTTGTGGAGGTCATCCGGCCGTGACACTCCTGCCCCAGCCTGCAGCTCTCATTTCTGTACACTGCCGCACGTGGCCACTGTCCCTCGCTTCTCCTTTCCCTTACATTTGCTTTCTCTTCTCCCCATTGGATTGAAATATGTTTCTATCCTTTCAGACCTGTGCTCTCTGTTCCTTCCAAGGAGACAATTAGTTAGCGTGATAAAATACCTTGTGTTGGTATATCCTGATATTCTCCACCTGGTAGAAGACAGAAGGAGCTAAGGAAGTCAGTTCCCAAATTATAAATGGTAAGCAACGCAGGATCAGAGGCCAGGTCATGTCTCCTCCTTTAAAAAAAAAATATATATATATATATATATATAATTAATTTTATATTAAAATTAATATTTTAATGGCTCAGACACTTAAGTACCTGATTCTTGATTTCAGCTCAGGTCATAATCCCAAGCCTCATGGGTTTGAGCCCCAAGATAGGCTCTGTGCTGATACTGCAGAGCCTGCTTGGGATTCTCTCTCTCCCTGTCTCTCTCTTTCTCTCTTTCTCTGTCCCTCTCCTGTGCTCACTTGCTCATGCTCACTTGCTCGCTCGCTCGCTCTCTCAAAAATAAAGTTAAAAATTAAATAGTCTCTGGATATTTGATAATAATTATTAATTTTAAATGGTTTAATGGTAATGTGTTCTTGGTTTAAAGAGTATTTCATTTAAGAATAGATACTGAATGTAATCTAGGAGAAAGGGGAAGGGGATCTAAGTGAAAGAAAGCAAGAGTGATGATTATTGATACCGAGTGATGGAGCCTAGGGGGTCCATTGTTGTTCTTTCTACCTTTATGTGCACTTGAAGTCTTTGATAATAATTGACAACTCTCTTTAAGAGGAAGTACATAGCGTGTAGCCTTGGATTCCGATTTTATTTAATAGAATCTTGTGACTCATGGCCCAAGCTTTTTTCTTCCAGCCCTCTCAAGTGAACGTGTTCTTCCTTACCATCAGGGCAAATGCATAGTAGTAGGAGATTGTCACATCACTTTATGGAGGCACAAAAATCATGTTCGTCAAACCCCTAGGAATACTCTTGACTGTCTCTATGTGCTAGGAACCTGGAAATGTTTGGTTCCTTTCATGCATATTTATTTCTAAAACACTATTTTTTCTGTAGCTCTTATAAAAATGGTAGTGGTGATGGTCATAATACTTAAGTATTACAGCATGCCACCCAGTGTTCCATGAAATTTCTGGATTTTGATGAACTTTGTGCAACAGATCAATGAGCAGGTGGTATTAACTCTGTTTTACAGTTGAAGAAACTAGCTTGGAGGAGTAACTTGCCTTGACCACAGAACTCACAGATGACAGAGTTGGGATTTGACCCCAAGCAGTCAGCATTGAGCCAGATACCTTCTACCCATTCTTTCCCATTGCTTCCTCAGTCCTACTAGGTCAGTTTATTAACTGTCCAACCTATTTTTATTTTGCCAGATTCCTCCTGAAGCAATAAAACAGATGCAGCACCCCACCCTTGTACTCTGCCACTTCCGAAGTGCCTATCTTTAACTGGCTCCACCAGTATCCACCCTCCTGGAGGCTGTGACTTTTCCCACAATGTGGGACGCTATTCACTGATCATGCACTGCCTGTGATCTTCTCCTTCCACAGGAGGCAGGTGGGCAGAACAGAACTCAAAGGCACACTCACTGATCTTCCACACACCAGCGGACTCATTTGAATGGCTCTCTGCTCCTGGTCGACCCACGTGTTTTGGGATGAGTCCAGAGATCTGAGGCACTGCAGGAAGAACCTGACAATGCAGGACCCCATGAGCCAGGCTTCTACTCTAAGAAGTTCCCCTAGTTAGAATGCTCTCCCTGAAGATCCTGTAACTTGTAAGGGCAGCTTTAATAATGTTACTGGACTTCTCATGCCTGACTTGAGTGCACCTAAAATGGAGTATGACATGAGTTAGTTGAGTTAACTTCTTGGACAGCTACCAGTCTTTTTTTGCAACTAGTTGATGCACTAGGAATTTCTTGCCATATAATGACTAATGGGCTAACCACTAAGCCTGGTCTCAGGTCTTTAGGTTACAAATTGAGCTTAACCAGGAGCACACACGGCATGTGCTGGAAACCTAAAGTCAAAAGGGGGAGTTTGCAGTTTAGATAGAATGCTATCTAGAAAACATCATCTGGAAAGTATATGCTGAATGACAACCTTCAAACAATTGAAACTTTTAGTAATTAGGCAAGATAAAAAGAATCAAGGAACACATTTCAGTCTGTCAGTGATGACAGTTGAGTGAAAACTTGTGTTTCATAACTGAGAAGTCTATTTTTGGTCTGTAGATTACATGCCATTGGGTCGTTCATTCATTGTTCAACAAGCAGATAGTGCCTAGTATCTAAAAACCCCTGTGCTAATGGTTAGTTTTAATATCTAACAGCCCTTCCTGGGCACCTGGGTGGCTCAGTTGGTTAAGTATATGATTTCAGTTCATGTCATGATCTCCTAGTTTGTGATTTCAAGCCCCACCCCCCCGCCCCGCCATCGGGCTTTGTGCTGACAGCTCAGATCTGCAGCCTGTTTTGAATTCTGTGTCTCCCTCTTTCTCTGCCCCCTTTGCTCTCTCTGTCTGTCTCTCTCTTTGAAAAATAAGTAAAACATTTTTAAAAAGTTCTAATATAAAGCCTTTCGCTTGAGGACTTCATGGTATAAAAAAAAAAGTAGAAATGGCTATTACATACACAAGTGATATCATATACGAGTGTGATTAAATATTGAGGAGCAATGTCTGCAAGAGGTAAGACAGAGATGTCAGCCTGGGTTGGTGGACCACATTCACACTTAGCCAGTGTGTTTCCTTTGCATTCCGGCAAAGCAAACTATGATACCAAGGAAAAGGAAGGAAATGTCAGATTTTGGGAAAGCAGAATGAGCTAACGCCCACACAATTTCAAGACTATAAAGTATTAGTCAAATCCTAGGATGAGAATAAGTGCATAACCAACTACTGCAGGGATGGCTTCAGCTCTTGGAGCCACCACTTCCCAGGTGATGAGGACTGCCAGGAAGGTAGCTTAAAGTCCATTTTCTTTAGGCAATTGCATGTGTATGTGTTAAGTAGCCTTTGGAAAACACAGAGCAAAAATCCATCAGCTGGATGATAATTTGGCTTTTCAACATCTGGTATAACCAGTTCTCTCTCTACCACCCCCCAACTCCCCAATGACTGATCGTTTTGCCTTTATATAGAAGCCCATATGAGTCAGATTTTCCCCTGTGAATTTTATTTACTGGTAATGTCAAGTACAAATCCTTATTAGACCACAGCAATGCACTGTGTAAACCTCTTTAATCACCTAATTGTTTTGCCTGGGAGAAGCCACTCTAGGAGGAAGAAGAAAATTCCTTTCGTGATTACAACAGTATCCTCTAGCCTTTGAGATTAAGAAGCATCCAAAGAACGGACTCTAAGCTCATCCAGGGCACCGATTTTTTATTGGATCCTACCCTCTTTATTTTCCTTGTTTTGCAAAAGACTCTTTATCTTTTTGAACTGTGTGTGATTAATTATAACATAATACAGTAAGATAGCATTTTTTTTCCTGAGTAAGCTGTATTTCGGAGAGGCTTTGTGATATATAGATAAGTTTATCTTGACATACGAAATGATTCAGAGACAGAGACAGCAGGGCCGCTCAGAAAAAATGCTCTCCATGGCTTTCCAGAGAGCGTAGCAAAATTTATCAAGAACAAAGCTAAGGCTACTTTCAAACTCTATATTTCTTTGCCATTTGCAAGCTGTATTAGAAAAGATTTTATTTTTTTTTAGGCCTTGCTGTAAATTCCCTAAATTTTAATGCCTTAGATACTTTTCTAATACCTGGGTTACAAAGTGCTCTAGCATTGAGGGAGAAAATATTTTAATTGCATAAAAACTGCCCAGTGATGAGTGGGAAAACACACACACACACACACACACACACACACACAGTGATCGTCATTTTGAGTTATTCATGAACAGAGACATAAGACCTACAAGATTTCCATAAGGATAGTTTAAATCAAGTACAAGACAGAATATTGCAGGATCTAAGGTGGGTTAACATAATGAAATTTTAAAACAGCTTTTATCCTGAAAAAGGCACAGGGACAGAACTGAAGGGAGGGATGAGACCCTGGGTGTGACATCTGCATCCGGGCGATGGTGCAAAGACTTTGAGGACAGCAGGTTGGTTGTGGGAGTAAAATGATTGATAGGATGAGTATGTGTTCTACGCAGCGTTTCCTGGTTTAGGCTTGTAGACCATATCATTTGCAGAGATACATCTTGTCTACTAGACCACAGGGCGCTGAAGGTGTTCCTCCGACACACGCATGTGTTTTCCTAATAACCAGTGTGATGGCATCAGAAGGGGGACCCGTTGGGAAGTGGTTAGGTCGCAAGCACGAGGCCCTCAGGAATGACAGCAGAGAACTCTCTTGCCTTCTCTCTGCCATGCAGTGATACAGTGAAAACATGGTCATTTGCAACCCAGAAGAGGGCCGTTCTGGAACTGTACCTAGGACTGCTGATCTCCAGAACCTGGAGATTTCTGTTGCTTATAAGCCTCCCAGTCCGCAGCATTGTTAAGGCAGTCCTAACAGACAGAACCCTTGTGTGAACACATTGGCTCCTCCCACCGAGCCGTTCCCTGCTCCCTCCCACCCTCCAGCATTTAATTCAACACAGACTCTGTGTTCAAGGGCACGTCCATCTGTGTGGGGTCTCACACTCTTCCTGCCACCCTTACGGACTTCTTGGTAAAGCGTTTTTGGAGCTTGTGTGGCCCAGACTGCCCCTGGCTATTGACAAGAGACAACACACCCTGCAGCTTGAAATTCACTCAAGATGTGGAAAGAACTGGTGATCTCAATAAGCCTGTTTGCTGATATCAGGTTATATGCTGAAGGACTACTATTAGAATCATCTGCTCAAGGCAGCGGGACCAAAAGGAAAGAATAATAGGTGTCTTTAGTGAGGGTGGTCAGACCTGAAGAATCTGGGATTGAGAGACCAGTGAAGACAGGTCGAAGCCATTGGGAGAAACCATCGTTGTGATGTAGTCTGGAAACTGCGGACATTTTAGCACCAGTCCCTCTGGTGAGCATTGTCTTTTATTCCCTCCCTAAAACACTCATTTGAGAAAAATAACTTAAATTGTCTAGTGGTGTCTGCAAGTTCCTGGACACCAGGGCAAGTTGTTTGACCCAGAAATCTACCGAGGTGCAAATATTAACAATCTTTTTCTGTGCTGATTATTTGAATATACTTAAGATAATTAAGAGTAGTGGACATTTTAGGCTACAACTCTTATTTAGAATGGACCCTGTATAATATCACACACTCGTATATTCTCAACACTCCATAGGGTCATGTACGGAAAATGAATGACAGTACCACTTAAATTCCAAGTTAATCTGTATTTTTTTTTTAAAAAGTCCAATATTTAGAAATCTGAAGTTGTCACAGTAGTCCGTGGAAAGTTAATATAATTTATTATATTGTATACATATTATATGTTCTATGTTATACATCATATATATTACATATGTTATATGAATACATACATAAATATATATAATCCTGGAATGTGCTCAGTGTGTCATAATGAAGAGTTTCTCAAGGCTAAACTGTCACTTTAGTGAGAATTCTTAACATACTGTAAACATTGAAGGCATCTTAAAACATATTTTGGATGATTCCCTATCAATACGTAGTATAAGCTATTTTTTGTTGTACAAATGAGTTAGAGCCTTAGCAGACAAAAAGCAAATAGTTAAAACGATAGGCAATAGGTGATGTTAGGCAATGTTTCTCTTGTCATCTTAGTTATCTGTCACACTTAGCGCACCAATCCATTACCCAACCAAATTCCCTGCTTTCCCAATATTTTCCCTCCCACCCACTGTCGTCTTAGTTATCTGTCACACTCAGCCCGCCAATCCATTACCCAACCAAATTCCCTGCTTTCCCAATATTTTCCCTCCCACCCAAATCTCCAAAGTACACATTCAGTTCAAAGATGCAGTTGGGTTTTCTACCATTTGAAAGAAAAGAAATAGGAACTGTATGGTTGAATCTGCTAAGAACACCCCACCATTGTTCTCTGGGGGGTTCCTAACAGGGCACTGAGCCTGGGGCACCAGTGTCACAGCCCCCACTGACAGAACTCTCTCAGGAACACACTCCATTGTATTTCTCTGTGCTGTCCCAGAGCGAGGAAGGCCCTTGTAGAGAGCATACGTGATTTCTGCACAAGTTCCCTTCAGAACTGGTTTTTCCCTGCATGCTGACTGTTGCTCACCGGTCTGAGGTCCTTCCTTTGTGAGGGCATTCTACCCTCTGCCTGACCTCACTAACATTTGACTTCTGGCAAGCCCTCTCCGATGGATGCAGTAAGTCTTCAGCATAATTAATACAGAGAGAAGGGATTTGTTTATGAATCCCTTCCTCCCTGAACAGTGCTGGCCACCTATGTACATGTAACACCAGCCTCTCATTTACTACAGAGGCCGAGGTTGCAAAGGATGTACAATCAGAAACACAACCTCATCTCCCTGCACCACTTAGCTCCTGGCTTGGCCTGAGGCAAAACAGAACAAACTATAACAAAAACCCCTTAAAAGCTACCCTTACTTGTGAGGAGTCTTAATTACTTTGCACCTATGTAACCACAGATGGCCTCACACTGTCTTCCAGAAACGGGTTTGCTCCAGTGTGATTTTCAGCTTTGAATGAGCCCCCCGAGTGATGGAATGTGTCTGATGCTCCCTGTTCTGGACAAGTGATGGAAGGGACTCATGCTGACTTGATGGGATTCCATAGCTACCTTTTATTGTGTGCTGGCTGTAGGTCATACACCTCAGTAGTTACTTTGCATGTTATTAGTGTTGTAGTCTCCATAACAATATGAAGTTGTGGCTTGCTGTACCATTTCACAAAGGAGAACACTAAAGAGTTGTATAACTTGACCAAAACCAACTCTGAGGTTCTGAAACCTATCTTTACCTCTACTTCACACTTCATTGTGACATGTTGAAAATGGTTTGTGGAAATTTTAGCCATTACCTTGGACAACAGATCTGATGCTAGTTTACCCAAAATTAGGTTTAAGAAAGTCAGATGAAAGAAACTGGGAGAATGAGGGCTGAGGTAGGCAGAGTAGGGGTCAAAGTTTCCCTCACCCTTCAGCCTCCAGCCTCCATTTTGGTTCTCTTAGTTCCAGAGGGTCAGGGAAGAAAGGAAACTTCCAGCAAATTATACTCTGAGTGGGAACACTAGGGCGTGTTGTCCCTATCCATGCTGACCCAAACCAGGTAACTTTTGTGTAGTCACAATGCATGGGCTGAAGAGAGGAAGCAAGCTGGCTCCTCCACCATCATGTTCTTATTATGTGTTAATAACGTTTCTAATACATTATTGAATTAGCATAAATTTCAGCCACGCAGTTTATTTGCAACCACCATTTTTGAGCACATTAGACCTTTGCAAACATTTACTTATCTAAAAGTACATTTTGCTTAGATTTTTAGATTTTGTGACCACTGATTTAATACATAATTTATGTGCCATGGGAAGAAAAGCTTGTAGTGATAATATCTGAATTTATGGAGATCTTTCACCTCAAGCAGATAATATACTTTCTGTCTCCATTTTCTCATCCGTTAAACAGGATTGACCATTCCTGTCCTAGGGTAAATCTCATAATAGGGAAAAAAAAAAAGGTAGAAAGGGTTGAACATGGGAAAGTTGTACACTGATATAAGGTATCGATGAAGCGACTATGAGAACGTAAGCTGTATTATTTCATCTCTCACGTAGTCAAAAAATGAAAGTGCAAAAATACACTGGGAGAAATGTAAATAACCTTGTATGTAGGAATGATTATATTCCAGGATGACTCTGAAAACTTCTGAATATACAGAGCAAGTGTTAAAGTCAAGGTCACAGGGATCAACCAACCTTTGAAGGAAAACCCAACCCCTAGTGTTATTCCACGTATCAAACTTGACCTTAGCGTATCCAGTCTGTCTTTCCCTAAGTCTCTGTACCAGTGACTGCATCTGTCTTCATATCCCCAGATTCTAACATGCTGCTGGATACAGTCTATGTATTTGATAAGTATTTGATGAGTGAATGAACGTTGAATAAATGAAGAGCTATGTTGTATTATTTCAATAGAGAAAATACTACATTTTAAGTTCATTACTCTGAAAAAAAAAAAAAAAAGACTGTCATCCTGTTCTTGCTGATACTGAACAGATACTTTTATATAAAATCAAAATTTGTTATAAAATTCAAGTAAAGATGACCAGTCATTGATTAAAATAAAAAAAAATGATGTTGATTACTTCAGAGAAGTTCAAATATCTCTATTCATTAGACTAATACTTCTTTAATCTAGGACTTTAGAAATTCGAGGAAATTAACACAGACAGTTAAAGCTGGTCATGTTGGGAATGCATTTCACAGTCTCAGTCTAAAGAAAACATGGTCCATGTGCCACCATTTGGTGAGATTATAGAGTTGCAAATAATAATTGCTAATTTTCATACCCGAATGCAATAGGGAAGTTCCTTGCATAACATAATTTACACTTAAAATTAGAAACGGTGTCTCTTTATTTAAAACCGTGGCTTAAATAATGCATAACATTATAAAACACAAATCCATAATTTTAAAATAATGTAAATCAGTTTCTACTTTGAAGAAGCTTCACAGTGATAGATTAAGTTGAAGGAGAGACGCTTGCATATCTGGGCACTAGTGCCTATTTTACATGTTAGTTTCTGACCAGTGAAAACAGAAGCCAATAAATTCAAAGCCGTGGGGTTCCATTTCTTGTGTAAAAAGAAAAAAAAAAGGTAGAACTTTCACTTTGTCTGCTTATCACCATCTTGTGCTGTCCAGCTTCTCTATCACTTGTTGCTTTTGGGACAAATATTAGTAGATTTCAGATTGTCCCCAGGTAAGTGTGAATTTGGAAAACTCCACTGTCTGATAATTTTAGCTTTTTCTTTTAATTCTGTTTTGTTTCCATGTCTTCTGATTCACCCTATGGAGTAGAATTAATTTTATCTGTATAGAAACAAATAACTCTGCTGTGATCAAATAAAGGTGTCCCTTTTTTGAAATAGGTACCTTAATTTTAACTGCAGAATTTAGAATACTGTCACATATACTAATCAGTTAATATTACAATGCTGTATATGTCAGAAAGAATAATATGTCCTCTTATAATTAACTGGCAATCGTATCACCTATTCAGGCCATAGAAATAAAGGTTCAGTTAAGATAGACTCTGAAGAAAATATTTTTTACCATAAGATAAATATGCATTAAAAAAATTTAGGCAGTCTTAGGCCGTGCATGGAATTAATTTAAAGAATTCCATTGGAACTCTTGATTTTTAGAGAACGTATGAAACATGTCTTAATAGTTAGAAAAGTTAAGTGACTTCTGGAAACTAAGACAAAAATTGACATGCAACTGTAGTCTTTTATTTGATCCCTATGCAATTTTATTATTTATTACATTGAGTAATGTTAAATTATTGGTGGTAAGGATTTAAAAGCCGAATAGAGCTGTTTTCTTTTCACTTATATATTCTGTTTGTAAACTATACCTAGGTATGACGTGTTGTACCCAGAATTGATAAGAGCTTTGTAAACTGCCTGTAACTGTCTGATTCCATGGGGTTGGTCATGCAAAGCACCTCCAGACCTCACCTTTAGGGAACAGTGGCACACAATTTCATTGTTGTTGACTATGATATTTTGGGATGAAAATGCCCTGATACCTTTTGGACAATTTTTTTTTTTTTTTTTTTTTTTGGTTGCAGATAGTCAGTAATAGCATAGCAAATCAATGAAGAAAGTGAAACTGGGAAAAAACAGAAACTCCATGAATAGAAACAGTAGACTAGAAGTGTTAAATAACAATAAAATTAGGACTAGATTTTGAACTCTTTCTAAATCACAGGAATTTTAATAGACAAGATTCCTTTTTGTCTTGTAACCCAATCCAATATAAGTATAAAACGGTAAATAATTACACTATGTTAGACTCACTTTAGCAATGTTGTAGACTCTGATATAAAATACATTTTAAAACTGTATTAAAATTTTCAAATTATCGGTTAAATCGTTACTACCAAAACTTGATTATTTCAAGTAATCACTAAAAGAACCCTGAATCTCTGTGACACATATTATGAAATGGGTTAGTGGTAGGTGCTGTCCACATATCTCAGAAATCCGTGCATTATGTTTATCTTTATCATTTTACATTTTTTTCTTGCATCAGTGTATATTACCACAAAAAAAGTCTTTTTTTTTGGCAGGGGGGCTGACTCGGCTGTTTGAAGTAGGCACCTGGATTAATAAATCGCCCAAACGTATTATTTGTGCATTCCCTGTGTTTTTCCTCACAAAAAATTCAAAGAATTAGCAAAAATTGGTGTCCCCATTTGTTTTAGAGCAGATAGCTGTGGATGGCTATTTTCATTGTAGAGTCTACCACAAATTAATGGCATTTGGAGATTTATTAGCTAAGTGCAATAATGGTTTACAATCAAAAGTCAATTGAGACTGGACACAAGGGAATTGCTTTACATTTGAAGGCTATGTTAGCACCTAACTGTTGAAAGCACTTGGCGCATTTTAAGGCATTTTTTTTCTATAACTTTTCCTCATTTCTTTAATATTGCAAGATAGGAATGGAAGAGAAGGTGGATATAAGGCTGAAGACAGCACTTCAAGGTTAACGTACAAATAGAGATTCTAATAGTTTCCAGGTAATACTGTGCCTAGGAAAGCACCTGACTTTACTTTGGTCTCATCTCCTTTTTGCTTAAGTTTCAGTACCACAGCTACAAGGTGCGCACAACTTGGAAGCGTGTGTGCCGTTTCCACTGCCACTGGCCCCTTTAGAAGTACATGATCACCAGAGATCCCAAATCAATTGACCAGAGCCCCTTAAGACTACGTTGCGAGTTAATTTCTCCTTACCATTATCCAAGGAGAGAATTCTAGAGTTGGGCAAGGTCGCAGCCTTGTGAGGAGACGCTGGTGGGTCAGATGGCATTTGCTGGATCTCCAGGTTCTCTCCTTGTTTATTCTATGGATCTGAGATGTGGACTTAACTCATCCCTGGTACTTCTCACTTCCATGTGTCGCTGGATAACTCAGGCAACAACCAGGGCATGGAAAGCTAGTTGAACCCGTTTAACAAATAGATTCATGTCCTTTCCTTCCCCTCCACCCCTTTGCTGGCTAACAGCACCTTCCAAGCACCAGTATTTTTGGCCATCTAATCTTCCACTATGTCATAAACCCTGCTGAAATGGTTAACCACTAAGAGTTATCACGGAATTATTGCATTTGCCTACTGTCCTGCCTGGCTGTAATGATGACATTGATCATATCACCAAATAGAAACACCACAAGAAGATATAGAGAAAGTATCATTTAGATGCATTTTATAATATGGTATGCTGGTTCATCAGGATTTTTGGTAAAATTGTTTGGATTGTATAGCCACAGTCGCAAATTTGTGGGTACAGTGAACAGTTAAGAAGACTTTTGTGATAATCCCAACCGAGCACACTATCCTACGTTGTGTTTTCTCGTATTATAAAAAGGCAAATGGCTGATGCCCCATTATAACACTTAGCACACATTACCCACAGTTCTGGTTTTAAAAATCATAATAATAATATATAATAATCTCATAATTTGAGATTCGGTCTCAAATTAATCACATTCAATCAAAGTGTAAATCAACAGCTGTTATCTGCCCAAGATTCAAGTTCTTAGATAGGTATAACAAAAATATTTAGTAAATTGAAGTAATTTTTTTTGTCTTGCTTGAGTTTTCTCAACAATTTCCTGTCCCTTCCAGAGTCCTTTAAATATATAGAATTTACCAACTTGTGACATTTAACCAGACCACTCAGATGTCTTATGTTCTTCCCTAAGTTCTTTATTTTACCGGTGACATAAATGATTGCTTTTTAAAATTTGATTAGCTTTTATGGATAATCTTCCTGGGACTTATTTAAATTCCATTTGAACATAAACATTGTTTTTGAAAAAGAATCAAGTGATTTCCTTACACGGAAAGAAAGGCACCCTACCCGCCAGCTACATGTTTCCCAAGTTTCGCAGGACTGTGACACTTTGTTTTCCATGGAATTGAAATCAAAACTATTTGTGAGGCACATGGGCACAATTTTCTTTTCTACTTGACACTGGCTATTCTTTCCGCATTTTAGTGCTTTGAAGTAGTTTCTCGGGGCTCTATCTTAGCTGGTGCAGAATCAAAGTTACTTAGGAAGAATAAAGAATACACATCAAATATCAGAATTACCACTCGGAAAACATCATCTGCCACAGTGCGCTGTAGAGCTTTTCATGTCTGTTTTCTGGTCAAGATATGCTGCATATTGTTCAGACTCCATGCTGATAACTGCAGACGCATGATTAGAGCAAATTTGCCTTTAATCAGTCATGGGTATTTTGGTACATCTTAGAATATTCAGTCATCTGATAGAGTTTTGTATGTTTTATTACTTTGAAAGCTTACAAAGTGGAACTAGAGGAGGAAAAAGAGTTCTCTGCTGCTTGGTACTTCCACATCATCATCATTATCATTCATTGTTTTTGGATATAAATCATAAGAATCTTTGACTCTGCATTTTAAAGCCTCTTGTTCAATTTGAAACTACATTTTACTAAGATCAAACAGCATATTCCCATTTTATTTTTTATTTGATAGCACCTCCATAACCCTCAGTAGTCATTAAAATGATGTCTCCGTGCATTTTTGTTAAGTGTCTTGAATAGGAAGCACTAATCAATCATGTATTAAGCCTTTCCTCAAAAATTTTAATTATAGGCACACACAAAATAAGAGATCATTTGATTGGCACATACTGGATATGATTTTAACTTTGCTTTTTATCAAGGGTAGCTGTCCTCTAGGGCTCTGATGCTTCGAAAAAGGATCCTGGATTAAGTCATTTTGATGACTAAAGAATGTGATCTTAAAACCTGTGATTGATAAATGTCCAAATTGCTACCGTAATGATGTTTAAGGTTTAAGACTGCCATTGAGAAAGCCACTGTGGAGAGTTTACTGAAAATTGCTCTCTTCTTACTTTTAATTGCATTAGTTAAGTTGAATATCACCTTTACTGGATGAGTCACAAGCCATAAAATTGTTTTCATTTATTATACAAAGTCCTTTTCAAATAAATTATTGGGATTGATGGAGGAGTCAGGCTTTCTTCCCTGAATTACATAGAGCATTTTAATGTAGTTGAGACAAATACTGGTTTATGTAGAAAAGAGGAAAAAGACAGTGCTATTTGAAATTGTTTCTTCTTACTGTTTACATTAAGCCTTTGCATATTACACTACAAGTAACAAAACAAATAATTTTTTTAAGCAGTTACTATGGGGGCACCTCAGTGGCTCAATCAGTTAAGTGTCTGACTTCAGCTCAGGTCGTGATCTCGTGGTTTGTGGGTTCGAGCCCTGCATTGGGCTCTGTGCGGATAGCTCAGAGCCTGGAGCCTGCTTTGGAGTCTTTGTCTCTCTCTCTCTCTCTCTCTGCCCACACCTACGTGTGCGCGCCCTCTCTCTCTCTCTCTCTCTCTCTCTCTCTCTGTCTCTCTAAAGAGATAAACATTAAAAAAAAGAAATAGCTAGAAAATGTCTTTTTTGGAGCAAAGGTATATGACCAATAAGTATTCCTCTCCTCTCAAAAGTAATAACTCTTCTTCTATTTTAATATATTTTTAAAATACAATGTATTTCTATTTCTCAAATTATTACTAATTTGAAAAAAATATTGTTTTGAATGGTAGTCCTATACAATGCAATTACTATTTTAAATGGGAGTTAAATTAGTTTGAATAGTGGAAGAATTAGTCGAAATAAGCTTGATTAGAACCATTCTTAATAATTTTACTTTACTTGGACCTTAACTGTTATTTAATATAAATTGATGAGTGCTGTTTAAATGTTAGAATACTGTGTGGTGTTAAAGGGGTCCCACTCCTAAGTGAAATCTGGTGATACGTTTCCTATGTGCCTGCGCATATTTCTTCTTTTCCAGGGGTTCTGGAGGAAGAAAGCAAACATGAAATTAGCATTTGTAAACTATAGTGGCTTTTTAAAAATGTCACACACTTGTTTAAAATAAGGGGAGTATATCTTTCATAGATTGAACCACCTTCCCCTCAATTAGGTGGAGATAATTAGGTGGGAAAGTATGTGAAAACACTTGAGAAGCTAGAGTACTTTTATAATATTGGCAGGTGACATTACTTTTATTACTGCTTTTCAATATTATCTCTGGTATTTGTTATCATTACCAGAATACAGTTGACCTTGGAGCACACAGGGTTAGGAATGTTGACCCTCTGTAGTTGACAGTCTGCATATAGCTTCTGAGTCTCCCCCAAATGTAACTGCTAATAGCCTATTTGACCAGAAGCTTTACTGATAACAAGTTGATTAATGCATACTCTGTTATATGTGTTATATACCATATTCTAATAATAAAGTAAGCTAGGGAAAATAAAATATTAAAAAGTAAGAAAAATACATTTGCAATATTATACTATTTATAAGTATCTAATATATACTAGGTAAAATACTAATAAAATACATTTGCAATATTATACTATTTATAATTTAATAATATATCTGCTTATAAGTGAACCTGTGTAGTTCAAACCTGTGTTATTCAAGGATCGGCTTTGCTTGATTTTTTTTAAGTTTCTTCCTTCTGTAATCATGAAAATAACACAGAGGTAACAAAAAAGAATATAGAAAACAATATGCACCAACAGATGATAAATATTAATCAGTCAGTGGGACAGTTGCCAAATCAATATTCAGTGTGAATTTCAAGATTCAGCTAATAGTTAGGAGTCTACAATTTTGCTAATACATTCTACTTCCTGAGTAAGTGACTTCCACTTCATCATCATTCTAGCGATGGTATGCTTGGATATCATGTATGCATTTTTTTGTTTTTCAAAAATGGCGCAGAAAAAAATGGCTTGGCATTTGGAATCCAATTGTATAAAGATTCACGAATAATTTAAAATTACATCAGGAATTATACATTTTTTTTAGATCAAGGAACACAAGACTTAGATTTCTTAAAGAAGCTGTGAATAAAATCCATTGTACTAACATTCCACCTGATCTTCAACTATTTTATTAAAGAGATATTACAGATGTCAGTGGCAAATCATTGAGTATAGATGATCTGGGTGGTTAATTCAGAGCCTCCAATTGAAAGGTGTTTTTGATTTGTTTTCAAGTAAATAAGGTTTTTTAATACTTTCACAGGAAACAAAATAACTTCACCGGTCAAATGCTTTCATAATGATAACTTTCATTGATAACTTTCATTGATAACTTTCAATGATAACTTTCAATGATAACTTTCAATGATAACTTTCATTGTTTGGCAAAATCTTATTGACACAAAGTATTTCCCTGACATAAATGGTCTCTCTTTTTAAAAACTAAAGTAATACATGCTGCTGAAAGCAATAGCAATCGTAGACTCGAGTTAAGATTTGCAGCGTATTTTAGAATGCTGAAAATAATGAAGCTGTAAGCAATCTACTAAACCAAGTAAAAGGAAACCTATTCAGATGATACTTGGCTTGCTGCTCAGAATTGCCAAAGCCGTATTGCAGGTGTTTGTGAATAGGCCACAGGGCAGAGGCTCGAATATCCCGTGAATATCTGTTTCCATTTCCTGTAACTGTGCCTGCTGTTCTCACTTTGTCTCTTTTCTCTCTGGATGTGAAGGTGTCTATATCTCCATGAGCCCTATAATCCATTTTCCACCCGTGTGTCAGCAGCCCTTACTAGAAAACAAATTCCTGACTTTGGGCTCGGAGTAAATCATAGAAACATATCCGTGTGTGTCAAAATGGGATTTTGACACCAACTGTATCATCACAGAATTGAGACATTGGCATTGCCACCGGGCCGTTGAGGAGAGCCAAATCCAGGCCCGGCTTTGAGGGCGATAAAGGTTTCCCTGTAGAGGCATCTTACTTTGGGTGACTTAAGGCACTGAAGCACTCCTCTGGTACCCGACCCTTCCGATGGCACAAAAGAGTGAGATAGTAAATTAATTATTATTGATTAGTACTATTGTACTAATAACTTAGTACAGACCTCTGTACAATTTTGTTTTGAAATGATACATTTTGTTTTGCTTAAACAAGTAGAACTTTATTTTTCTCTGTATCAAATGTTGTTAGGCATCACCAGCCCAGGATAATACTTAATGCAGACCAGCTCTTTCTTTCATTTCTATCCACTCACCACTCATTCTTAGTGTTGGCTTCTTACCTCATGGTTACAAGATGCCTGCTGCAGTTCCAGACCTCACATCTGCATTTAACTCACAAAGAAGGAGGGTAAAAATGGGGTGCCTGGGGGACTCCTTTGTGACTCTTGATTTCAGCTCAGGTCGTGATCCCAGGGCAGTGGCATTCAGCTCCACATTGAGCCTTCATTGGGCTCCCACACATCTTGCTTAAGATTCTCTCTCTCTCTCTGTCCCTCTGCCCCTGTGCACTTTCATTCTGTCTATTTAAAATTTTAAAAAAGGATAAAACTGTGACAGACGATTCTGTCCCTTTTTATCAGGAACCACACCACTATGAAAAAAGTTTTCTGAATGCAAAGGGATGTATTTATTTAAAAAAAAAATTCTGTTGTGAAAGATAATTTAGTTTTTGTTCGGGTTTCAGTATGGGATATAAAAAGTTGCCCCACATCTTTTGAATTGTAGCACATAAGGCTTCTTTTTATTTAACTTAATACCTTCTTGTGTGCCTGGTTCTATAACTTATTCTCTAAAACTACTTATTGGGCAATAGAGTGTGATCATGAGTTCACTTTGAGTGTGAGTATGCAATTATGAATCTTTTCTAAAGGAGAAAAACATCATAATTTTGACTTCCATCATTGGTTGATTGAAAACCAACATCTAGAAGTCCCCCTCTTTCTTACTTGAAAAATATGTCTGGAAGAGAGAGATTTTATAGCCTTCCATTGATGTCTTTTGTGAATTTGGTAACACAAGGAGATAGTACAGAGACAACAGATTTTAGGTAGATAGAGACGTACCTCACTTGGCTGTGCTTTGTTTGATTGCACTTTGAGAATGCTGAATGTTTTTAGAAAGTTCATGGTTAGTGGCAGTTCTGGGATTAGAGGGTCTGTCGGCACCATCACCACGTTTCCAACAGCTTTGGCTCACTTCAGGTCTCTGTTACATTTTTGGAATTCTCACAATATTTCAAACCATATCATTATATCGTTATGGTGATCTGTGGTCAGTGATAGGGACTAGCTGAGTGCTCAGATGAAGGTCTTAACATGTTTTAGCAGCAAAGTATTTTTAAATTAAAGTTGGAATATTGGTTTTGTTGTTGTGTTGTTTTTTTTGTTTTTTTTTTTTGGATGAAATGTCATTGCCCACTGAGCAGACCTATATAACTTTCATATGCACTGGGAACCAAACAGAAATGGCTGGCTGTCTTGCAATATCCACATTATTATGTTGGTCTGGAAATGAACTCACAGTATCTCTGAGGTATGGCCTGTAATGGCAACATTCTAAATTATGTTGAATGGTCTCATCTACCAGATACTGATGAGATTTTTTTTGGCCTCTTTGAAATATGTGGATTACAGAAACATCCAAAACTTTTATATTACAGCACTCATTATAAAGCTGAATCTGGAGACCATTGTAAGGAATAATTTACTAGGATTAAAACGTACGACTTCTAAAAATTAGAGCATCTTATGTACATACGTTTTAAAACATTAATCTTGTAGAGTTCTCAAGTTAATTTGGACAAGTTTTATTTTTAAAAAATCAGCCTTATATAACCAGACCAACATAAAAACGAACAAAATTCTTGTTCAATTATTCTGTTTTAATTATTGAAAACTGACATAGGAAACGTAGCAACAAAGAAACCTGGGAGCATACACACATGTGCATCTACACATGCAAAAGGTGAAATATTCACGTCTGCCCTTTGACAATCTGGCGGGGAAGGAGAAGCTGGAAGCCCGTGCCCCTTCCAAAGCAGAAGCTAAAGGAAGGCTGAGAAAGGGGGGCTAAAGGGCATTCACCATCACATGCAAAAGTGACCTGCACATCACCTACCTTCCCACAACCCAAGACAGTGCATCTCTGAAGGCAGCCAGGCAGCCCCCATATCCTCAAAAGTGTGTCCCCAGGAGAAAAACAGCTTGACCACTAAGCCATCATCATGATCCCCCTGACCATAGAGTCAACCATGAATAGAGTAGAAGACAACAGCACACTTGTGTGTGTTATGGACGTCAAGGCCAGCAAGCATCAGATCAGACAGGCTGTGAGAAGGCTCTGTGACATTGACGTGGCCAATGTCAACACCCTTATCAAGCCCCATGGA
The DNA here is from genome assembly GCF_003009895.1 of Hyaena hyaena. Classification (NCBI taxonomy): domain Eukaryota; kingdom Metazoa; phylum Chordata; class Mammalia; order Carnivora; family Hyaenidae; genus Hyaena; species Hyaena hyaena. The sequence continues at coordinate 764,678 of NW_024081098.1, read as the reverse complement.
GAGAAGAAGGCATATGTTCAACCATCTCCTGACTCTAATGCTTTGGATGTTGCCCACAATATCGGGATCATCTAAACTGAGTCTAGCTGGCTAGATCTAAAAAGACAGTTCTTCAAAAGCAAAAAATAACTTATTCCTGCCACTTGTAACCTCTGTCTATGCAACAGTATGAGTAGCATTAATATAAGCTTTAAATGACATACCATATAGGGCGCCTGGGTGACTCAGTTGGTTAAGTGTCCGACTTCGGCTCAGGTCAGATCTCACGGTTCGTGGGTTTGAGCCCTGCGTCAGGCTCTGTGCTGGCAGCTCAGAGCCTGGAGCCTGTTTCAGATTTTGTGTCTCCCTCTCTCTCTGCCCCTCTCCCACTCATGCTCTGTCTCTCTCTGTCTGAAAAATAAATAAACTATAAAAAATTAAAAAAATGAATGAATGAATGAATGAATGCATGACATACCATATAAACAAGATTGCAGTTCAGTTCCAAAAGATTCTACTGATTCCACTATGTGTCTCTCCCTCTTTTTACTTTTTCTCCCTCTTTCTTCTAGCTGGCACAGAATGAGATCATCCATTTCTTGCCTTTATAGATCTCATCTGACACTTGGTTAATGGCACTTCCATTAATGACAGGTCCTATTGTGATGCCGCCACATGGGAAAAATAAGTGTTTTCAAGTTGTAGTTAAACTTTCATTTTGAAGGGTTACTGGTCTATAGTGAAGGGATTCAACACTTTCATGTGATTCTGTGTGGGCAGGATGCAGCTGTCCTCCAAACAGACACATGCATTTGGAAGTGGCAGAGGTTGCACCATGGGTGATGTCCCCAGACACCCTGGGTTAGAATCTCAATTCTGTTTACTAGCTGGCTGACCACAGGCAAGTTACTTAAACTCTCAGTGTTTGGTTTTCCCATCTGTGAAATGGGGATAATATTAGTCCTTCCCTTATAGATGTTTGTAAGAAGTTAAATTTATGTACATGTGCAGCCCTATATGAAGCACTTATAATAGTGCCTTTTGGAGAAGAGACAAAGGCTCAGAGATGCGGAGCTGGTCGGTCGGGCTGGCATTGTTCATGAGTAAGCTTTGCTTGCAGTGAAGCAAATATGTAGTAGATTTTATAACAGGAAACTTGGTTAGGTAGTGTCCATTAGTTTGCTTAGCATGTTCTTTAGAAGAAAAATTAAAAGAACCCTGTAACTCTTTCCTGGGGTCATGGAGGGTGATGCAAGGAAATATTTTCTTTTATAACCTAGCTTATTAACAAGAGTCATTTCCGTCTGTATGTCTGAGCAGACACGTTCTGGTTTTGGACAGAAGATAGGCATGCTACATCTGGTACTTACAGATGTGGACTCGAATAATTATTCTTGATAGAATACCTGTGTATTGTTGAAGGGGAATGGGGAGGATGGCTCTGTAATTAATGAAGAAGATCCCTTGTCTTAGGAGGCTTATATCCTAATGGAGTCAAATTACAATTCGCAAAAAGCAAAGCACAGTCTATGAGATGAAAAACTCACCTGCAAAGGCATGTGTGTACATTTTAGTCTGTGGTGGGAGGGAAGCCTTCGTGAAAGAGGCCATACTTGATATTCACCTTGAAGATTTGAAAAATTTGGAGAGAGAGAGGAGGACAGTGAGAAATAATCCAGGGTAAGAGGGAAACATCAAGAGTAAAGTATAGAACAGATGAGTCTAGGTTGGAAAACCATGAGTTTGCAGAAAGGATGTACAATAGCTGGGCAAATTGCACAGCCAGATAAATAGTCAGCATAAGACTACGTTCCCTTCAGTCACCAGTCTCAAGTTGAAAAGTCCTCAGGGCCACGCTCACTTCCAACCAGCTGGCTGCAAATTCAGGGCTCTCCATGGATACTCAATAATTCACTAGAAAGACTCACAGAACCCCTTGAAAGCTATTATAGCCACAGTTACATTTATTACAGGGAAAGGTTACAGATTACCACCAGTCAAAGGAAAAGAGGTGTAGAGCAGTGGAAAGAGGGATCCGTCCAAACATGCAGCTTCTAGTTGCCCTCCCTGTAGGGAGGTGGTGGATAGCGTTGTGTTCTCATAAGCCACTATGAGTTACAGTCCCCACAGAATATTGCCAGTCAGGGAAATTTACCCAAGTCTTTGGTGTCTAGAGTTTTTAGTGGCATTCTCTTGCATGCTGATTATATGGCTGACCTTTGGCTTCCAGCCCTTCTTGGAGGTAATACCTCTAGTCCCCAGTTCCTGTGGAGTTGAAACCTACATGTCATGTCTCCAAGCCCTATTACAAGTCACATTGTTAAACTGCCCTGTGGTCACAGCCACCAGGCATCAGACTCTCCTGTGAGGCAGGATGTTCCATGAGCTTCCTGAGCACCTGCCAGGAGCTGAGGACCAAGGGCAGACCTCTCTCTAACTGCAGCTGATTTTTCATTACACAGGATGGCATAGCAATGTCATGTCAAAGCAGTTGGTGCTATGACACTCTGTATTTCATTGAAATTGAGACAGGCATAATAGATGTAGTCTTTTAGAAAGTTGGTTCTTATTAGTGTGTGGAGTGGAAGAAAGGAAGTGAGGCATTTTGCAAGAATACAGATTTGTTGAAGTGAGGACCCGAAGGGAGACAACATATTGGCTCTGTGATGTGTTAAGCCAGCTCTCATAGTAGTCATAGCACCTATCACACCGCCTGGCGCATGACCAGTGAATACATTGGCAAAAGAACAGATTGTTTGAACATTAAGGATGAAGTATACTGAAGCAGCAAATGTGACTTTACTTTTGGATTACGGTCTATGAGAATAATGGCATCATGGAGCAGGTATAAGAAGTTTGGAGATGAACTTGACAGCATGGGGCATGGTTTCAGATGTGTTGAGTTTGGGATTGTGAGCAATTCGCTTGGAAACTTTCTACAACCAGTTGGAATTTTGGAATTCCAATGGTGTTGAAAGATCAATATAGGCATATTTGAGTGATAAGTAGGTAACTGTGGAGCCATGATACTGATTCTTGAGTACAAATGGGTCTTCAAAGACATGAGTGTTAGAGAATAAAAGTAGGCTACATGTAAACAATGGCTCATTTTTCACAACCTAGTATGTAAATGCCTTTTACTCTCAGAATTCCTTATCTTCTCCATATATCATACATGTCAGTTATTTTCAAATGCGTAGGCATAGGTACAAACCACATGCACACGCTCCCTTCCCCCATCTTGTCTGATAGAGGGGAACGAGCTCTGGAGTAAGGCAAGAGGAAGTAAAATGTCTTTATTCTACTCAAGGAGAGCTGACAGTTGGCTTACCCAGTTTTTTTATTATCCCTTTCTCTAGCTGTTCCAGAGGGGTCAGTATTGTACTCAGTCTGTAAATAAGACTGACCACAGTCTACCACGTGGTTCTGGGGGTGTGTTTGTCTTTCTGATGCGACATCACTCCCTTTTCTTCCGCTTTGATCTTCTTAATGGCTGGAATGTAGCCATTCTGTGGCCATAAAGAAAAACAATTTGTGAGACTTTGGTGCTGACATCACGGAACTGGTGAACCAGCCACTGCCTAACCTTGGACAACTTGTTATGTAAACAGTAAGCCTCTGTGCGCTCCAGACATTTCAGTTGAGCTTACTGACACAGCCATATTCCAAATGTATAATCTTGCCAACTCGCATTCCTCGTTAGTAAATTGTAGATGATCTTAATAACACCTAACTACTCCTGTGGCTGTGAGGATTGAAATTATGTCTACGGAAACTGCTTTGCAAATTGTAAAATGCTGTACAAATGTTAGTATTATTGCTCATAAAATCATTCGTGCCCTTTCTCCACATCCAATTATAAAGCTTGATGAGAATGGTTGAAGTGGTGAATAAGTTTGCCGAAAGAGAAAGGAATAGTTCTTACTGAATTATTAATGACAGTCGTCTTCTGTGGCCACATTGTGTCAATGTACATCTGCCTGTTATGGTGCTATGTTTTTGGGTTCAACTCAAGAGTGCCTAAGAGGAATTTATATGCATATTCCTCTTTCTCCCACATGCATATATTCTGTGACAGAATCGTTACTTGACTTTCCCATGGCCAGGAAAAATCCTATTAATTATGTAGCCAAATGGGGCGTGTATAAAACAAATAAGTAAAAAGGTAGAGTCTTACTGTTGTTGCTTGATTTTGATTTTAAAACAGAGTGCCACATCACATATCCATACACCTTCCTAAGAGTATCAAAACACAATGATAAGATGGAAAGTACATAGTTTATAAGGTAAAACTTAAAGCTATTACTTCATTAAACGGAATCCATCCACAAGATCTTGGCCATCACACAGAATGTTAGGTGTTCACTTTTCTCACAAAAACTGTGTAAAGCTGAAGCTACAAGTTGTAAAATCCCAGTTAATTTTTTGATGTAATTGTGAGTGTGCAATGGGTTTGTTCTGAGTCTCTTGATAATGGCCTCATGTCCCTATTTAAACCATCACCTGAGTACTGAGGTAGGTAGTGACTGATTGAATTCTGTATCCTGTAGGCTGTGGACTCTGAAAAGGAGCTCCTTACTGTGCTCTGACCTGGGATGATATTCCAGACGCGTTCTGGGAGGCAGAGCTAGGCCTCTAGCAAAGGTGTACTGTGCAGTCTACTGGTCACCAACTTCAGGAGTTAAGACACAAGACGGGGTGGGAGGGGGGAGGTAAGGTGAGTGATATGCAGAATTGAAGGGGACCACACAAATAAAAAGCTCAGCTATCGAGATAAATAATATTTTAATGCAGTATCTGAATTTTTTTTAAATGCACAACATCTATAATCAAAATTTTTTTAAAAATTTCTATTTTAAAATATTGTGTTAAAATGTAATCTGTTTACTAAGGGTGAGTGTGAGTGTACCTCTTTATATTTTATATTTAAGGCAAATATTTCTCTCCCTTTTTTCTAGTTCCAGTCCCACTGAAGGAAAAAACCCAAAAACAAAAACTAATTCCTTACCAGACAGACAGACAGACAGACACAGACACACACACACACACACACACACACACACACACACACACACAGGTTTTTATTGTTCCACCAGAGAATTCATTGTTCACCAGTGGAGTGGCTTTCCTTAGAGACAGTGAGGTGGCCAGTCTGGGTCTCGCTTGATCATGTGACTTCCTGTAAATCACTCATCTCCTCCTAGATCCTACCTCTGGAGGGTGCAGGTATGATTTAGAGTATAGGAGCATAGTATATGTATCGTAAACAGTATGCTGTTCACCATTGTGAATCCTTCCTGCCATGGGTCAGCTATTAAAACATCCTTTGAAATACCTCAGCCCACATTCTGAACAACTGAAACAAGGAGGGTCCACACATGCTCTGTTGGTTCTTTTATTAAACATACATCCATGTATAGATTCACTCATTGGCCTTTATTTATTCAATACCTCTTTTGTGCAAGCACTTTTCAAGGCACGGGAGATGCAGAATTAAATAAGCTCTCAATAAAATTACCTTATTGGGGTGATAGCCAGAGGAAGAAAATAAATATTAAATGCTATGAAGATCTACAAAGCAGAGACCTAGAATAATGCGGTGAGAGAGTTTGAGTTTCATTGATATCAATCACTTCATCTCTTTTCCCGCTGTAATGACATTCTTGATATTTGAACAGAATTGCCAACACCCTTGTGAAGACTCAAGTTGTTATTGGCATGCAGATGATGGCTGTAGGACTGACTGGGTCTACTCCATGCTTTCGTGATCTTCTCTAACACATCAGGTGCACACAGCACTGGCTGCACTGATTCATAGTTCTAGGAGTTGGCAATACACCGTTTCATTAATCCACTCAGCAATCTCTAGTTCAAATTAATATTCTCATGGATATTAGAGGTCATCCGACAACACTGAAAACTGCCAGTGTGGACTGTGATATCTACTGTAGCATTGACGGTATCATGTATTGTCAACATTATCCACTGTTGTAATATTGTCAGTATTGGCTGATACTGCTGATGTACCAGAGCACTAGTTATGTAGGTAATCCTGCCAAAGTCCATAAGCTCTAGGCTTCAATCCCCAGTCTTTATTCTGGCTTGTTCTCATTTACGAAGAAGTACACAAGAGACGAGCATCACTTCAAAATGTTTTATGATGTTGGCATTGTTAGATGTGATCTTAATAATTCTGTGCGTTTAGAAGACCATTATGAAGTACTTTATCTGGACCAGGGACTGTGCTAAGGTTGGAGACTTGGGAGTAACAACTCAGACTTGTACTCTGCTTCAGTGGAGTCTGAGGAGGGAGAGAGTATAGATTTGAACCATTATAAGCATTATGAAGGCCGTGAAAAAGTATAGAATGTTTTCTGTGTGCCTGAGGGAAGTGATCTGGATTTTGGGGTCAAACAAGGTTGCTCCAGGGCAAATTATTAACGTTACTGAGAAGTAACGTTATTAAAGTAACTTATTAAAAATAAGTCAGTATTTGGGAAAAAGTAATGAGAATGAGCAATATGAACTAAATCTGTGGGATAGGAACTTGCTTGTGATGTTTCAGGAAATAAAAATAAGGCCAGAGGTGTTGAGATGAGAGCAGAAAATTGGCTTAGATGTTGGTGGGGAGATAAGTGAGAGCCAAATCAGACAAAGCCTAGTGGGTCCAGTAAAGGAGTTAGGAGTTAATTCCTAAGAGGCCAAAGGGAGTGATCTTAGGGGGGTGAAAAGGTAATGAGAACGTCTGTATATTAAATAAATCCTTTTGAGTGTGGTATAAAGATGAGAGGAAATTGCAACAACTAGTTAGGAGGCTGATAGGCAAGTCAATGCAAGGCATTATGTCAACTGGACTAGGGCACTGGTAGTTGACATTGTGTCAGGTAGGCAGAATCCACAGATGGCGGAGTGGACCGGTTAACAGGGCTTAACAATCAGTGAGATGAAGGTCATGAAAGAAGGGATAAACATGAGTCCCAGATTCCTGACCAACTGAATAGTGATGATTTTTATTAGTGCTACTGATGTGCCTCAATGGCAGTAGGTCATAATGGAAAATTGTTAGCGTTGGACATTGGTCTTTGGTTTCTTGGGTTTAGTGGCATTCTGTTTCTTCTCAGGGGCATTTATAAACTAATTTCAAATCAGATGAATAGGGTCCCAACCGGATTGCAATTACTTAGAGATCTTTTCTTTGGGGAATTCATTAGATAAGAAATTCCGACCAAAAATTTGAGTTGCCTCATGCTAACAAGCATTTCTTGAGTGCAGTCAGAAGGCTTAAAAGGTCTGATACAGGATATATGCAGTGTTTGGAAGGAAGGTGTAGCTCTTGCTCAGTTGTATCCCACAGTGCTCTAGTTCTCCGATTCTGAACATTTCCATGAACATCAAGCTTTCACATCATTTTAATACTTGAAACCGTTCTAATTTGCCTTCCCTCTTCTTTATGGTCCGTATTCTTTTTCTATCCTTGTTCAAAGGTGATTCATTCTAATAAAAACACCAAATATATTTTTTCGGTCCATGAAAGGCACTTCTCGCTTCCTGATTCTGTACATTTTATGACTTTGAAGTGCTTAAAATTTCAATATTTTACTGTTATTCAACGTGCTATATTTTGGTCTTCACCAAAAAAAGACACTTGCTGGTGATATTTCTTTTGTATTCCTACAAAGGATCTTTAAAAAGTTCACCCTGGAAAATATCACAGATTATTTTTTTTTCTTGTACCTCCTTGCACCTATACACAAATTCCTCATTTAAACCTTTGCCCTTTTTGTTTCCCATCTTTGGCTTTCATTTGCTTGTGGTAACACTGTACTCTTCAAGTATGCTGTGAATTTGGTGGATGTCTGTAAAATAATGACCTAATGGCCTATATGGATTATAAAAAGAAATAATAAATGCCAGCATGTAATTGCTTAACTTATGTAGTAGTACAAATGATAGAAAAATCATATTAATCCTTTCAAAATGTGTGTATATATACTTGCTCTTACCCATCAAATACATTGGCTCTCAACTGTCAGTCACCTATGTGCATCAAGAAAAACCGTCCACCTTCTGCACTGAGAAACATAGCCTGAAATGTTCCTCTTCAGTACATCCATTCATTCCTTCAAAGAAGAGGATCACTCTGGGGGCTCCTGGGTGGCTCCTGCTGACTTCAGATCAGATCATGATCTCCGGTTCATGAGTACAAGCCCTGCTTTAGGTCCTCTGTCCCTGTCTCTCTGCACTTCCCCTGCTTGTGTGCATGCTCTGTCTCTCAAAAATAAACATTTCTATAAAAATAATAGGATCACTTTTATAAGATTTAACATCAGAAGTCCTATCTTAGATGTGCTTGATGCCCCAGTGTCTCAACCCAGCTGTGTACTTATATGTTCATTTCTCCACTCAGAAACCTCTAAGAATTAGCTTATGTTTAAAAAAAAAAAAAAAGAAAAAGGTACACAGTGCAGAGGAGATGAGTACTCTTTGTCAAATCCCTCTCCGAGACCTTTTAGCAATATGGATCCGACTACTCTTCAGCACTGAAGAATTCAAAAATTGTTTAAGAGTTTTTGCCCTTGACTTAGTTTCACAAGTTCACAGTCCATCCACATTCAGCATTGTTTAAGACTTTGAAGCCAAGGGGTGAATCAAGGCGTTTCTGAACTTCTGCAGAAACATTATTAAAAATGTTCCCTATGCCTCCATTTCCTTGCATGGTTATTAAACAGAGTCCAAGGCCACTTCCAAGACTAACTCTGTATGCTTTTGTGATTTTATTTCACATGTATTAAACACTAATAGGAAAAACAAATTCGTTAGGACCTCTACATAGATCTTTTCCAATTTTCTGGACTTGCTCATTTCTAAACCTTTGGTTGGTTCTTTATAATTAAAAACCACATGCAGCCAAATTCCATATAAGTGATTTTCATTGTTCCAGTAAAAATGTGCTTTGCAGCCATTCTTTTTCAGTGCTTGGGGAAAAGCATACCATGTCACTAAGACTTAGAAGCATGCCTTTAACAAACTGCAACAGTAACACAACAGGTGTCATGTATTGCCTATAAGAAGATGTACTAAAGACCAATTAATGCTAGTGTTACAAGGTAAATTGTGGTTTTATCATAATGGCTTATTAAAATCTGTATCACCTAAATCTTGTTTTGGTTTCTTTCCCCTTACAAGCAATGGATGTATTATGTAGATATATTTATGTACTCATGTGTGTAGAGGCCATTTCTTTGGTAGATAGGGTTATTATTGGTTTGATGGGTTTTTAAAATAAAATATATTTTTACAATGAAAAGGAAATTGAATATTTTATTCATTTTTATGTCTTCTCTAGGCATCCACTGATAATTTTTGAAAGTTCTATAAATGTTCAATATGAATAATATATGACCTGAGTATTTCCACTGGAGAAAATAGAACATAGCAAAATACCAATTCTCTTTTTAGTTATGAGAAATCAAGAAACTTGTTGAAAACAAAAAAAATAAAACCCACACACAATACCTTCAATCCAGTGCCAACAAGGCATTCTGACAATAGCATCCTCAAAAGGCAAATACTGTTTCATGAGAAAACAGCCAACAGATAACAACCACCCCCACTTACCCCACCTCTGCTTTGTGATCAGATCTTACTATGTAATGAAGGGAAACAATACTATTATTACTTGTTCATGAACTGTCTGCGTTTGATTTCTCTTGTAATTTATCTTCCATTGAACTGGTATTGATTTCGTGGGGAAAATTGCATAATCTCCAAGGAGATTTTTAAAGGACTAATCTTAGTTTGTGCTTTATTTTTGTTTCCCCTGGTTTATTCTTCCCAGTGATTTATCTACCTAATAACATTATAGATAAAACCTGGTCTTTCAATTTATTTCTTCAAGAGCTGTTCATGTTTGAACACGCTTTGTCCTTAATTGCCTGGGGATTTTAGATAGCCCTGTCTTTAGTGGTCTGAAACAAGTTGCAATATAAGTAATTAAGGCACTGAGCAGCAGAAGTCTACAAATTGCTGTTTTGTTTCCATGTGTGATATTTAACTAATTGCTCATTGCTGTGAAAACCTTTAACTTCGTAGATGTCATGACTTTAAAGTGAATAAACATTCCTTTTGTATTTATTAAAATAGCATAGTATAATAATGAATACTGAAGCTTCCAAGCACTTTAAAATGTCACCTCTGCTATGAGCCGTGGTGTTAATTTCAGACTGTTGAGATGATCAGCCACTCCTTAAAAGCTTGTAACATACATCAGACTCCTCCTCTACAGGCAGACTCTAGGATGATGTGAGAATCGGGAGGAAGAGAATTGACCCCTAGCCTATCCCTGTGTACCCTCCCTACCTTAACTTCTTTGGTCCTATTACTGCATCAGTTGAGTTAGGGATTGCATTAAATAATCATAAATACACTTTTCAGCTGAGTGTCTTCATGGAAGAATCAAGAGGATGTATAGGAGTGAGATGGATGCCTCTATCATTGAAACAGTACCATGGAGATATACACCATACTATCTAGGAAGCGGTTTTGAAACGTTCTTTTGGATTAGACATTCTTTTGCCCTTAAATATTAACACATCAGCCTTTTCCTGAGCTTGAAAATTAAAATAATATTCTCAGCCAATCTGACAAATGCTACTATAGGGAAGAATTTTCTTTGGTGCCGGAGAAAAAAATGGCCTTTCTGTCTCCTTAAAACATATTCAGGAAGTGGGATGTGTGAACTCGTTCTTAAGTTCATATCATGCATTGTGAACTCTGTGTCTGCTGTGTGTGTTTTATTGCGGCTATTAGCTTGAAATTTTGTTTGCAGCCTTTCTTCCCACTCTGGTTTGGTGCCAGCTGTAATAACAATGCCCCCAAAACCAAATCTGCAATGAGTAAATAGCAATAGTTCCTTTAATCCTCTCTCAAAGAAGAATCTGATGCCTTGCCAGACATTTTCTTCTTCCCCCGGCCTTTAAAATGACCTTAATCTGCAGACACAATTGGGCATCATCGCTGCCTGTAATAGAGATGTCAGTGTTTGAAGGCATACCTTTCAACAGTTTGCATCCTGGATTGATCACAAGTTAGATGATTTCATTCCTAGAAGGCTAGCAGTTGAGGGCAAGGAAGATGTTCTTGAAACATTGTCTAAGGAATGCGTGGTTGGTTGTTTTGGTTTCCAACAAGAAAAAGGAGAGAAGGATTTAAATGGGAAGCTGACTTTTGTAAAAGAGGGCCTGCGTAAAGCAGTAAGAAATAACAATGTTTTTATTCTAAGATACATGAAGCTTGTTTCCATCCATCCCAGCCTGGGGTGCTGTTTGCAGAGCCTTTGTGCCGACAGCTGAGATTTTTATCAATGAGAATCATGAGGCTTTGGCAAAGGATACATAGAAGGGAGATACGGGCTCTTATTAGGCCTTTTCAGCCATCTGGTATAAAATTCGTTTTTAGTTTTGCAACCGAGACGCTCACTTACAAAATTGCCTCTGTCCTGGAAGTCATCCATCTTTATTAGAAGGCTGACTCTTCACACCACTAGGTGGCAGTAGAGTCACATGCTTATGGTTATTCACGTGTCCGCGCTTAAATAGAGAACTACCTTCACCTTCTCTTTCCAAGAACCTCCTGCATCTGGATATTCATGTTCCCTTTATCCAGAGGACAGACATATCTGTGCTAAATGATTTACCCCGAACCTCCAACTCTGAACGTTTCACTTGCGTTTGCTTTTATTTTCAAAGAAAACACTTGAATCCATTTTCAACACAGTAAGTAGTTCACGTTACCAAGCGGTCCTTCAACTAATTATGTTTTTATTTAAAACGTTTCCTATGAAAGTATGTTTATGGAGGATATTTATGAAAGCTTGAGAGGTGTTACTGTTAAAAAATATGTATATTCTATCCCCCCCCCCCCCACACACACACACAAATCACAAAGCTTAAATCTGCCCTGGATTTTTTTTTTTTTTTTTTAAAGTAAATGAGTATATAGGATTCAAATCTTTGGAGTGTTGACAGGGGCCTCACTGTGTGAATTATTTAATGTATTTATTTAAAATATTTTTACATTAGCCTTTACAGAAATAGATATGTTTAGAATTACATTAGCCTTTACAGAAATAGATATGTTTAGAAGGATTTATTTTATACTGTTGTTATTTATTTTGTACGGTTTAGGACAAATTATGCAGACTATGATAACGTCTTTACTAGAAATATCCTCATTTATTAATAGCTGGAGTAGTCTGTTGGATTCCTATGTAGAGGACCCTGTAGCATCCCATTTCATATACTTCTGGCAGACTTCCATGTTCCGGGCTGTCTTTATCACCTTCTTTGACACACAAGGTGCAGTATTTGCAGTTTTGAGAAGAAGAAAAAAAAATCAATGAAATCTTTCCTGCTTTTCACCACTTGTACTAAAATTCAGCCCCTAATAGATAATCATCTGACTAAACTTCTTTCACATATGCCAAATCTAAACTTTCTTCTTTATTCGGCATTCTTGGGCTCTCTTACTAGGATACTTCCTAGAGAAATGGACAGAGAACACCCTCAGAGGATTCACGGCTCCTCCATGTGCTTAAGTTGGGGAATAAATGTTTGCAGCCTCTTAGTGGGGGTGACCCCACATCCACTACCATCTCCTCGGCCCCCACACACCTCCTCACCAAGGAATTCTGCCGTGTGTGGGCTGCGCTGCACACCGACCTTATTCTGGAAGGTCGAGGGAGTGCTCTGTTCCGCTCCATGAGGAAAGCATGTGTCAGAAGGAGGAGAGTGTTGAGGGAGAGAGTGGGCGAAAGCTGGAAGGTAGTTTATTTTGTCTGCTGACGAGAATATGTTTAGGGCTCCGTATGTGTCAACAGTGGTTGGCTACTAGAACTTGGTAATAATGTGATAAGAATGTATAACAAACTGGTAAATCAAGTAAAATATGGCTTTTCCTTGACTGACCCTCTTCAAAGTAAGTATTCATCTTCTAGGCTTTATAAATTCTTAGACTTCACTTTTTATCTTTCCATACTTTTTTTTCTATTGATTCCTTTTCTAGGTGGGACATGGTAGTTTAGGAAGAAAAGGGGTATCATACATTCCTATGGGAAGTTTGATCTGTTAGGTGTTCTGGGGCCCTTGGCTTCATTTGTGCTCACAGTGCCCCCTGGTGATAGTAGAGAAAGATCAGGGATTTGCTCTACTGCTAATCTGCATAATGACCTGTTTCAGTGTTTTTACCCACTTTGTTTTGAGGTGGCTTTCATCACGTCATCTTTTGTATTTTTTAAAAAAAATTATAACATTTACTTATTTTTGAACGACAGAGCATGAGTGGGGGAGGGACAGATAGAGAGGGAGACACAGAATCTGAATCAGGATCGAGGCTCTGAGCTGTCAGCTCAGAGCCCAAAACGAGTCTCAAACCCACAAACCGTGAGATCATGACCTGAGTGACGTTGGACGCTTAACCAAATGAGCCACCCAGGCACCCCCGTCTTTTGTATTTCTGTAAACAATAAGACCCATTCATAGCCTCCTACACCAGGTGTTAGGCCAGGCATTAGGGTGGTAAAGACAACCTGGAGGGATCTGAGTCTCTGATATATGGCACTGGGGTCCCCTGTTTATAGCCGCTGACCCCATTATCACCTGAGAGGCAGGAGATTGAAGGAGCTTACTGCTACAGCTCTTCCTTCTTTGTGATGGTGTTGCTGGGTTTGTAAAGGTCTGACAAAGCTGATGTACTGACCAGAATGTATAATTTATCCCTGGAGACCAGCTCAGGTCTTGGGGATCCTGGCATGCAACACGGAGGGACACATAGATTTTCTTTCATCTCCATGTTCCATTACTCGAGTCATTTAAATTTAATGCCCAAACAATTGACTTTTCAATATTTAAATTCCCCAAATTGAATGACATGACCACCCTTTCACTTGTCACATCCTGGCTTTTTCTAAAGACGTTCATTATTTATCTACATTGATTGGGTGACCTTTGCCATCTGTTTGCCAGCCTTTAGAAGATTTAAGCCTTCCATACATATAATCTGGCTGCATTCTTCCCCAAATTAATTAGTATTATTGGCCTCTTGTCATATATTTATGAATTGTGCTTCCTTTCCTTTTGCACCTGCTCTGACTCATTTCAAGGCTGCATTTTTTTTAATAAAATATGAAGATTAACCTTTTTGCACAACCACACACAAATGTTCTAATTTTAGGGAACTAAAATGCACTACATTTCTTCAAGATGTGCTTAGAATGCTGAAAATAGTGTAAATGTCAATTACAACATATCAAGCAATACATAGAAAAACATGTAAAGACAATGCTATGTAAAGGGGGTTGACATGGAGATTTTCTAGATTTTTTTCTGGCTCTGGAATAAAGAAACACTGTAACATAGCTTCGAATAACTTTGATTTTCTCACTTCACTGCAGGGTTTCACAGTACTAAACTTATCTTTTGAACTATCTAGAATTTTCCAGAATTTACAAGAAGAATCTTAAAGACACATTCATTATGATATAAAACGAATACCCTTCGTGTACCCAAAGAAAACTGCCTACTCACCATGTAGGAAATTGCAAAGTGTGAATGCAGTAAGTCTAGAGAGATTTGTCAGGATGTTTGGAATAAGTGTTGATGCATGGATTTTCACACACTTTACCAAAAGTTTTTGAAGAATCAGTGACTTTGTGCCATGCCCAGGCATGGAGGTCTGTGTACCGTTAATGCAACGTGTGGAGTTGAAGGGGACTTTATGTCTGTGTGTCTCATCCCTTCATCCTCAAGAATATGGGACCAGAGGGGCGCCTGGGCGACTCAGCTGGCTAAGTGTCCATCTTCAGCTCAGGTCACGATTTCTTGGTTTGTGGGTTTGAACCCTGCATCGGGCTCTGTGCGGACAGCTCAGAGCCTGGAACCTGCTTCAGACTCTGTGTCTCCCTCTCTCTCTGCTCCTTCCCCACTGGTGCTCAGTCTCTCTCTTTCTCTCTCAGAAATAAATAAACATTAAAAAAATTTTTTAAATAAGACTGTTGTACTCCAGTTAAGCAAAAACGATAATGAAACCTCACTTTATGCAGGGCTATTATGTTTTAATGCAATATTATATCCAACTTTAACTTGTGAATAACCAATTATAGTATTTTTAAGATTACGGGTCAAAACATTTCTTTTGTTCTTTTGTGTGGGACACTATTATTAAAATGTTGCTACTACAGCAATGCCTGCTGTCCACAGGCTTACAAGTTAGAGTCAACATCAACTGTGGACTCAGTGAGGAAGGCATTTTCTCAAGCGCATAGTGGTTAGCTCTCTAAAACCTAAAATAACACGTACGTTTGCTGAGTCTAACATCCTATTATAAAACTGCCAAATACTAGGTTAAGTTTGTTTCTAGGCATTATATTTTGGATCTAAAGAGAGTTAAGCTCACCAGGCTCCCTGAGAGTTTTTGTGGGTTTTTTCTTTATTATTTTAATTTATTTTTTTTAATTTTTTGCCTGCTAAAGCTTTTGCCTGTTAAAGAGTTCTCTGTTAAAAGACTTAATACTACAAAGCAGAATCAGCTTGTTTTTTTCTTTTTTTTTCTCTTTGTTTCCTTGTTTGTTTTATCAATTTGCAGCTAAGAGTTTGGGACATGGACGGAACATTTTGATGAGATGGAGGGAGTTGAATTCCTAGTACCTGTTGACCCAGGGTGGGCAGAGCTGAATGGGAGCCTGTGAGCAGAGGCTTTGGCTGAAACACGAGGACTGAGTACTCAGAGCTTAGAGTGGCATTAGTGGTAACAGTGGAGAGAAAGAAACCCACTTAGAAAGATCTTCATCTCCCTTACAAGGTTGCCACTGGCAAGAGTAAGAAAGCATAATGCTATAGCTTCCCCAAACTGGTACCACCTGAAACATCTACCCTGGTGGGGAAAACCTCCAAGATTCTTACCCCGTTCTCCACTTGTCCACCTTCTTCAGTGTCTCCTGTTTTCATTGTGCTTGATCATCTTCCACTTTCCGTAACCCTGGAACAATCCACATGTATTGTAAGTGAGGCATATACAGGATTACTTTCAAAGAATAAGCAAAGGAAGGGTAGTCGTATATCTTAAAGACTGTGAGATAGATACATCTGGACATGGGTTTGGGGCAGTAAGTCTTTTGCAAAAACCTGCATGTGTTTCAGTGACTTGGCCGCCACCACCCTGCCAAAGCCAAGTCGTCTTTTCGGAAGAAGCACAAGGTATCTTCTGAGTAGAAGGAAGCTGTTTCTTACTTAGCATTTGTCAATCTAGATTTACTGCAGGAAGAATTCACTGGTACTCACAATGTAACATTTCCTTACCTGTGCTGCTTAAATGTGACTGGAGTGAATTTAGGGTACAAGGCATTTCCAGTGGGCAGCATACATATTGTAGGAGTTTATGAAATACAAATTTTTGGTACCTTCTTCATGTGATCTTAATTTATTTATCAAATACTATCTGGTATTCATCAAGCACGGATGATACCGTGAAATAGCTTGTTCTGTCTGTGCCAGGGGAAGGAAAGGAAGTCTTCATTACTTTGTCATCTCCTGTACCCTTACCCCACATCAGAACAAACAAACCAAAAGAATGAAAATTTACATGGAACTGGGTAGAAACTAAGAAGCAGGACCACTATTCTCACTGCAGATCTCAAACCCGGAATTGAAGAACAACTTTTGTGCAGTTCGTTTTTCAGACAGTTGTATTTCTAAAATTTGCAAGCATTTGAGCATTATTCAATCTCAAGATAAACTGGTAACTTTTGAGGTCTTCACATTAGTTTGTCTAATCATATTGGCTCCATATGGATATTTTCACTTAATTTTCCTTAGAGCTTTTTGGTAAAATGGTTGAAGACAATACTGAATATCAACAATAAGAAGGTAAAGTGTATTATTTGCAGAAATAAGTCAGCAACAATTGGAAAACAAACATTCAAATTTCTAGAGAAATCACTCTTCAGGAAAGGCGTGAAAATGCTTCCTGTTAAAATAAATTTTGAATCGGATAATATATCATTTTTGCTTTGGTATAAACCTTCACTGTAAGGTTCTATAATCTTTAGAGCCTTGGCTTGGTTTGTCTTGTTCTGGGGTGGGAGACATTTTCTGACTCCGCATGGCTTTCTGGGAATCCGTGCAGTAGACGTCTGGCAAGAAAAAGCAGTCAGACTGCTCCAAGTGGTTAAAACCATGGAAGTCATCCTAGAATTCAATGATTTTAACTCTAGTTCTGATAACTGTTACATCTGTGTTTGGGAACTTGGAGGCCGTGTCTCTCCAATCTCATTTTCTCCGATAGCATCCTAACTTGGGGTTTTCATACGGCCATCACAGTGTGTTTCCTGTGGCCAGAGAAGAAAGGCTGGGTCAGTTCTCTCAGTTGTCTCCGGTATTACAGGTAATGTCCTCCAAGTGTGTTGACTCTTTTATGTTTTTGTATGACTCGTTCGGTTTGGAAGATACAACACTCACCATTATCCCATTCAGTGCAACGAATGTTTTTTCTTGTGTGACAGTATGACATATGTAACCTATAAGCAAATAAGCAACATCATCCATTAAACTGACTCCATTGCCCTCTTCAGTATTATTTAGAGATTGGAAAGAATCCAGTCACTTCCCAAAGCACCTGGTCAATCGATAGAATGTTCTCCTTGGAAAACTATGGTTCACTGAAATTTATATTAGATTCACCTGCCTCGTCAAACACTAACTTAAATATTTTTCCATAAGCAATACCATTTCCTCATTCCTGCCTATGGTTTCCACAGGTATTCATATAGCTCGGCGAGGATGGGGACTTCAAGGGTGACAAAATGTCATTTCCATAACAAATGTTACTCATATTCAGTTTCAAGGATTTCTTATCAATAATTTAGAAAGAATTAATAATATATTTATAACACATGCTAGAAGTAGGGCAAAATTATTTATAAATGCTTAATAAATGTTTGATAACGCTTTTGCCATCTATGTTATACATGATAACTAGGTGACTATAGATACCTTGTTAAAAATTAATGCCCAGTGGTTATGGTTATTCTATAATGGCCTGAAAAAAGTTATTAAAAGAGTGAATTAACCTCATACATGTATTCTATAAACGAATTATGGCAAAATATGCAAGCTTTGAAGTAGTTTGTAGGGATTGTTGGGTTATTAAAGCTAATGATATTTATTCAGTGCTAGTAATTTACTATACAAAATACCAAAAGACTATGATTCATTGTCTTTGAGTCCTAAATTCCAAATCAATAGTTGCCAAACTTTGATTTGTTCCTGAAGTACTATTTTGAGGAGATTACATTTAAATCATTTACACTGTTACACAAACTCCAAACCACTTTTATGTAAGGAGAGAGTAAAGTTTGTAGTCTAGCGCTGCAGCTTTGTGGGGAGGTATTTTTTTAATCATTTTTTTTTTTTTCCTTCTAATCTTTGAGAGGGAGAGAAAGGAAGAACATGTGAGCAGGGGAGGGGCGGAGAGAGAGGGAGACACAGAATCCGAAGCAGGCTCCAGGCTCTGAGCTGTCAGCACAGAGCCCACTTTGCTGCTCAAACTCATGAACCACGAGATCATGACCTGAGCCGAAAGTCAGATGCTCAAATGACTGGGCCACCCAGGGGCCCCTGGAGGGGAGTTTGTAATATGGAACTGCCACACAATCTCTTGAACTTTGGGGGAGAAAAGCATGGTGTTCGCGTAAGAAGGGCCATCTTGCAGATGCCCTGGGTCTGCTCTGAGCCAACACTGGGATTACACATGTCTCAGGAAATGGGAAGAACTGAATTACTGGTCTAGGCTGTATCAGATGTGTGTCAGCCTCTCAAACTCACCACATGATGTATGTATACGTGTGTGTAACACTGTAAAACTCATCCAGCATTTGTGTTAAAACCATTCAACGTCCTTATCACGGACCGTACCTGGTAAAGTTACATTCTTAACTATTCTCCAATGTAGTAATTTGGCACCTTGTATAGATCTTGTTTATTTGTGGCTGGGTGTTTTTTTCTTTTTTTTTCTTTTAATTTTTTTTTAAGGTTTATTTTTATTTATTTCTAGAGAGAGAGAGAGCGTGAGCAGGGGAGGGTCAGAGAGACAGGGAGTCACAGACTGAAACAGGCTCCAGGCTCTGAGCTGGCAGTCAGCACAGAGCCCGACGCGGGGCTCGAACCCACGAACCGTGAGATCATGACCTAAGCGAAAGTCGGACGCTTAACCGACTAAGCCACCCAGGCGCCCCTTAACTATTCTCAATGGCTCCCTGTTGCTTGGAAAATGATGTTGCAGCTTATTTGCATTGTAATATAGCTCGGGTGCCAGGCGACTGGATTGGGGGTTTCTGTTTAGGCCCTGAAGATCTGTCACATTCCAAAGACATGTGAGACCGATCAAAATGCAGATCTTGCTGGAGAGAGAGAGATAGCTGTGGTGTGAGTCCAAGCTGCTCAACGGAGGCAGCAGGAAAGGTAACAACCTCTGACCTTGCGTCTCGTGTCCGAGCGTTTCAGCAGACCGCTCTGAGAATTTGACCACTCATCTGCTGTGAAGAGAAGCTGTGATGGCCAGTGACCTCATTCGGAGAACACATTGAGGAGGAGTTGGGGCCCCCTATCAGGTCGCAGGTCCGTGCTTTCTTTGGCACAAAATGTGAAACCCTTGAGCAGTACTGATGTGGGTTAGTCTAGAGGGATCCTGTTCAAGAAATGGTTTGCCAAAGGGGATACAGCTCCAAGAAAAAAATAAAATAAAAAAGTTTAAATCACAGCAACAGGTGCTTATTTACCATCCACCCTATTGAATCAATATTTGAGTAGCCAGTTGTCCTGAGTGTGACCTGGATGGTGAGGGGACGTGGCCATATCAGGTGCTACAGGAAATGATTAACGGAGTATTTCTGTCCATAGCGCTGTGCAACTTAATGCACAAAGAAAGTTGTGCACATACACTTAGTACCAGCACACTTAAATAATAATTTAAGTAAAAATAATTCAGAAGCTTCATAGCTGTATAGAAATAGGCATAAACGTACAGTGACCACAGTATAAAACATATAGTGTTATTGGAGTGAATTTCAAAGCATGTCACCAGGTAAGGGCAACTGGGTGTCCCCATAGACAAAGAGAAGCAGATGTGAACGATTGTGCGATGGAGAAGAGGGAGATTTAGTAAGAAATAGACACAGCATTCAAAGAAGGATGCATTACAATGCAGTGTGTATTCTCCTAGGATGTGAGAGAATGAATTCTATGTGGAAATATAAAGTAGGTTTGCTTTATTGGAGCAAGAACAGTGAAATTCAAGACTAAGAAATTTAAGAAATTGAAGAGTCAACTAAAAACTCAGCAATGACTTCTCCTCTGAATTCGTATGCTATGCATCATCTAAGTGATTTATTTTGTACTTTCCAAGAACTGCCTTTCCTCATTAATAATATTTGACTTTTGGTCCCCTTAGTTAAATCATAAATTCTTTGCCTGCTCCCAAGGCACCAAAGCCCTGGGCTGGGTACGACATTCAATAATTATGTGGATTTCAGAATTAGTCACAACATCATTCGAAGATGGTCACTTTGTCTTCTTTACTTGACTTTATTGAATGCAGTGGAGGTAATTAACTCAGTCAGGTCAGACCAGGACTCTGGCAGACCATGAAAATGGAAATTAAGGGACTGACTTGAAAATATGGAGAAAAGCGACAGTCAAATTTTGTGACAGGGTGGATGGAAAATGACAGTAACTCAGGTGCTATTTTGGAAAATGCCAAAAGCATCATTGAGGGTAAAATCACCTAAGCAGGTGCCTTTATGCAATCAGGCAGTTCCAGGAAAGATCTAGTTATCACAGGAGGCTTTTTCTCTGTCTCTTTCCTGGCTTGCAAATACTGTCAAGCTACATTAGCACCAAAAGGAGTTAGATTGCAGTGACCTTTACTAATCCATTGCGTTGATGTTTGTACTTTTCTTGCAATAAATGTAACATTACAATTATTAATGTCAGCATTTTCTTTGGAAACAGTGGTGAACTCATTAAGAACACTGCCAGGTGTGGCCAACCCCAGGTGTGAACCTAGTGGTTAGTGAGATGTAAATAACTCTTTATGGAAAATTTGCCTTCTAACGCATTAGCAGCCTCACACAAAGCCAAACTAGTTTCCTGTGATTAGCTTCATTACACCTCTAGCTGCTTTGGTGCCGGTCAGAAACGAAAGTAGCAGATGCCCCTCCTTTTAGGATATAAATCAGATTAGCGTCTGTGTCATTGCCCACTGTTACCAAGGGTAGCTGTCAGCCTTTTCGCAAAGATATTGAAAGGTCCAAGCTGAAGTGCATGTCAGGACACTTGGTATTATTTCGCGTCCTTTCTCTGAGATCATGCCCTGCTAGCAATTATGTGTTTTGCCCCAGCCGCTAAGAAAGCGTCATGCTCTTTGTGGCTCCCATATCATTTGCTATTTCAAGGAATGGCATCTGCCGATGAGGGTAGAGCCGGACAACACTTGGAGATCTTTGTTCAACGGCTGCTCACTGGCCAGCTGTTTCGAGGTTCCTTTTCTGGTTTGATGCTGTTTCCCATTTCCCTTTCTATAATCACTGAAACAAATGTCAACATGATTGTGATACTGAAAAAGCAAGCATTTGGGGATTTTAAAGTCCAGATGAGCCAATCCGCTGGGCTGTTTTCACTGTTGCTTGTTATTATTTGTCCCTGTCCTCTAATACATCCAGAAATGTGACCAATCTTTGGATTCCCAGCAATGGCATAACACTAAAGACAAAACAGCTCTATGCACCCTGAGGGCTGTACTAAATACATGGCACCCAAGAAATATATTTGATTAATATACTTTATACTAGGTAACTCTTGAAACAGTAATTTGTAACTTTTCCTTTTGCCCTTCCCCCCCACCCCCCAATATGGAGACTGTATTTTTACTTATTTGATACTGCTTTATATGTAGGTATTCACTGTGATGATTTCAATGAAATGTGGTTGTATTGTAGAAGTCAGCCACCTAGCTATAATGTCTTGGATGCTTAACCTCTTGAGGGAATAAGGATAATAATTCCAACCTCATAAGGCTGAGGTGAGTAATGAATGAGATACTATGTAATTATCAATAAATAGTGACTATATTATGTGTTCATAAATGCAGGTGTCCTGCTCTTTCCGTAGAAGAGCCATCAATGTAATGCAGTGTATATTTTGGTTTTTTAGTAACGACACATCGATTTCAGATACATGATAGTGTTGATTCTGTTCATATATTCATATCCATTGTCTCAAGTGTCCCCACTGCCCAGTGTCCTCACCTCCACTAACACTGCTCATGGAAAGCAGTCATTGTTAGGGAAGACTGAGTGTACCACAGACAAGTGCCCATCTGTCGTCACATCTGTACTTTGCCTACAATTTCTGGATACATGTGTCAAGTTGAAGAAAAGCACGATTTTATTTATTTCCATATATATGTGGAAATATATATATATTTCATATATATATATGAAAATGATAATATACTACCTCCCTTGAATTTATAATACTGAAAATAGCAATTTAGTAAGTACAAAGAGATGCTCTATAAATGGAAGTATCAGTTTCACTACTCCTTAAAGGCAGGGTCTGTCTTTGTTATTGTTTTATGCCCATTTCTCAGACCAATGCATTTTGTAGACTTTCAGTAAACACTCACTGAGTGATGCGAAAGAACCAGAATCATTTTAAGCACAATGATTTCACTCAACTAGGGGGCTCACGACACACAATTAATTTAGAAGCCCATCTCCTAGACTGTGAGCATCAATTCAGAAGGAATTAAAAACAGTGGGTTTAGGTTTATTAGAAGAATCCATTTAGTTATCTTAAACTGGTCCTAGAAGGAAATGGGCAGTATTTTTGTAAATCACAAAATAATTATATATTGCTATGTGTTTCTGTTGGGACATAGAACCCTATAGTAATAGTATCATGGCAGTTTGCTGACTGTCCCCATCATGTATGGTAAGTGAGGACATAGGAAGGTTAAGTACCTCACCTTTGGTCATGGCAAGTTGGTCACAGTAGTCTTACTTCCGGACTCCAGCCTTGTCACGTGATTCCATACTCTGTACATGATAGGTTGTGATACATGATGGTCGTGTGGGGGAGAAGTGAAGTAAGGGGAAAAAAAAAAAAAAACAGTGCCAAAAGAGGTAAAGGGAATTGTTGTGTCATTGAGAGAAACCAAGAATTGAAGACTTGCTGTATTGAGTAAACATTTTAACACAAAATACAAGGTCTTTACAATCAAATTCCTAGTCTGCTTTTATGCCTTCTTTGTCTATCCATCTGCCATACACACCCGTGATTTATTAATAACTGGAACTGCTTTCTAAGATGTATTATGTTCTGTTTCTTGCTTTTCTCTCTTCTTGCTATTGGTTCTTAAACCCATCCCCACCCTTCTGCCCAAGATGGAGCTCAGACACGACCTTCTCTGGGAGTGGCTCCCATACAGTTAGTAAATTTCTTCTCTGTGCTTCTCTTGCATCTTTTGAGAGCTTGATGATAACAATTGCACTCTGTGGCTTAGAATCATGCTGGTCTTGAAAGCTTCATATTGCTGAAAAAAATAATTAGCCTTGAAAAAAGAGGAGTTACTGTGTTCTCTGTTGAGGGTAAAGGTATTCTGTATCCTCACTTAACTCTCGAGACTTTATGTATTAATAAAGATAATATCTTAAATATTTTTCAGTTTTTCTCCATTATATGTTCTCTCCAGTTCACTTTATATATAAGAAAATTGGGGCCCTAAGAGGAAGAAAAAACTCAAATGTATAGAACTTTTAAGAGATAGGATTAACTCCTACTTAAATACATTTGAATAAAATATTATTAGCAGTAAAAAGGTACTATTTATTGACATTTTACCAATGGAAGAGCTATGTGGGGTAGCTCTGTGGTTATTACCCTCTAATTCTTCCATGCACAATTCTGGAAATAGTGCTACAATACGATTATGATTTCCGTATGCACCCTGAACCGGGAGAAACAAATGGAAAGTTTATGGGAGATCTAGGAGTACTTGATTGTAGCATTTTATTTACATTTTATTAAGAGAGAAAGTAAAGACTTGTATTATTTGAAACAAGGACTCAGGTTGTGTTACTTGTGCAAACATTGGAAACCAGGTACTTGTGCAAATAGGAGCTGCCTTCCTACAATCCAATAAATACGGGTTACTCGAGGCAGAACGATTAGATGAAGATTTTAGCAGTAGCTCAGGTCTTTGCTCTTCTGATCCCTGGGAGGAAAAGTCATTAATAAATTCTTCAAAAGCTTTTTTTCCCTGCTTTGGTCCTCAGATCAAAGGTAACATCAAACTATAGGCATATTGTACTTGGTAATTGCAGAACTGGGGATGGAGTAGGGAATCAGATCAGATCGCATGGGGGGGGGGCAGGTACTCTAAGACTGAGGTGCACATCTTTAATCAGGGGTCCGAGAGAGCTTTCTTTTCATATGAATCTATAGTAAAACAAGGGACTTTCTCTGTTAAAGAACAGTTTCCCCAAGTTCCATACTTCCTCTGCCGTAAAAGGCAGAGAGCTATATCCTGAAAATCTCCTCATGACACCTGAGGGTTTTTGAGGTTTGTTGACCTCACCACAAACCTGTGCCTAAGACTCAAGGGTGATTTTACGTAAATCAGTTAGCTTGGGTATCTTTTTCTAAAAAATATCTTAGAAATGTCCTCATGAGTCTTTCCCTTTTCCTTGTCAGTAGAAAGGAGCAGTGCAACAAGACAAAGTAGCTGTGCTAATTCAACGAGCAGGGTCAGCAAGTGCCATGTTGTAATGGATTTTTTTAAACCTCTTTATGACGCTACCCGTCGCTCATCCTGTGTTCGATAGTTCAGAAATATGGCAATTATTAGCCAAACGGACAGGGTCCCTGGGCTCTAAATGCACAGGGGCTATAATTTTCCAAGCATTAGAGCCCATACCCTGTTGTCCTCACTACTTTGAGGTCATCAGCACTTTACTTCAGTATTTACATTTCATTTTTTTGGGTAACAAATGAACCTGAGATTTTTAATGGATTCCATAATGCCCATTTCATGTTTAGTTTCATTCCCTACTTGCCTCTCACATGGTTCACTCATATGACGGGGACTTGTCTGTTTCGGGGTAAAGGCTGTGGACAGGGGCACGGGGTGACTCGTTTGGATCCAGAGGAAAAATAGCGCTTTTAGGGATGAGATGTACATCTATCCTCTAATCAGAGGGCACGAAGCCTGAGGAAATGTTATTTAAAAAGAGAAGTTGTGAATTGGTGTTCATTCTTAAAGAAAACTTTTATTGTTATTTTAATTTATAATGTTTTCTTGATGAAGCTAGGCTAATTATATGCCTTATATTTTAAATAATCATAAAGAGAACTATATATCAACATGAACCATTTTATTAGATTGCATTTATTTACAAGATAATCCTCTGAAAACACCAATTTGTATCATCTTTACACATTCGTACAGAATAATAATCGCTGCATCATCTATTCAATTAATATTGCACATCATTTTATTTGAAATAAAATAGAGCACTGACAAGAAACAAGTAAATAATACTTCACATCTGCCAAGCTACTCCTTAGCATTTTAAAGCAAATTGTATTAAGCTTTCCAAGAGCATTCTATGTTAAGTAAGGCAGTCTCTAAAAGTACGATGTTTGGTTGGAATGTCTTTGCTCCTTCAGTCGTTAGGATATCCTTTAGGGTATAATTGCGGCAGTGAGTAATTTTTCACAAATAGTATATGATGTATTCTATAGCATAGAGATGGAATTTGTGTTTAAATATGCAGAAAGATAGACTAGTGTTAATGTTTGTTTCCAATTTGTTCTTTCCTAGCACAGCAGGACACTAATAACAGGGCTGGGAAAGGATACAATGACTTCTCAAAGTAGCTTCCAACTCCTGTTTTGCTCACTCTAATATGAGGTGGGAGGTCAATTGAAACACAAAGGAATCATTTTGAAACAAAGATAACCTGTTTATTCAAAACAGTCATTTATCTGAAATTGACATTGTTAATGACCTATTCAGGCCTTTGGCAAATCATGACTACATTGGAGCTAATGTTTCCATAGGTGGTCAGCACTGACGATGAAGGGCTGCTGGGTAGTTTTTAGTTGTCCTCAAGCTAATTGTGCTTGAAAGTCATGGTGGAAGAGTGTGCCAGACTGGAGTCCCCATGGTTATTTCTTCCAATTATCATTTTGAGATGAGTCCATTCTCTGACCTTAGACAAGATGCGAACCCTCCTCAGCAACATCCATTCATTATAGCCCGGGACTGTTGTAGGGACATAGTGGCCTCACAGATCTCACTTGCTGCCTAGGGGATTGGAAAATAAACAAGTATATGAATATTTAAATAAGATCATTACACATCGCCACTGGTGCCCTGAAGGAAATAAATTTGCTGCTATGAGAGATAATAAAGAGGATAGATTCATTTCAGACTTTGTCAGGACAGTATCCAGTGGAAACATGTAAGTGCAGACAACAGTGAGATTCAAAACCATGACATCCGATAATATCTGATCAGTTTCCCTCTCATGCTTGTTAGAAGATTAGTCTGAGGTCATAGTTGAAAACAAAATGGATATGTACAATGTTGTAAATATTTAAGAGGGAGCAGAAAGGTGGTTTTTCTTCCCCGTTCATCAGAAGACTATATGCATATGACCAAGCTTAGTCTACAGTTGAAGAGCCAAAAATTAAGTCCTCTATTAAGAGCAACCTCGGGCTGCACGTAGCCCCAGTCCCAGTCCCAGGAAAAGCCTCAGACTGTTCAAGGCTAAAGCCATCCTCAGACAGCCCTCAGTTCAGCTAATCAAGAAGAAAAAATAGAAACATTCCTATGGTCTGAGTCAAGGCTGGAAACTGCAGATACAAACTAGCCAATTTCTCACTGCTTGTCTGAACCCCATGTGGGCCCTTTAAACTCACCTCACAACTGGTCATTTTCAAAGGATTCTCAAAAGTCATGATTGGGTCCCACCAAAAGTAACGAACACCTCACAGACACTGAATGGTCGAAGCTGTAATTGTAATTAGTGCTTATGTGATGATGCTACATGTACTGTAACACCCCCATCCCTTACTCCTTAAAAACCCTGTTCGCTATTGTTCTTGGCTTCACCTTGCTGCCATGACACCAGCAGGCTGGGTGAGCCCCTGCTCAAGCTTGTAATAAAGACCCTTTTGTACTTGCATCGGTGCCGGCTCCTTGGAGTGAGGGGCCTAGACAAACTAAACCAAAAACTCAACCAGCTTTTCTGCTTCTGTACAAGTGCTTGCACTACGGGAAACTAAAACCTAACTAGCTCCTTCCAATTCTGTACCATTGCTTAAGGCTTGAGTTTCAGCCTCCCTGGAACTATCAGGCAGCTGCACACTGCCCAAGGCCGGAGAAATTGCCCACCACATCACTCCGCCACACTACCCTGGCAACACCTAATCAGGAAAGGCCAGCAGCCACCCTCCGCCTTACTGAAGGAGGGGCCTAGGGAGAGAGAAGTTAACCTGTTAGTCGGGGAACAAGACTCTAGACTCGCTCTATGATTGGCTAAATTCAAAGGTATCCTAAATATTGTAATTGGATCCCGCCAAAAACCTGATAGCGGGAACCAATCAAATATGGTATATGTTCACATTTAAATATTAACCAATGACAAACCTGTAACCACAGAGATCTCCTGTCCCTCCCCACGACTTGTTTACTCCTGTCTATAAAAAGGCTGCAAAGGCTTTGTTCAGGGCCTCTCAGCGTCACCGGCGACGAGTGCGCGGAGGTCCGGGTTCGAACCTGCAAATAAACAACCCTTGCCGATTGGCTTTGACTCTGGTCTCTGGTGGTCTGTTTTTGGGGTCTCTCGAACTCTGGGCGTTTCACAGTTAGGGTAGAAACGAGGATGGGATAGGAATTAGGAAATTGCAGCAAATCTAAGATCTTCGATAATACAGTTTGACACTATTTGGTGCCCGTAAATCTTAGCTCTCTTGTTCTAGTTTATAAAAGCATTTGGCTTAATGGTGCTTTTTAATATACTAAAATCCATTATAATATACAACACATGCAATTTTTCATATTCCTGAATTCTATCATAGGGTTATTTAAGTTTTTAAAGATTTAATAAACACTAATACAGAAAGCCAAGCAGAAGCACAAAAACATTTTTCTCTAACAGCAGGGCCCATTTAATTTAATCTTGGAATACATGATTTATCCTTAAAGAGAGATACTGTTAGAAAAAAAATGAAAAACATTGTTCATGGCCATATGTTATTGTAAAACAGCATATTTGAATATTTTAAAGGCACTAAATTTGGTCCAAATCAAAGTAGGCTTTTTTCTTTTGTTGACAGTGTGAAGCATATGCTGGGAATATGAGCCATAATTAAGCAGTAAGACACAACAGGGTGTGTGTGTTGGGTTGGGTACGTGCCATGTATTGGGTGTGTAAAATGTGAGACCAAGAAGAGAGAAGCCCACAGCCACTGTGGTGGGGCACAATTCCAAGCCAGCCTGGGAGCATATGCCTGTGCCACACTGTGCCATGCGGCACGCCCTTATGATGAATCACGTTACTTTATACTGTAAGAACATTTTCAACTGTTATACTTTGGGCCAAACCCAGAAAAAATGAAAACTTTCACAATGAGACCTTTTTTTTTTTTTTTTTTTGGTCTTTTAATTTCCTTGTCTTTTTGTTTTACACTATTTCCTGTGCTTTCAAGGTATGCTTCAGTTAGGCGATATAGCTTGTAGCTTCACTACTGAATACCAAGTAGACAGCTGAACACAGGCGATTTGAACCCAACAGGGAAGTGCTAACTCGCAGGTAAACCTTGAACACTTTCACACAATTGAAAACTGAAGTCATTTGTTTTGCTTCTCCAATTTCAGGAAATAGGTTTGGCCCTCTGAAGTGCTTAAATAAGACAAACATAAATCTCGTTCCAAGGATCCCTTGAGCTTTTAAAAATGGTGCATAACATAAGAGAACACAGCGGATTTGAAATTTTCTATATCTTGGTACATTTTCAGGAATATATTTGGAGAAATGGAAAGAAAGCAATGTTGCCTTTTACTTGAAGGGATATTGTGGTGTTGATTTTAACAATTGGTAAATGACAAAGGCATAGTCTATGTCTTTTGAGTAACTATTTAAAAATATGCTGTGCTGGGGAGCCTGGGTGCCCCCATCAGTTAAGAGTCCAACTTCAGTTCTGGTCACAAACTCATGGTTGGACAGTTTCAGCCCCGCATCGGGCTCTGTGCTAACAGCACAGAGCCTGGAGCCTGCTTCGGATTCTGTGTCTCCCTCCTTCTCTGCCCCTCCCCTGCTGATGCTCGGTCTCTGTTTCTGTCTCTCTCTCTCTCTCTCTCTCAAAAATAAACATTTAAGTTTTTTTTTCAAAATAAATAAGAAAATAAAAATGTGCTGTGGCAAGGAAGAGAAGGAAGACTTTTTGAGATGAGAAACCACAGAACACACCTTGCAGGTATCAGGTACCATTGTTAACTCTCAGAGAGCAGGTATCGGTCTTTTTGATACATATATTGACCAGGAATAGCCTTGGGTAAAAGAGAATACACATGATTTGTAATAAAACTAGATCTAGTCTGGGTTACAGAGTATTTTTTATTATATACCCTTGTTCAATTAGGAAGGACCATTATTAAATGAGGTTTTATTTGTGGTCATGCACAGTAATCAAAATGCCAATACTCTTAGAAATAGGATGAATAATGACCTTGACTTAGCCTGAGAAAGTTAAAGAATTATGAACTTCTTTTCTTAAATTTTTTAAAAATGTATTTCTGAGAGAGAGACAGCATGAGCAAGGGAGGGTCAGAGAGAGGTAGACACAGAATCTGAAACAGGCTCCAGGCTCTGAGCTATCAGCACAGAGCTGGACGCGGGGCTCAAATCCATGAACCCTGAGATCATGACCTGAGCCAAAGTCAGACGCTTAACTGACTGAGCCACCCAGGCGCCCCAAGAATTATGATTTTTTTTTTGTAGAACATGATCACCTTGAGGAATCCTTTGTAAATAGCAAAAGAGAAAACTAGGAACTTATCAAACTATACCCAAATTTATATTCTAGTATTTTATAGGATATATTGAGATTTTTCAAGTAAGACTCTTATAATTATATAATTAAAAATCTTGAGATACATTGTGAATGCAAAAACTACATAATGCATGGTATATGTTTGCAACATAAAATTTATACATGTATGAAAAAGGAACAGTATCTTTTCTCAAGAAGATTAAACTGTGTGAAATGGATTAGAAAATTCACAGGGGGCTGCATTATGTTGAAGGAGTAGGTGAAACAGAAAAAAAGAGAGATGGTGGGGGGGGTAATGGTTGAGTAAGGGAGAGGTAATTTGGGCAGTGATCAGACAGTGTTTAGTAAAGTGATCATGCGAGGCAGAGGGGTATAGTTTTAGGTATGGTTTGTCCATACCTAAATGGGTGGCTAGAAGGTTGGAATGTTGTATAAAGAAGGGCTTTTTTGGCCATTGCTTCTGATCACCTACCTTTCAGAGAATTGCAGTGTTCCCAGAGTCGGTGGTTGGGCTCAAAGATACATAGTTAGAATAAGCCCATACTTGAATGTGAATTCACTGACTTAGTCCATTGCTTTTTTCAAATTGTGAACTGAGTCAAAAGGTAGAATGAAGACTCTTTTATTTCAGTAGCAATAGAAAGCCTATGAAGGATTCTGCATGAGGCAGGAGGGAGGGAAGCAGTTCATAAAAATTGCAAAGGGTTGTATGTGGGAAGGATTGGGCTCTTAGATTCCATCAGTTCCAAAAGCAATGAAATACATTCATGAAGACAGAAGCATAATAGATCGTTAACGGGACATTTTGATTATGTGGGGATTTTATGTAGATCATGAAATAGTGGAAGATAATTCCCAGACCAGAGGAACTGATGACCTAATCCACTAGAGGAACTTGATTTTTCTCCTGCTTGAAGGAAACTTGTCCCTACATCTGTACTCTCATCATCTTCTCCCTCAAATATACACCATGATCTTGAGCAAAAATAATATATGCATCCAAAGAAATAAGGTTATGATCAGAGGGAAATGGAGAAATAGGATGCTTTTATCCTTAGAGGGGATAAAATAACTAATAATTATGAATACCTCTAAAGGCAAAAGCAAATCCAGACTGTCGGATTTGGGGCATGAACAAAATTAATAAGGGCACCTGGGTGGCTTAGTTGGTTGAGCATCCGACTTCCACTCAGGTTATGATCTCACAGTTCGTGGGTTCGAGTCCCATGTCGGGCTCTGTGCTGACAGTTCAGAGCCTGGAGCCTGTTTTGGATTTTGTGTCTCCCTCTCTCTCTGACCCTCCCCTGCTCATGCTGTTTCTCTCTCTCAGAAATAAAACTTAAAAAAAATCCACAATAAACCATGTTTGGCATTTCAGGAGAGTGGAAAGTTCATAGAGGAGTTTCCTTTATGGAAAGCCATGTTCTGGTAGCAGTTTCCCTGTCCAGTTGTCTTAAACAGCTGGGCAGGTTGCTAAAGTGAAGATACTGCTGTAGATGTTTGTGTTTTAGGGTAGAGCCTGTGATCTCAGGCCCTTTAACTTCTTTTGAACGACCAAGTGTGTGTGTGTGTTATCTTGTTCTTTATTTCCCACAGAGTGGCTCCAGCCTGGGGAGAAACAGGTACACAGAATGAATACTACTCACTTCCCTTCTTAGTAGTGTTGTGGGAGCATCCACACCCCCTGGGGAGGGGGTGCCGAGGTGGCTTGGTGGGTTAAGCATCTTGCCTTGGGCTCAGGTCATGATCTCACTCTTGGTCTCAGCTCAGGTCATGATGCCTCATGGGTGCAGGAGTTTGAGCCCCACGTTGGGCTCTGTGCTGTCAGTGCAGAGATTCTTGGGATTATTCCTCCTTCTTTCTCTCTCTGTCTCTCCCACCCCTTTCAATAAAAGAAAGGGAGGGAGGGAGGGAGGGAGGTAGGAAGGAAGGAAGGAAGGAAGGAAGGAAGGAAGGAAGGAAGGAAGGAAGGAAACAAGTAAGGAAACCCCCCAGGTAGAGCTCTGGATCTTTTATGATCAGGAAGGAAATGAAAGTAAGCAAATAATTAAGGAAACAAACTGAGGAGAAGGTAATTTGAGGTGACTTCACTGAACAAGAGATCTGTTTTTGTAAGATAGTTACTGATAGTGGGGCAAGTAAGGAATACGTCCGTGAAATGTTCCTGTACCACATTTGCTTTTATTCTGCTACTGCAGCCTGGGAACTGAATGTCCTCTGGAAAATAAAGAGAAATTGTTCATTCTTTATTCACCGTAATTGATCCTGAAAATTTCAAGTAGGCTGTTCAGATGGAAAAGCCAGAGAGAACTTAGTGCTGGTCTAGTTCAGATAGCAGATGTGAGAATTTGCTAAGCAACATACACCTTTCAAAAAGACTTAAAACATAAACAGTGAGATAGGGGTATTTCATACCTTTTCTCTCATAGATGTCAGAATTACCTCTATTTAATGAAGGCATTCAAGGCCTATTAGACTCTTAAGTGTGCATTTATTTGAAAATGATTTGAAATATATTTTATAATTTGAGAGAGTTAGCAATGTTTTGGGGATTGCGTAGGTAATTCCCTATAATTTTTTTAATGTTTACATTTATTTTTGAAAGATAGAGCATGAGCAGGGGAGGTGTGGGGCAGGGCGGGGGCGAGGGGGAACGGAAGATCCGAGGCAGCCTCCAGGCTCCAGCAGCAACCCCATGTGGGGCTCGAACTCAGGAACTGAACTGTGAGATCATGACCTGAGCCTAAGTTGGACGCCAGGTGCTTAACCAACTGAACCACCCAAGCACTCTGGTAATTCCATATAATTTTAGCTTTGTATCCCTCATTCCACTGGAACTGGGAGAGGATGTGGCTCAGACAATGAGAAGAGTATTCAGACAATATAGTAATGATACTAACAGGCACGGGTTCCACGGTTATCAGTGGTTATTAGGTGTGTGTCATTCTGTTCTTGTGTCACATGCTGCATCCACCATGCCTAAGCCTCCATGTTCTATTTTAATTTGCTAGATCAGGTGACCCTACTCCTCGTAGAAATAAGAAAATTAAAGAAATCGTCCCGAATCAGAGTTGGTAAGAAGTAAGCTTGGACTAGAACCAAGAGCTATCTATTATTTTTTTCTTTCAGAGCCTATATTTTAGCTTCTATAATACAGCATGTTCTCATGAATCAATGCAAAACTTCACTGTGCAGAAAAACATAATGACTAAAAAAGATAGGCAGAATTTGTCTCATTGATAATGACTTTTGAATACTGTTAGAATGAAGAAATGTATAGTTTAGTTTTCTTTGAATTTAGATTTGACATATTTATTGTGCTTTTGTAGGAGAATAGGTTTCCCTTCCACTTGATTTGAATAGACCCTGAATAAGCACAGCTGTTTCATGTTAACTTTGTCACAAAGAGGAATGTGTGCAAAGCTGCAAGAGAGAAGGAGCAGACACTCTTGAGAGACATGCAGCACTAGGAGGAAAAGAATTCTACCACTTTGGAAAAGGATCACATTCTTCCCGTAAACCCCACTGGACTGAATGCCGTATGTGAAAGAAATGAGCGCATTAGTAATTGTTCATTATGTGCCCACAGAGTGACTGGGAGTACAGTGTCAGTTGTGGAGTTAAAAGGGTGGGGGAGTAAAGCATGACTCCAAGTCGCACAAAGTTCAATTGAGGTCTGTGCTTGAGTCGACACCGAGCCTCAGGTAGCAGGGGGAGGAAATGATGGCTTCCAGGACCAGACTGTCTGAATCGAATCCCTGATTCTTCACATACTTCATACGGGCAGTATGTCTCTGATCAGTCTCCTCGTCTGTAAAATGGGTATAATAATAATATCAGCTTCTGTGGGGAAATACAAAGAAAAAATAATAATAACCGACCAACCCAGAAAACCTTCCCACTAAAGTAGAAGAGAAAGAAAGGTTTTATTACTGAATGAGGAGGTTTCAAACAGAATGTGATGTACATGGTGAGGTCTTTACCAGACTGCCCACAAAGATGGAGAGGCATCTCACCCGTTTCCAGAGCCAAACAGATGGGACTCATACATGCATGTCAGCCTCCGTCTAAGGGAACCTGACAGCACCCTGGCTCACACGTGCCCCCCCCTAACTTTACCTGATGATTCCAGATTGTTTGTGTTAGTTAACTGGCTTTCCCTAAAGGAAAAATAAACTTCTTAGATTTCTTTGACAGGGCAGTTGTGCAGCTTGGAACAGAGTGCCGACTGACGTCAGGCTACTGCCCTTCCCCTGAAACTGGCACACGGCGGGGGGGGCGGGGGGGGTTCGTCCTTGAGGAGCACATTTCAGAGAGATGATTCTCAAGTCCTTGAAAAAGACCTCCCTGACCCCTCTAATGCAGGAAGAAGGCTTATGTAGCCTTTTTTTTTTTTTTTTTAACCTTTATTTTTGAGAGAGAGACAGAGACAGAGACAGAGTGCGACCTGGGGAGGAGGAGAGAGGGAGGGAGACAGAATCTGAAGCAGGCTCCAGGCTCTGAGCTGTCAGTGCAGGGCCCGACGTGGGACTCAAACTCACAAACTGCAAGACATGACTTGAGCTGAAGTCAGCCACTTAACTGACTGAGCCACCCAGGTGCCCCATGTAGCGTTTAAAATGACTTGTATATACTTCAACCAAGGAGACAAAGAATTTAGAATTACAAGTTTCTTTAAGTTCTCTGTATAACAGGAAGGAGGAGTCCATCCCCTTATTTTCACTAGGAAAATTTAATCTTTGTAGTTTTACTTTATATTTGCTTTATATATTAAAGTACATTTACTTCATTTTATTACTTTATATTTATAAAGTATAACTACTTTATATTTATCCTTACACTTACAGATAGGGGAGGGTGTTTGGTACGGTAACTAGGTTATCATAAATACTATAAAATATTTTTGTTATTATTACTATTACTTTGGTTATATATATGTATATAAAATGATTTATATATAAATAATCATGGTACATTCAGTTGCTAAGATAAGCTTGTATAAGCACTGATGTATATTAACTCTGTGTGTGTGTGTATGTGAGTGTGAGTGTGAGAACCCCCCCCCGCCCCCGTAAATGACAGGGCATTGGAGTCCTCAGGAAGGAATTAGAAAACAGAGCTGTGCATGGGCCTAGAACTAACTGCTAGATGTCTGTAGAGTGGAAGAAGTGTGTGACAGAAAGGGAGAAGGCAATGGAACTTCCAACTATGGATGGAAATCTATCTGCCAGGGGGTTATTTTGGAGAATATAAATTAATGGCTCCGGCCTAAGGGTGAATCTGTGTCTGCAGATAGTGACAGCAATGATGCTGAGAAATTTTGCTGAGAGATACTTCTGGATATTTTTAATTTTTTTTTAAGTTTTATTTATTTTGAGAGACACAGAGACAGTATGAGCAGGTGCAGGGGAAGAGGGAGAGAGAGAGAAAAAAAAAATGAGAATCTTAAGCAGGCTCTTCACTGTCAGCATGGGGCTTGGACTCAGGAAACCATGAGATCATGATCTGAGCTGAAACTGAGGGTTGGAGGCTTAACTACCCAAGCCACCGAGGTGCCCCTATGGATTTTTTAAATAAGAACTTTACATTTGATGAAATGAGAGAGTATCACCTAAGAGACAGTGCAGAGGAGAGCAATGTGCTAAAAAGTTTTTTTTTTTCTCTTTTAATATGTTAAGTTTCTCATGGAGGGCCCCAAAAGCAAATTTTGTGAAAGCAGGTTCAGGTGCACTGTATGTTGAGGAATGTAAGGAACGTGTTAGCCGAATAAGGTCCCAGGTAGGTTGGTAGTAGTGGAAATGGTACGTTACAGTCAGTGTCAGGATAGAGAACAGAAGAAATCAGAATGACCGAACAGTGGTAAGCCTTTATGGCTACCTAAGGAGTAATGGCATTAAAAAAAGTTAATAACAAAGGGCACCAGGACAATGCATCTTCTTATGTGAAAAGTTGAGCTAAAGATAAAAAGTGAGGAATTGGGCAAAACCTCCAAAAGAAAGGGCAAAATCATTTAGCAAAGTCTGTATTTTTCAGTTGACGTATTGTATCAATTGATTAATAGACTGAATGGAACAAATATGTATGTGTCTTTGTGTACACACACACACACACACACACACACACACACACACACACACATTAAAGTCCCCCTCACAGATTCCAGTAGTGACAGCCTTTTGTTTGCTCACAGGCAGCCATCTTTAAACATGGGACATTGGAAACTAGAT
Source organism: Hyaena hyaena (assembly GCF_003009895.1). NCBI lineage: Eukaryota > Metazoa > Chordata > Mammalia > Carnivora > Hyaenidae > Hyaena > Hyaena hyaena. Next base: position 728,302 of record NW_024081098.1, on the reverse strand, counting down.
ACAGTTGTTGAAATGAAGATCAGGGGCAGAGGGTTCTCAGGATTCATGACAACCTTTCACGTGTTTACATTGTGAGTCCATAACCCCTCAGAAGACCAGGTGTTTTTAGTCATTGTTTTACCTCAGGGTCAAGCAATTGGTCGGATGCTGGTTCTCCTTGAGTGGTTGTTGAACTGGTCCATGAAGCAGCATGTTAACTGAGAATTACTGCTCAACAGAGTTCTGGGAGAGCAAAGATGCTTTGGTGCAGATCCCCAGGCAACACCAAGGGCAAAATTGGTAAATACTGAGCACGAGCTCTTTCTGCAAAGAAAGTTCTCACTGTTTCTGCAAAGGAGTTTGGCTGACTGAAAGTAGAACCAAAGAAAGCAGAGACAGAGAGCAGAGTGAATACATCATTAGGCTTTGTATGGAAAACTCAGTAGAATGTCAGAAGAAAGAAGTTTGTTTTGAAAAACTATAATACAACCCCCACTCCATTCAACTCTCTGTTTGCAATTTAAGGAAATTTCTCCAGTCTCTCTTCCCAGCAAGAATTGTAGGTACCTCATTAAGCTGCCGCTAAATTGTATTGTATGAATATTTTATAAGGCAATTTTGTTCATCTAATCATCATATTGAGATGGATTAAAGAGAAGAGGATCGGTCCGTTTCAGATATCTTCACTATTTGTTGTTGTTGTTTAAAGAAACTTTCCTTTCCTCTACAGATTTGGATTTCATTATCCTAGAGACATTCATGCTTTATTCAGAGTTCTCTGCCTATTTGAATCGGCAAATTCAGTGCTGGTTCTTAACAGTGATGTCTCAGAGGAACTGTCTCGTGTTGTCAATTTTTTTTCTTTCCATCATGGGGGGGGCAGGGGAAGGAGTCATAATGCCAAAGTGCCATGGGCTTTGGCAAAACATCTGTCCTCTACACAAAAGTTCAAACTCTTAAAACTTTTACGTGTCCTCTTTGCCGAGAAGAGTAAGAATCAGAGCTATACGGTCACTATTCAAGTTGGTATTTGTTTTCCAATTTTCAATAATCCCATGTGATGCCCTTAGGTGAAGCCCTTAGACTATTTCCCTTTGTTTAGTGATAGTAATGTAATTTGATCTCTAAAAATCAGAATGAAAAAAAAAAAAAGACAAAGGTAATAACTGTGTTATCTAGCTATATTGAGAGGAATTAAATTGAAAAAGAAAAAGAAGAAACTTTTTTTCCAAAATAAAATATTTTTTAAAAAATCCCAGCACAAATGAAAATTCCTTCCATCACTAACCCTAGACATAGTAGAATATCGTAAATAAATTCTAAGGGAGATTTTCCCTTAATGTAGGGAAGATGCAAGAAACCTCTTCCTTGAGATTTTTGTTCTGATTTAGAATGATTTCATGCTGGAGGTAAACTGCTTTTCCTCCTCACTTTGGGATGAAAACAACAAAAGAGGCGGTACTCCATTGTCGAGTAGGTCATGTTAGCTTCCTGGACCTGTCTTTTCAAAGAAAAAATCATGAATGACAGCATGTGGCATTGGAGGGTAAGCAGAGCGGTGGGAGATCGCCACCCCTCAAGAAGCTAAAAATATTTAGGAAGAAGAGAAGGCTTTGGGTCAATAAAATGTGACCGGTTATCACTTAAGAGAGAAATCATTTCACTCAAGCTCCGAACACTGAGCAGCATTTGTATAGTACAGGTAGGCAAATTGAAAAAGAGTGTACTGAATAATAATTTTAATAATGTTAATTATGTAAAACTGTAATAAATGTACTCAGGAAATAGTTCTTCTATAATCTTCAGCAGCTGGTAGAACAAAGTTATTTTCTGTGGAAGTTTTACAGCGTTTGAAATGAGATCTGTATGTGTAGAGTGTTTAATTCATTTTTAATGAAATATAAATAATGTTACTTTTAATAAATACAGTATAGTAATATTTGCTCATATATTTGCTTATACGATATTAGAAGGTTATGACTATAAGCTTTGAAAATTCAAATATACTATGTACATGTAATATATGTTAAAATTTATATATATATAGTCCATATGACAGTCATTTCTCTTTACTAAATTATCTTATAATTATCTCAAAATTTTATGTAATTATTTTAAAGTCATATATATATATATTTTTTTCTTTTTGACACTCTTATGTGTAAGAATTGTCCCTATGAAAGGTACTTACCCAATTCTGATAAAACTTAATTTTCTCACAAACAGGTATTTTTAGTTTCCGTTTGCCTGGATTTTCATGCCCTTAGCCTGTGAAATATACCCTGGGCCAATCTGTTTATATCAGCATGAGTTTCTAACAAGTTCTGAAAGAAAAATAAAATTAATAGGGTCAGATATCTCATGAGAGGTATCTAAAAGTGCAGAGTTCTCTCTTAGGTAATATGATTCTTTTAGTGTTAAGTAGCTCCTATTTCTGGGGAATATCTATGTGAAAGGAGTAAACTAAATATATTTTGCTACATAGTGTGATGTTCCCATGCTCTTTGCATGTGTTCAAGCTAAAAGATTGAAAAGAAAATACAGTCATAGAAAAGTATGCTGCACAAGATTTTCATCACTGTGTAGTCAAATGAGTCATGCAGTAGAAAGCCCTAGAACCTGTCGGCATCCCCAGCCTTGAGATGTGTGGGAGCTTGGTCTGGTCTCCGTGGCTGGAGAGTTAGAGAACTTGGTGGATTCGTTTCACAAACTCAAAGGAAGTTCCCTACCATTGGTAAATACCCTTCACGAAAATGTAAGTTGACTCATCACAGGCATCTAGTGGCATTTCAGTGTATAGAACAAAGGCCTCACATTTCCTTTCCTGCCTCCGATAGTTTTACAAATTCACTTTTATGGTGAAAGATAGAAGGAGGGAGCCTGTTTGGGGGAAGGAGATCATATATTTTAAGCATATTTGAGCTTTAAAGAAGTAGCAGTAGAACGTGCAGATTTAGGAATCTTCGTCGTGGAGGAGGATGGAGGGCTGGTGTTCACACTGAGAGTCATTTTAGAAGAAGCTGACCATGAAGACAAGACCACGAGTGAGTGAAGGTGTAAGATCTGTCCCTTTCTAGGGCTGACAGGAGGATGGATGTCACTTGGGGAAGAAGAGAATCAGTGTCAGAACTGGGTAGATGGAACCCCAGTGGGACTATTAAATCTCTCAAGCAAGTCTACAAGATGCCAGTACATTGAGACAGAATTCTTGCTATCCTCTGCATTGGCGATCTCTGTCTCTTCATGAAGCTTCCTAATTCTATCCAGAAATCCTCTTTAGATTATAAATCATCCTACCAGAGAATCAGAATCAATATAAAGCCCAATTCCTTTATTCTTAGAGGGCATTTAAACAGCCTCTCCTTTTCTCCCAAGCATATACCTCAATGGATATATCGCTTCACCCATGCTACCGAAACCCAACTGTTCAAAGTCTAGGAGAAGACTGGAGAAAACCCCCCTCACTCAGGCATAAGTAAGTTTGGCTGCCTGGCTTTTACTGTGATGCTGTGTACAGGTGCCCACCAAGCTTTGGGAAAAGGCGTTTATGTTGTTTATTTGATTTGACATTTCCCAACACAAAGGGAAAAAGGACCATATATTTAGAGTTTTTGAAAGTAATGATACATTCAGGGTATATATGGATAAACAGACTAGGCAATTACATATTGATGTGAATACTGAGGAATATATTACATTGAAACTATATGATTAAAAACAAAATCTTCAAAATCTTATTGATAGCCATGTATAGTAGATTATGAAGTAACCTCTGCACTTCTGTGACTTAAACAACTATGAGTGTTATTTAGGCTTTGTATGCTTTATTCTATCTAATGTGTTTTGGCAAAGACATTAGTAAATAGGACTGTGCATACAGTAAGAACTCATTTTCTGGTAAATCTGTGTGCTCTAGATTTAGCCATGGATCCAACCCCATCCCCGCAGAGTAAATTTTGCAAACCATAATCCAGAAAATATCTGACGTATCTTTCACTTTCATTCATTTTATTGTCCTAATCCATGGTGTGGCTTACTATATTGGAGTTATGATCAAATTTTTCATCTCAACATTTATGAAAAATCAATAGCAGGAACTCAGATAGACAGCATTTAAATGGGTGTCTAGAGAAATTCCTCAGTGCCCTCCTCTCTCACTATAGGAGAGACCAGAGTTGTGGCTCCAGAGAGTGTCTGCCATTTACAGGCCAATTTTCAATGAGGCAATTCCAGTCATAAATCTTAGTGGGAAACACTATTGTTGAACACTGTAGGTGTTCCATTAATTGAGAGGAATGTTGGGCCTGGGATGATACTCTACCTACCCAAGGGCCTACTTGCTTCCCTGTGTTTGGGTGCACTCAGCTATTAAAAAAAAAAAAAGAGTGGGGGCACTGATTTAACTCTGGCCATTGCAACTGGGATTTCCAGATGCTAAGTGCTAATGCATGATTTAAGAGTATGCTATTTCCTAGTTCCTTTTGGGCAGCAAGGCTTTTGTCTTCAAGCTCAAATACATCAAGGTCGCTTGAAGGTTGGACTGAGAATAAACCACATGATGCAAACTTCTGTGGTTGGGTTATGCTTCATGAACAAGCCTGTGGTCTCTTAACTTCTACTTGTAGGTTTTGATAACTGCTCCTTCAGAGACTACAAAGTTGTTTGATTACGGGTGAGCCAGTAATTCTAAAAGATTAAAATATTACAGTTTAGAATCAATAGTGAGGATAAAGGAAACTGGAATAGTTTGTAGTCATTTTAATTACATCTATTAAGTCCTAGAAACCCCAATACTCTCAGTTTCAAGAATTGATTTTGTATTAGTAGTTTGGTCTGAGCAATTAGATCGTTAATAAAACATGTCACATCAAAGTGCTCAAAATGGCATGTAATTCTGATGCAAGTTAGTCATTTTTCATAAGGGCTTATGCTTTTCTTTATGGGAAGTCATTTTTTGATGCTGCACAAATCAAAAATTATGAAAAAATAAAAATGCCACTCAGTGTCTCAAATTGAAGAACCTTTTTTTTTTTTTGTCATAGCAGATTGAGTCAGTGAGAATAAGATACGAAGGTACTTGAAGCATCCCTGATATATAATTTTTGAATTGCGTCTTTCCACTGTGTTTATGTGCCTTCCCTGTCATATTATGAGGTATAATACAACTCTATAAGATTGGCATTAAAGAAACATTAAGTACCAGAAATTAATTTCCTCAATGGTTCCTGAAAAGTTTCATTAGCCTAGAGGGTTAATTTTATAATTTTAGTGCAATCATTATTTATCATCTCTTGGTTTACGGGAAAGAATTAGAGTTATTAGCTATTAAATTATCCATGAAAATTTGACACTCCTCTAGACCAAACAAACCCTGGGGCTTGCTGATTTTCCCAGTGTGAAACATCTGTGGCTTCAACTAGAAAGAACTTAACATTGTCTAATTAGATTTCCAAGATTTATAAGGTTCAAATACTCAGTTATTAGAAACCTGAGATTTAGCACAAAAGTTTAAATGCTTACTTATTAAAGTTTATTTAAAACATCCTCAACAAGAATGGCGTAGTTTTTGGAGAGGTATAAACTTATAATTCATTCACATCAACCAAGAAGTACCTATGATTGCAAGATTTGTCTTAGGTAACACACCTGATATAAATATGTACAAAATTATTCTTTAGAAAAATGCAAGTAATTTTGACAATGATTGGAAAGTACTAGAGACATTTTTCAACCTAACATTTTCTCCAAAGCATTGAATTAAAGGCACATGTATTTGCTAGAGATGTTGATGGCCTCTATTGTTGATTATCTGAGGAATAGAAGACAAACAACATCAACTTAAAAATCATCCTGTAAGCTTTCACATCTGTTTTCTCTCTGTATCTTTACCAAGGGAAATGGCCACATGAAATTCAGGTCCTAGCTGGGGAATTTGGAATGATATTGTGATCTCTACTTTATATTCTTCTTGACATGATCTCCCAAGGAAATCCACAGAAAAGCCTCTCAGACTTTTTCATAGAAGAGACACTAGGGTTGAAATGCCCTTCTGTTTTGCAACAGGGAAGGTAGGTTGAGATGGAAGCATCCGGATGTCCACTCCCATTCCAGGAAGCTACACTGCGTAGCAGAGTATTTTCTGCCAACTGTTAGCTACCCACCATCTTCACCCTCCATCTTCAGGAATTTATCTCATCCAAGTTGGCTCCAGGGGTTATGTTGATAACAGAATCCTGCAGCCACTATAGAGGAAGGGTCTCCAAGTAACTAAAACCAGACTTACTGCCAAATAGAACATGCTGATTTCACCTCAGGGGTGGAACATGTTTATTCTTTCTCCCTAGCAAAAAAAAAAAAAAAAAAACATTAAAACACTATGTCTTATTCGAATGCATTTCAAGGACTCCTCTTTAATTGATTCATTATTTAACTTATAAACTATTATTTAAAATGTATGAAACATAAATTCAAGTAAAATGATTCCAGCAGATAATAAATCATATACATATATATGTAATTTGTGTCTGTGTGTGTGTGTGCATAGTAATTTTATGAAAAAGAAGATAAATTTCTTTTGACATTAAAATTTTTTTCAAGTACCACCTGGAATTTTCTTTTGTTTTTAACAAATGTTCTTTTGTAAAGTTTATGTATTCATTTTGAGACAGAGTGCATGAGCACACATACAAGCAGGGGAGGGACATAGAGAAAGAGAGACAGAATCCCAAGTAGGCTACCGACCGTTAGCATGGAGCCCAATGTGGGGCTCAAACTCAGGAACTATGAGATGGTGACCTGAGCTGAGATCAAGAATCTGACACTGAACTGACTGAACCACCCAGGTGTCCCCATAACTTTGGTTTAATTGACAAAAATGAATATACAAATACAACAAAATTTAGAGAAGCCTTGTAAAATTTCCACACAGTGCTAAAACATAAAGTATTTCAGAAGCTTTTTTCTCTTACAACAATATTGATATATTAATAGTGGAAGGGTATGGAATCAAGAGAAGCTTTGAAATCTGTAAGAAAAATCCTGTCCTTTATCAAGTGAGATAATAGGTCAATTGGGATATTAACCAACCTACCAATGTTTATTAACCCATTGAGAATAGTAAGAAATGTGTGCTCACTGTACTACAGAAAATTCCAGTCTCATTAAGAGGGCTGGCATAACCAAACTGTACCATAGAAGGTTAGCCAAAAGGGCGCAGAGATAATAACAGCTCTAAGAATTTTTAAGTGGTGATAATCAGTGTGTACTTACATACACATTAAATTCATGGAGGAAGGGAGGACTTAAAACATGTGCAGGGTTGATGGACAAAGCGAGTCAGGGATGATCTCAAGCAAAGTAAGAGCATTGCATTTAGGGAAGAAAGAGTCAAATATAAAAAGCCATAGTGATGAAGGTGGTTGGTCAGTGGAGCTGGATTAAAGGGTTCAGTTCTTAAAACCCCCATATTTTCTCCCCTGTACCAGTATGTGGATTTATTACCTATCACACTCTTTTAAAGATTAAATCCCAACTATCTGTATTGGTCTGCTCAGGATGCCATAACCAAAAATAGCACTGAGTGGGCAGCTTCACCAGGAGAACCTTACCTTCCTACACTTCTGGAGGCCAGGAGTCCTCGATGAAGGGTTGGGGTGTCAGGATGTGTCTCTGGTGGAACTTCCCTGGCTTGCTGGCAGCTGCCATCTCACTGTGTCCTCACATGGTCTTTCCTTCGTGAACCCATATCCCCAGTGTGTCTTCCTCTGCTCATATGGACTCCAGTCCCATTGGATTTGGACCACATCCTTAGAATGTTGTTTAACCTTAATTACCATCTTAAAAAACTTGTCTCCAAATACAGTAACATTGAGGGCAAAAAATGTGACCTATGAATTGTGGTGAGGAAGGGAAGGGCCACGATTCAGTCCCCAGCAGTGTGTTTGCAACTGTAGCTTAAGTTTCCGAAGGTTAGACTTAGGAGGAGAATGTTCTCATAACCTTCCCGTCCAAACTCTCCCCGCTGCTTTCCATAGTTCTGTTGAACTCTAGAACACCTAATTTGCCTGCCACCAAGAAGTTAATTAAGGAATACGTCTTCAGAAATGTGGCCTTCCGAAGAAAAGAGATGGTGAAAATAATTCTCCAATAAAGCTGACCTAGTGATCATCACCAGGATTAACTTTTTGTAAATATACAGCCTAATTGTACAGTCTCCAGGTTAACATTTCTACCAGGGCAGTAACTTGAATAAGAGACCCTACCATGAATTGGAATTGTAACCTTATTTTTTTATTTATTTTTTACTGTTCCCTTCTGTTTTTCTATTTAAAACTCCATTCTAAGAAAATGGAGGAGGGGTGCCTGGGTGGCTCAGTCGATTAAGCATCCGACTTTGGCTCAGGTCATGATCTCACGGTTTCTGGGTTCGAGCCCCGTGTCGGGCTCTGTGCTGGAAGCTCAGAGCCTGGAACCTGTTTCAGCTTCTGTGTCTCCCTCTCTCTCTGCCCCTTCCCTGCTCATGCTCTGTCTCTGTCTCAAAAATAAATAAACTATAAAAAATTAAAAAAGAAAATAAAATGGAGGAATACAGATCCCATTAAAGAACCTCAAAGGTGGAGGGCAAGATGTGTGCATTAATGTCTTTGGAAAATCTCCTGGGCCTGTTTAACTTGAGTAGGCAGCAGAGAAGAACAGTTTGATGTTCTCTAGCTGTGGAGCGATATCCAGAGACTAGGGCTTTGTGTTTGTGAAACAAAGCTCTGGTATGGACCTGAAAGACATTTTTTTTAATATATATATTTTTAGGAGAGAGAGCGAGCAAGCAGAGCAGGAGCCCAGAGAGAGGGGGACAGAGGGGGACAAAGCAGGCTCTGTGCTGACAGCAGAGGCCCCAAAGCAGGGCTCAAACTCACAAACTGAGGTCATGACCTGAGCCTAGGCCTGACACTTAACTGACTGAGCCACCCATACACTCCTTGACCTGAACATTATTAATCAAGCTTCTTATCATTGTAAAAAGCTAAAAACCATTAAAAACGTTACATATTTTAGACTTTACCAAAGAGGTTATAATAGCAAAATAGTAATCATTTTCTAAATCTGAATATACCAGGAAGTATAATACAATCATAGATATCAAGGCCTATTTTCATAAATAACTGCAAAGGTTGCATCCATTTCAGATATTTGTTAAAAAAATTGTCTTACAATTGTCTGCTTTTTTTTTTATTACAAGACATGAACTTTTTTAAAATTCAAAATAGGCTGCAATTAATCGAGACTATTCTTCGGATTTGAAACTAACTCTTCCTCATACAATAGGGGCACTTACTTCCTTGTCATCGGGAATTGATGAGGCTGTTACATGCTAATTTCAGGGTGTCACTAGCAACCATTTGGGGAGTAAAGATTGATTTGAATAACAGTGGGTTTTCCTCGCAGTAAAGTAGAAATACAATTAGAGAAGGAAGCTCATAATTTATCTCAGCTTTATGTAAAAATATTATCAAAAAGGATAAGAGCAAATAACAAATGCAAATATGTGCCAAGAATTCTCAATCTCCTGTCAGGGTTTGGACCAGAATCTGAAATTCTCTTTATTTTACTTTGACTTATAAATGTTGATGAAAACACTGGGATAAGTAAGTGTAGTTTTAGATATTATATCTAGAGTTGGTTTAGATCTGAGAACACATTTTGTAGTGTTACCTTCCCATGCAGGTATTCATAATTTCGATTACTGGAGGAATGTCACAATTTCCCAGAAGCATCAATATTACCATTATCTGTTAAAAAAAATACTCAGCTAATAATAGCTGTTCTTCAAGATGAAAAGTCATCCTTCTGAATTTAGAAAAATTGTGTGAAACTATTTCTTTGCCTCGCAAAGAATAATTCTAGAAGTTAAAGAATAATTATACCTCGCAGTATAATTCTAGAAGTTGATACTAGAACATTCAGGAATAATATGAAGTGAGATCTTGATTTTTTAACGAACTCCCATCAAGAGTAGATTCATAAGCAGCAAAGTCTTTGTTTTATGCTTTACCTTGGAACCTTTGGTAATTTAATTAGATGTGGATATTTAAGGATTGTAATGATTCTTTAGGTAGAATTTTTCTTCTAAACCACAGATAGTCCAAATGTTGAAAACTCCACATAGTTCTTTTAAGTAGTGTGCCCTTTGGTTCACTTTCTTATTTTAATCATGTTATTTATATAAATCTAACATAGGTACTCTTATCTACAGTTGTAGAATATGTGGGGAAGGAAAAACTATCCCTCTATCAACTTCAATTCTTTTTCTTGGGACTTTGAATTAAAGTGACCAAAGCCACTTAGGGGAGGGGTGCCTGGTTGCGTCATTGGGAGAATATGGGCCTCTTGATCCAAGGTTTGTAGACTGGAGGCCCACGTTTGGGTGTAAAGATTATTTAAAAATAAAATCTTAAAAGAGACAATGGGAGAAGAGGCTTACACATTTTATTTGAATTTTGGATTTTGTGTTCATAGGGGCTTCATAGAAAAAAAAAAAACAAAAAACCCAAGACACAGTTAGACCGCTGGACTTATGTCCCCTTTTAAGAAAGAGGAAAAAACTGTGGGAAGTGAGTAGGTATTTGAGTGTCTGGGGGTAATACGTTGGGGGAAGATGGATAGCAAATATGTGGAGGAAACTAATGTTAGATAGGATTGTGTAGTAAGGTTTGTTCATGCGCACCTGTCTACGTACCACCTCTCCCAGGGATCAGGGCAGTTCTCTTTCTGGTAAAGGAGGGGACCCCTTCACAAGGGAACTTTATGTCCTGCTTTTAGGCAGAAAGGGGAAGGGCAGAGGGCTCCTCCTGTGTCTGCCTTTTCTCAGCTGCTTTCCTTGTAGGATTTATTATCTCAATACCTGGGGTCCGTGGTCTCGCCTCTTTGAAGAAGGAAGAGGTGGACACAAAATGAGCCTCAGGCAAAAGTTTATTAGAGTAGAAGATGAGGAAGAAAGGACAGTATGGAAGTTCTCTTTACAGAGAGGGGTCATTGAAAAGTGAATGCCAGTGACTATAGGCAAGGGTCCTTGTGTTAGAAGGTTCTGGTCAGCTCTCCCTTTTCCTGCCCTCCTTTCCTCTCAGGCCCTACACTTATTGCCTAGATGGGTCTTGGTGCTGGGTTATCCATTCCAGATCAGCTGAATTCCACTGTATGAGGGGTGGTCTGTGGCCATACCATTCCTTTATGGTCTACTACTTTTGTTAGATCTTTTGTCAAATTCCTGAGGGAAATGTGAGGGGGAGCCCATGGGGTAGTAGATAGTGTCTGTTGCGTTCTTAAGAGGAACCTTACACGTAAGGTGTTTACTGTGGTCAGACACTCACAGCATTGTCCGAAAATAGGTGTTTTCCCCTCCCTGGTACCTCAGGTCCTAATCTTTCCCTCTCTGCCTATTTTATCCTATCTTTTCCTATCATACCTTTACCTCTGAGTAATGCTTATGCCAAAATATTTTGGGGTTGCATATTCTAATCCTCTTTAGATGCATCTCATTCGGGGCACCTGGGTGGCTCAGTCAATTAAGCACCTGACTCTTGATTTTGGCTCAGGTCATGATCTCACGGTTCCTGAGTTTGAGCCCCACATCAGGCTCTGCACTGACAGCATGCAGCCTGCTTGGGATTCTCTCTCTCCCCCTCTCTCTTTTTGCCCCTCCCCTGCTCTTTGTCTCTCTAAATAAATAAATGAATAAATAAATAAATAAGCATGGCATTTACTAGAATAAATGAATAATATGTAAGTTTGTTTAAATGCTTATACCTTGCCTCATGATTAAAAAGCATTTGAGGTATTTATCAAGCCATTAAAAAAAAAAAGTGCATATAGACTTTCACCTTTGCATGACCTAAGTAACGTACACTTTTTTATTTATGGAGGTTTCTTAATAGGAACTCTTTATTGTACATATGTATTTGTTTTAGTATATCTATTATAAATGGTTTATTTTTGTGGTTTTTATATAGGTCTCATTTGTTCTGTTTGATTCTTAGCTTCAGTATACTAAATTTTGGGGGCACCTGGGTGACTCAGTCAGTTGAGGATCCAACTCTTGATTTTGGCTTAGGTCTTGATCCTAGGGTCATGGGATGAAGTCCAACATGAGGCTCCAAGCTCAGCCTGGAACCTGCTTAAAATTCTCTCTCCTCCTCTGTCCCTCTCCCCCATTCACACGCTCTCTGTATATATAGATATTTGTGTGTGTGTTTGTACACACTAAATTTTAATTGTTGTAATGAAAACTACCTTTGAGAGTAGCCAGAATGTAGGTATAGATTTCAGAGTCCCTAATCTTAGGCAATTCACTTATGCTTTTGGAGTGTCAGTGTTCTCAGCTATAAAATGGAGATTATTTCTGTGAATAATTGCAGCATATACAACAGTAACAAATGTAAAACTTTCCTTTGGTATTTCAAGATTTCTCTTAGCCTATGATTGAACTTTAGGGAGAAAACCATTGTTTTAGTGTCTTCTTATAATTAACATGGCTCTATAAACTATATTGTTTGAATTTTCACATTCTATCCAGCCACATTTCCACACACATAATAAAAATTATAGAATATATATATTTTTATATTTTCAATGAGAATAAAATAGCATGTCCCTCTATTACTAGAAGTGAAAGTTTTAATTGTCTGTGCAATCCTATTTCAGAGTTAAATTATTTCGATTGTTTGAAAATTCCGTACTAATCATCATCTAGCCTGAGTCCTACTCACATGCAGACCTTTGCTCTGAACTATTAAACTGTGTGTGCATGTGTTTTAATATTAGAACTGCCAGTGAATCAGAAGGAAGGAACCATGAGGCAAATTAAAGTAATACATGAAAACAGAATTAGAATATTTAAACTAATACAAGATCTTATCTTTACTCTTTTTTATCCTATTTGAAGTAGGAAACTGGGACTGTATATATACTACGCAAATTAACAGTAAGTTAATCTATTTTTAATCCTAAACATCCATAGGGATACAACATAGCTCGCTATGAAGCTGGTCACTCTTTTAGAACGAGTGCATTAATCTTGTTTTTTTTCTTCCTAAATGCATGACAGCTAATATATAAAAACAAAGTGCTTTTAAAGGATGGAAATTATTTTATGTTTACAAAATATGCTTGGGTAGCAACGCATTTCAGACATACAACCTTATGAATTTATTTTGTGTTAGCACTGATCTGAATGAATTAATATACTGATCCTCTGAATCTTGCTTGTATTTTCATTAATACTTCAATGTTCCATCGAGATACTGTTATTGCTTGAAGAAGGAGTTAATTAATATTGAATGGGTTTGTTTTTATTTCTTAAATGACTCTGTTTAACGTTTGACCATTAGAGCTTTCACGTTAACTAGTAAGGAAGTAAAATGAGTTTGTTTGTTACTCAGACCTTTCATTTACCTCCCTATGTATTATTATTGATCAAAGAGAGGAGATACCTGTAATGCTAGTAATGATACTCACGGTGCTATCCCTGCTTCCTCCATAGACAATAATAGTATAAAATACTATATTATCTGTTCGCTGTTTGAAAGTTTCTATTTAAAAAAAAATCATCCTAGCCTCGATTATATTGTTTTCTGCCTTGAGGGGACAAGCAGAGAAGGGAATTTTGCACACCAAGCCACACTTTTTGTTCAGTACTTTTAGATGGAGTACATAGTATTTTGTGTACATATGCAGTATAATGTTTTAAATTTTTACTTTTGAGAGGAAGAGAGAGAGAGAGAGCACATTAGTGGGGAAGGGGCAGAGAGAGATGGAGACCCAGAAACCAAAGCAGGCTTTCGGCTCTGAGCTGTCAGCACAGAGCCTTACACAGGGCTTGAACTCATGGGGCGTGAGGTCATGACCTGAGCCGAAGGTTATTTTTCTTTGTTGAAGGAAAGTTTGCATAAAGAAAAAATTATAAATATGTAGTTGATTACATTTTCATTTGCATGAACTCACTCAAATCGCCAGCCAATCAGGCGCAGGCTTAGCAGTGTCCCAGAAGCCTCCTCCCTCCTGTCTGTCTGTCTTCTCGTCACTCCCCTCTTCTGAAAGGGGCCCACTCGTGACTTCTGATAGTTTGGTTCATTTCCTCTTAGTTGGTACTTTCCATAATGAAATCAGTAGTATTTACTGTTTTGCGCCTAGATTCCATCATTCACTTGGGTGTGTGTGTGTGTGTGTGTGTGTGTGTGTGTGTGTGTGTGTGGAGTGAGAGAGAGTCTTATCCATACTTTATGGGTTGAAGGACATTTGAATAGTTTTCAATACGAGGTTATTGTAAATAGTGCTGCTACAAACATCCTAGTATATAACTTTAGGTGTGCATATGTATGCATTTTTGTTGGGTGTATTTATGAAGTGTGGGATTGCTGGATCACACAGGAAGCATATGTTCCCCTTTAGTGGATACCGCCATGCCATTTTCCAAAATAGTTTTACCAATTTACACCTAGAGCAGCAGTGTATCAAGTCCAGATGCCTCTGTACTTTTGACAAACACTTGGTTTATATTCCAGGTGTATGGTATATGTGGAATAAACCATGACTTATTAACCTTTATATGTCATCGAATGTGGTTTGCTGGGTTTCAGGTAAAGAATTTTACCATCGATGTTTATGAAATAGTTTACTTTCTTGCACTGCTACTGTTGCATTTCTACATCAGGGATACGCTGATCTCATAACAGTGTTTTGTTTCTGTTCCTTTGTTTTGTTTTTTGGTTGCTTTTTGTCTACGGAAAAGGTTGGTAAGTTTAGCAAGTTTGGTATATTTCATCCTTATGTGTTTAGAATGCTCCACTCATGAAAACTTAAACTTCTGGGGTTGATATTTTCTTTGTGGAAAGACTCTTAGATGATAAATTCAATTTCTTTAGGCTCTACAGAACTATTTAGATTTTTTTATTTCTTCTTCTGCAAAGTCTGTTATATCGGATACTTGGATGAATTTCCCAATTTCATACAGAATGTTAAATTTATTGGCATAAACTTGTTGCTATAGTCCTCTTATTTTTATTTCTGATGTTAATCTTATTCATCTTTCTTTTTTTCTTAGAGGTTTTAAAAGTTTACCATTTTGCTTAATCCTAAAAATATTTGTCTTTGTTGATTTATATTTTTAAGATATTTCTTCTCAAATTCCTTAACTTATTGTTGTCTGTCTTCTCCTTATTTTGGGTTTCATTAGCTATTTTTTCCCCTAGCTACTTAAGGAGGAAATATAGACCATTGATTTTAAGCCTTTCTCTTTTTCAAGCATAAGCATTTAAAGCTATAAATTCCCTTCTAAGGAATACTTTAGATTTTAGTATTGAATGTTTTATTATCATTCAGTTTGACCTGTTTTTTAATATATCTCATTTGACCCATGTAGTATTTAGAAATATTATTAAACTTAATATAGCTGGATTTTTCTACTTGTCTTCTTGGTATTGGTTTCTACCTTAATTTTTCTTTGTGACCAGATAGTCTATTCTGATTAATATCAAACATTTCAAATTTCTTGAGGGTATGCTTTATATCGAAGCATCTGGTTATTTTTTGTAAGATAATCTAAGTGTACTTGAAATAAATATTAATTCTGTCCTTATTAGGTGAGATATTCACCTCATTTCAGATCAAGTTTGTTAAATGTGTTCACATTTTTTTGTGTTTGTTGTTGTTTTTAGTCATTCTGTCATTTATGGAGAGAGACATGCAAAATACTAATCTGGATTTATCTAGATCTTCTTTTATTCTTTTCAATCTAATTTTGCTTTACGTATTTTGAACCTCACTTAAGTCATAAGGTTTATAGTTAGGCATGTTTTTAGTGTATTGATATCACTTTTGTGTTACAAAAAGCTTATCTTTCTTCCTCTAAAATCTACTTTGTTATTGGTATAACTATAGAAATTTTATTTTGATGAGTATTTTGGTGGTATATCTCTCCCCATTTGGTTACCTGCAAATATTCATATCTTTATGTTTAAAATGAGTTGTTTGTGTACAGTATTTAGTTTTTGTTGTTTTCTTCTGTAACCTTAGTCTTTCCCATAAAAGATTTTGTCTGTTTACAATTAGTTTCATTTTACTGCTCAGATGTAGTTACATTTCTATCTGCCATCTTGCTGTTTGGAGTGTATTTAGTTTCTCTTGTTCATGTTTACTTTTCTTCGTTTCTTACCTTAGTTTAGCCAAATCAAACATTGATTTGGTGTTCTATTAACTTAATTGTACATTCCCTTTTTGCACTTTTAGTGGTATCTTAGAGTTTAGAATTTAGAACATGAATCATTAACTTCTTATAGTCCACTAAAAACATTACCCCTAGAGTTAAGTCACTAACTACCTTAGTGATAAAACCTTACAAAATTTAAAATATATTCTTTTTGTACTTTTGCAATCTTGTTTTGATTCATTTTATTTCTAGATATAATTTAATTTTCCTCAGATATATAGCTATTGCTTTGTATAGTTAATATTTAAATTTATTCATATACTTAGTACATCTAGTGTTTTCATTCCTTTTGTTTTGCTTTGCTTTTATGTTTCCGTTTAGAATTACAGTTTTTATGTAGAAAGAAGGCTTTCTAGTACTAATTTTCATGTAGGTTTGCTGAGATTAATTCCTATAGTGTTGGTTTGTCTGAAATGAATAATTTTGATTTCAACTGCAGTTTGAAGGCTATTTCACCCTTGAGCTATTAGAGGTCTAGTTATAGCTTGTAAGTATCATCATTGCAATTTGATTGTCTTCTGGCCTCCATCATTTGCATTGAGAAATCAGCTGTCAGTCTTATTGTTGATCCTTGGATGACAATGTTCATTTTTTTTCTCTTCCTGCTTTTCAGGTCATTTTGTTTATTTTCATTGGCTTGTCTTTGTCTTGGATATCCATATGTTATTTGTGCAGGTTTTGTGTGTGAGGTGTCTATGTGTGTATACATGCACACACGTGTGTGCATTTCTTCTGTTTTAAGGCTCATTGAACTCATGAACCTATGAATTGATACCTCTCATAAGTTTTGGAAAATTTTCATTCATATGTCTGAATAATTGGTTCTTCCCCATTACCTGCTTTCCTTCTGTAAATTATAGGAATATTAGATAGATATATACATCTGTTACACAGTCTGCTCCTTCATCCTTTCCTAGTTTATGTACTTTCTTTGTATATTTTCTATTTACCTAGCTCACAGATCCCTAATTCTTCCTTTTGCCTTGTCCTGAGGTTACGCCCATGGAAAAAATTCCTCCTGTCAGATTCCATACTTAACAATTCAACTCTGTCCCTTGAATTCCCTTCCTAAATGAGGATTTCTGGTTGAAAGACTTCATACTCCAGTTTACTTTAAAAACTCTTGCCCTCTGTTTTCTTTAATATATTTCCAAGCTTTAACTGAGAGTCTGATGAAAGCCTTTGTCTTTTCTTTAACATGTTGTGGGAAATAGGGGCACCTGGAGGGCTCAGTCTATGGACTTTGGCTCAGGTCATGATCTCACAGTTCATGAGTTCAAGCCCCACATTAGGCTCACTATGGTCAGCGCAGAGCCTGCTTTGGACCTTCTGTCTTACTCTCTCTCTGGCCCTTTCGCACCTGCATTCTCTTTCTCAAAACTGGATAAATCTTAAGAAAAAAAAATTGTGGAAGGTACAGCCCTGCTCTTTAGATGTGTGCCACACTTTCTCCTCATTGTCTCATTTTGTACAGATTTAACACTGCCCCATTCTAGGCAGGTCTTTGATTCCTAGGCAACACAAGGCTATGGGAGATTTTATTATTGGTGTTTTCCACCTAGCTCCACAGTCTACACGCAGCACCAGATTTCAGCAAATGGGAGCCATACATTTGAGTCTTCTCAAGTTTTTAGTTTGTCCTGTCAGCCCTGTACTACTCTTAAAATTTGGCTGGTTTCTCTTTACCTTTGGTTTATTTTGAGCAACCCAGTTCAGCTTGTATCTCGAATGGGCATGTGCCCCAAAGAGAGGAAGATGATTGAACATGTTTGTCTCCTTGTAGAAATATTCCCCTGCATGGAATTGTGCTCTAATATTTATTGCTTCCACAGATATCTCCTGCATTTAAACACAGGACTTAGATTTATTCACTTAACTTTTTGCATAAGTATCATTCTTCTTCCATAGCCTAAAATGGTATACCTGGAGCTGCACTAACATATTTAAATGTATATTTGTAATACTGTCTGTGATTAAAAAAAAAATAAAACAAGAGGCATGTAAGGATATTGCTGGACTCAAACTAAGTGTTGAGTTTTCTTTGGTTTAACCAGAATTCTTTGAGGTAAATATTCTAGTATGAATGTATCTATACTTAATAATTTAAGAAGAAGAAAGTAAGTTTGAGTCTGCCACGGGAGCCTATGGTAGGCAGCTTCTTATAGATGGTCCCTAATGATCTCCCCTTGATATGCATCCTTGGATAATACTTTCATCTTGACTGTGGGCTGGATTTACTGACTTGCTTTTAGAAAATATAATGTGGCAGACAAAATGGGAGATATCTCTTCTGACAATAGGTTATAGAACTGCTTGACATCTTTTCCTCCACACCCTCTGATCCCCTCCAGCCTTCCTCCTCGGAGTGAGGCAAAACGCCATGCTCTCGGAAGCCCTGTGGAGAGTCCCATGTGGCAGGGAGGAGACGGCTGTGGCAAACAGTAATGTCAGTGGTAGCAGTCTGGTAACAGCTTAGTGAATGGGCTAACAGCTCAGAATGCTGTAGTCCTAGCCAATACCTTGATTTCAGCCACTTAGCTAACTCATGCTGTTTTTCTAACCCACAAATACTGTGAAATAATAAATATTTCTCATTAAATTTTTTTGAATGTTTATTTTTGAGAGAGAGAGAGAGAGAGAGAGAGAGTAACAACATGAGCGGGGGACGGACAGAGAGAAAGAGACACAGAATCCAAAGCAGGCTCTAGGCTCTAAGAGCTGTCAGCACCGAGCCCGACGCAGGGCTCGAACCCAAGAACCGCTAGATCATGATCTGAGCCAAAGTCGGACGCTCAACCGACTGAGCCACCCAGGTGCTCCGATATTTCTTATTTTAAACTCCTGAGTTTGGGGATAATTTGCTACTCAACAAGAATTAATAATACAGATTTAGACATTTTATGTAAATCCTAGTTCCAGTGGCTTTTCAGTTGTTTGTTTATGAGTAAGCGGGCTCACCTCCATGGTCCTCAGTTTCTGCATCTGTGAAAAAGGTGGAATACCCACCATAGCATCAGAGGAGGACCCAGAGAAGGGGAAGGTCTTTTAGAAAAGAATGCTAATTTCATTGCAAGAAGTGTTGCATGGGAATTTTTTGACTTTGGAATGCTTACTTGCCAGTCAAACAAAAATCTGATGTGTCTTATAAACCAAGGATTACAAGCTTGTCAAGGCTGCAGCTAGTCCCTTCGTGGTGGAGATGCAGCAGATTTCTGCACAGTATCCTGTGTCCACAAGCCCACATGCACCTTCAGGCATCAGGATCGCAAGTCAGGAATGAAGTGGTCCTTGTTAGCAAACATGCACAGGCCAGCCCCTCGCCTTGAAGAGCTGTGCTTTGTGTTAGTGATTCGAGATAGGAGGCCACTCTTGTTCTCATTGTTCCTCTCAGGGTACAGTGAGAGTGAGTGTGTGTGTGTGTGTCTGATTTGTATTATATGATTTGTTTATGATATAGGAAAGGTGAAGTATCCGTTTTATTCCACGTGGGCGAGGCCTAACTGAAATAAAATATCTAAAGAAGCGTCTTCCCTTACATATCATGAGAATCTTTTCCTGGGGAAAGAAAAAAAAAGTTTCTCTTAGATGTCCTCTGTTCCATTTTGAAGCGCATCCTTTCTTACTCCTGATTTAAAGATATCTTACCCTCTTCACACATTTTTCTATCATCTCCATTTTGTTTCCATTTACAGCTAGTGTTTCCATTAATTCATCTGTAGCTTCTGTGGCTCATTTTCATTTTACCTCAACTGGATTGTTAGGATCTCCCCAAATGATTTACACTAACACAAGTAATGACTCCTCACTCTATTTTCTATTATTCCTATTTAATTTTTCCTATCTGTTCAACACTAGTTTCTAGTCAACTTGGTTTTCAGCAAGTTTAAAGCTACTTTTTTTTTTTTTTGTCTTCAGTGTTTCTAGATACTTGGCAAGTTGGAGTTGAAAAAGGCTCTGTTTGTTATTTCTCTGCAAGACGGTAAACGGTGATTAGAAATGGAATGCCTTGGGGCCCCTTGGTAGCTCACTTGGTTAAGCCTCCAACCATGGCTCAGATCATGATCTCATGGTTCATGGGTTTGAGCCCTGCGTCAGGCTCTGCACTGACGGCTCAGAACCTGGAACCTGCTTCAGATTCTCTGTCTCCGTCTGTCTCTTCCCCATTCACACTCTCTCCCTCAAAAATAAATAAACGTTAAAATGTTTTTTTAAAGAATGTAATGCCTTGAAGGTTTCAGCCAAAAATGGAACTGAGATGGTGTATTACAAAGCGTCTTAGAATGTAGAGAAAATGGTAGACTCTGGATACATTGATCTCGGTTGAAAAGGCTGGAGTACTCATTCCTTGAAAATCTGCAAAAGCAAACTCAGGAAGGAACCCAGGAAAACCCAGAAAGTGCTGTTGGAAATGGAGGTTCCGTTCAGAGGAGTTTATGGAAATAGTGTTTGCCCAGAGCTTAGATGAGGCGTGGCCGGCAGACTCTTAGCTCAGAAACTAGGTACCAAGTGTTTGTTGGAAGTTCAGCATCTCCAGAGAATTCAGCCTAAAGGTGAATAGTTAGGGTTGAAATCCTGCGGGAGAAAACTCCTCTTAAGAACCCAGGGACTATAAATAGATCTTTCCCCTGAAGGCAGAAGCAAGGAATACACAGCAGAAAAGGACCTTGAGGCTTGGGAGAAATGTGTAAATGGAAGAGAGAGAAACTGATCCTTCCCAAGATAAACAGGATACATGTTTAAAAATAAGCCCAGATAAATCTAGTGTAGCACTCTTAAAATTTTCAAGAATCACAATTTCAAGGGCAATTCTGTACAGCTTCTGGTCATGCCCTACGTGGGTACAGGAAAACCCTTACCCCGACCTCAGGAGCCTGTTTTTCCTCTGGCACTGGGAAATAGAAGATGCCTCTGCTATTATTGCTTTGCCACTGAAATTGTTAGAAAACTTGTTATTCTTTTGGTCTCCTATTTGCCTTTCAGTGATTATTCCCTCTTAGCTTTAGTTCTACCCTAGGAGAGAACACAAACCAAATTTTTATGGTAGGCTCCACATGCCTGAGATTATTCTTTGTGGCTATTCTCTGTGTCAGTGAAAATACCTCTGCTTTCATTAACTATTTATGTGGCATGGTTTTGGAATCCCCATCATTTTAATTGACTTCCTCCTGGAAGGCTTCAGCTGTCAGTTTCCTCAAAATGTTTCAGGTGGATTTTTTTTTAATAGCACTTCACGTTAGAAATGAAAAATGCTTATCGTATTATTAAATGAACAAGAACTAAGTGGAGAATATGAACCATTGACTTAGCTCTGTGCTTAAGAAACTACACTTCTCTTTATTGCTGGTAAGGCTCAGTTACCTTTTGTTTATGCTTATTCACTTTTTTACTGATCCTAAAGTGGTTTTTGTGTCAGGGTTTGGCTACTCCCATTGTGAAAATGCATTCAGATCTTTTTTAGCACGATCCATTGTGATCTCACGTCTCTCTTGCTTGTATTTGCCTCATTGATTTTTTTTTAAACCTAAATTTAGAACTTAGTAATTACTTCCTTAAACTGTGCTTGGTTAGTTTTAGTCTAGTGTACCAGGGACATAATTTTGAATTTTGATTCTTGTGTGGCATTTATATTTGTAAAACACATTTTCTGGGCATTTTTCTAAGTCATGGATTTAAAACGTTCCTCAGATAGTCTTATGTCATTGGAAATATCTGCGTTAGATGACCTCAGTCCGTTACTCACAGTTTGAATTTAATTGTTTAGTGAATGTTAAATTTTACAGAGCTGTGCAGTTACCTAATTCACAACTTCACCTTTTCTTTGCAAGACTGTAACTGGATGCCCTGACAGGACCTAATGAAATCAAAGTTATCTGTGGCATTCCCCTCGTGCAGTGACCAATCAGTCATGACCTTAAACCCATTGACAGCCATGTAGCCCTTACTGGTGCCTAGTGGATATCGTTTTTGTTTCATAGTAGTTATTTTTGTCCAAAGTAGTTCTTTTCGAACTCTTGACTCACTGTTCTGTAGTTTCTTAAGGATATTTTTCAGGTTAGTGTGTGTGTAAATAAAGAAGAGGTGGAGTCAGTAAGGAAGGTTCATCTGTTTGTAATCTTTTGCTTTTTCTAATAGCGCACATTTTGCAAATATTTCTGGTTGTGACTATAATATTGTTGCATTTGCTTTTTAGACATTTTGGGGGTTAGTTTCCTGATGCCTAAAATCTTGAGCTGCTTTGAAAATGGTACAGCTCATGTTAACATCTCAAAACCAGTGGAGGTCATATACTACCTCCTGACTGCAAGGGCCATTTTCATTGCTAGATTAAAAACAAAAAAACAAAAAAACAAAAAAAAACAAAACTAAAACAAAAGAGAGACATTACAAATATAATTATCTTTATACATGTTGTCTTGAACATTTTTTTTTCCAACTAGGACTGGGCGGAAAGGAGAATTTCTCTCTCGCCAAAGGAGAATTTATAACCACCCAAGTTTTTAAAGGGAGAATCAGTTACTCTTGATAGCTAAAGAAATAAGACTCAGCAGGAGTGCACTTTGTTTTGAGAATCAGCCATTTCTTCCTGCTTTTCTCTAAGTAACATCTTGCCTCTGCTTCGAAAGTTGAAGTATTGCTGAGCAAATGAAAATTCCCTAAGATGCTGTTATGGGGCGATCGTAACTTCAGCCATCTTCCTAAAATTTATGTGCATCCACAAACGGTGAAATTTGTGTTTAATCATTGAAGTTAATGTTTCTTTTCATTGGCTTTTCCATCTCACCGTGAAACACAATTAATCTTTAACTAGACTCCCATAAGTATGGAGAACATGGGATCCCCCAATTTTTTAATCAGGAAAAAAAAAACACACAAAATATAGATATTCGAAAGTGATTAGAAAAGTAGAGTTAATAGAGTTTGGTTTTCGTTAGGATAATATATTAAAGCCTCACTCTTGCTTAACATACCTTAGGGAAAGCCAAGTGTGAGGCAGTTCTGAGCACAATTCTAAATACAATTGTACAGTTTACATTTATTATTTTCCTGCTGTGATTAGATAATTAGTAAGGTACTTTGTGTTTAGGTGAATTTTCATTAGAAAAGCAGTAGAATTAAATTGAAATGGCGAAAGTGCCACTTCTATCTTCTCTTCTTTAATGTGTTGATTTCTTCATGCCAGTCTTCAAGGATGAGCTCAGCGTGTGTCCTCACATAATTTAAACTTTATTTCTTATAATTAAATCTGAACATATATTGAAATCAAGGTTACCTTGCTATTTTAAGGATATTTATAGGGATTACAAATGAACATGATCAATTTTAATAAACTAAAAAGGATTCCCATTGTCGTTCATTAATTCAATGTGTGGTCATAAGTAGGTGATCCCTTGGAAGAAAAGGGCAATTTTGCTTCTCTCTCACAGGGGACCATTATTTTTCTGTCGCACGAGCATGCGTTTTCATTGCAATCAGTTACGTCAAGAAAGGGTAGATTGCAAATGACGGGGGAAAAAGTTTATTTTCTTTCAAATTCCTGTTTCAAATAAGTTTGCATTGGGGAGATACGTACAAAAATGAATTAAAAGAGAAAGAAGAGAGGGCTAAATCTTAGGTATAATAATACATGTTAGTAGCATTAAGGGAAAGGATTAGCAAGCAATAGGGTTGGCATTGAAGACATGCTTGATAAATATACATGAATGATTGAATGAATGAACCAGTTCCATAGAAGTGTCAGTGAAGATGGAAGTCACCAGAAATACCAAAGGAATAAAAACAGCTGAAAATAGGCCACTAAAGTGTTTGATAAATGAAGATAGGGATGATGTTGTGGAGAGGAGTAACTGTTCACCTGGATTTGGAGGGCAATCAAGAGCAATTTTCAGGGTCAGGAAGAAGATAAAAGGCACAAGCAGCCAGGAAGTTCTGGCCTGGGGCCCACAGGGCATGGGGCGTCGGGATTCCTTGCATTACTTAGATGACTGCAGCCAGATCCTGTCTTTTTTGGAATGATCCTGAATTTAGGGGCGCCTGGATGGCTCAGTCGGTTAAGCATCCAACTTCAGCTCAGGTCAGGATCTCACCGTTGGTGGGTTCGAGCCCCACGTCGGACTCTTTGCTGACAGCCAGCTCAGAGCCTGCAGCTGCTTCAGATTCTGTATCTCCCCCTCTCTCTGACCCTACCCTGCTCACACTGTCTCTCTCTCTCTCAGAAATAAATAAAACATTTAAAAAATATTTTTTTTAAAAAAAGGAATGATCCTGAATTCTGCTAATGGTTCCAGCTATCTCTTGTATTTGATCATAATATAACCTCCCTCAGTCGGAAGGTGAGGAAACATACTGGTTTTCCCTGTCCATTATATCCTTACCCGTTCTTTGACATGCTATGAGGCAAAAGTATGTAGAAACACCAGACTACTCTGAGAGCTTGTATTAAATGAACATAGTGAATCGAATCGACATTTTGTTTGTCTCCACTGTTCCTAGAAGCTGAAAACACAGCCATGTTATATTGTGAATTATACATATTTTAAAACTTTTCCATCCATCATTTCCTTGTATTCTAAATAATACAAGTTTCAATATTAGAAAATGTTTAATCTCACAATATTTAAATGCAAACCTTTCATTACCACACTAGAGTAGAAACCAGACGTTTTCTAGTTTATTATGTTCACTCCCATAAACCCCCAGATAATCCAGTTCTTGAAAACATAAATTTTCCCCCAGAGGTAGTCCCATACCTTTAAAAATGTAAGTGATCCATTTATCTTTCTTTAAGCAGTTTATCTATTCATCCAGAAGATTAGGAAAATAAATTACCCACCAAAATACATTGTTTAAAACACTGTAGTACATTCTTACTCTTGTGACATCAACCAAAATCTTAGGATATTGTGAAGTTTAGTTTTTGATTTCCAAACCATTTCTGTATAAGCATTGTGTACATAATGATTAAAGGAAATAGTCAAGTTTGTGTTAGTTCTCATTCATCAGTAAAAATGTATGTGTTGCCTGTTCAGGCCCTAGGATTTGGTCCAAACTCGCTCCTTAGCTTAAGTGACTTCACACACATACAATGTTTTAGTTTTTAATTTTTTTCATAAAGTTCTCATTTCCTATTTTTAATACACTGTATTTATTAAAAATTATCTCAGCAGTTTTTTTTTTAATAAAAGCTATACATCATAGACTTTAATTTTTTTTAAATGTTTGAGAGAGAGAGAGAGAGACAGAGTGGGAGCCAGGGAGAAACAGAGAAAGAGGGGGACACAGAATCCGAAGCAGGCTCCAGGTTCTGAGCTGTCAGCACAGAGCCTGACACGGGGCTCAAACCCACGAACTATGAGATCGTGACTTGAGCTGAAGTTGGTCACTTAACCTACCGAGCCACCCCAGTGCTCCAGTATACATCATAGACTTCTAATGTGGCTCATGACAGTATTGTTAAATCTATAAACAATTAAATAAATATATTTCACAAACATTTTTGTGTTCCTCTTGTTAGCAGAATTCACCTCAGTAAATTTTTAAGAGTTCATATTGGCATTGTTAAGCACTTGATGAATCAGGCAACATCCAGTCTAGCAGGGAGGAGATCTAAAGGGTTCTATGTAATTTGAGAGGGTCTTGTGGACCACAGGGAGCAGAAAGAAGGGAGTTACACTGTGTATATATTGATTGATTAAAGCACGATTACTTCCCTTGTGTGATGCTGGGTCAGGTAACCTGTCCAGAGCAGATCAGCCCTGATGGGTTGAGCTAGCCTTTCCTTTCCTAGGAGATGAGCTGTAGGAATTTAGTTAACCTGAGTTTGCTTATGTGGAGTTAGCATCAGGACTCCCACTTAGACCTAACACTTGGATTAATACTCCAAAGAGGCAGATAACTCTAATGATTAACTCAAAAGTAATTTTATAAGGAATACCTGAGTAATGGATTTCTCTTCTGCAGGTTAAAAATAGTCCGAGTTCCTTTCCTTTTTTGCTGTGCTGTATTTGTACAAATAGTCAGTAGATGGTTGATAGAAAAAAGATGAACCCTTTACTGAGTGTCTGGTCAAGAGATAGAAGCCAATTGAGCCATTTCCTTTGATTACCTTCACATTCTCGGTTTTTGGTCAGGTATGATCAGTAGCATTGCATTTTATTTATGAAGGTAGGCTTTATGGAAGGTATCCCCCAGTTTTTCAAAGTTCACTTTATATCACTTTACTTTTACAAAAGATTTACATTGATAACGCTACCCAAAAGAAAGCTGAAGAAGATTTTTTTGCTTTACTGATAAAAGTGATTACCTACCAATGCAGATCTTTCATTAAAGCAAAGTGGTATAAGGTGAACTTCTAGAAAATGGGTGTACTGGTCACTTTATGGCACTTGGACTTAGGGAAGACTTCACCTGGACACTCTAAAATTGGAGGGCAGCCTATACCTGGATGCCAATCTCCATCTCTTTGATGAGACGGCAGCTCAATTTTTCTGTGCCCTGTTTTATTCAGTTGGAGAATGAGAACAATAATTTCTCCCCCCTACCCCTTCATTGAGGGTTATTTTGAGAATTAAGTGAGGTGTGATCTCTATAAAGTACTTGGAATAATACTGGGTATTCATCAGATATTAGCCATTTTTTCTGACTGTTTCACTCGAGTAAAGAATGTGCAGATATTTGGCACAGATCCACTAATACGGCAACTTCTTCGTTCTTACTCCAAGGAAGGGGAGGCTTTTTGTTTCTGATTATCTGCTCTAACAACTGATGTTGTCCAGATAGAGTGAAAGGTTAAGTTTTAAAATGCAAAGAAAGAAATGGAAAACCCGCTGAAGACCTAGTCATCCTAAAACACCCCCATTGGCAGATGAGAAGTAAATGCCAGTAAAGAATCCATTTTGAATCAGCCTGTAAGTTATGTTCACAACCCATACACCTCTTTTCCTTGCACCCTAGTGGGACACGCTGCCAAAAGATAAATTTCCTGGTCTCCTAGTCCAGGGACCACCTAATGAAACAATATCCATAGATAGAAAGAAGAAGCAAAGAAAAGAGATTTGAAGATATGCATGAATCCTGGTTGGTCATCATGTCGCTCTAAGTCTAGCTGGGCCAAAGTTGTCTAGATGTTCTCACTCAGTTGTATGAGTTCACATATTTATATACGATCTTTCTCCATTCTTCTTAGCCTTATAACTTTGTACCCAGTACCTCACTTTGGGATATTTGTGCCGCCGGGAAGGTTTGGTGTTGCCAGAGTGAAGCTGAAGGAAGATAGGCAGGTAATGGAATGAGATAATGCTTCGGAAATAGGGAACTATCCAAACACAGAGGGTCTACAGAAGGTTATGAATACATTTTTGTTTATCATAAGCCCAGAGAGAAGCTATGGAAACATCTCAACAGGAAACAAACATGTTATAATTCAAAATGGGAAGAAAGAAAGAGATTAAGTTACAGATACAATCCTCACAAAAAAGCACAACCTTAGGAGGAAAATAGAGGGGTTTGGTGTGATGTAGAAGGAATTTCTCCTGCCTTGGAGAAGAAAGTCAGAGTTCAGTGCTGGTTAGACTGACCATGGGACACATCTAATTAGAGAAAGATCACAGAGGCTGGGTCTAACTTCAGCTTTATCAAAGAAGATGTGATTGTCAAGTTTGTGAGATACAGGTGCGCTGTTTTCAGGCAAGCTCAGTATATTTGTTTGGAGCATTTGAAAGACACTAGCGTCTTTATTTATAAAGAGCTTGAGGGAAGGCTGGTCATGAAAAAAGAGATGTAAAAGGGACGTTCTAGGCCATGGTAGAAATTCATTCAGGGTAACCTAATTTCATAAAAAAGGGAAAGAACCATTTCAGAATTGCTGGCTTGCTGTACAAGTTCAGGTTTGGAACTTGCAGGACACTCTTAGGAAAGTATTTCCAGTTGCTTCAGGACTCCTGAAGTTCACAATGTGTTTATAGTCAAACTCAGTACTGTCACTTTGCGCTAGGATATCAGCAATGTATTCGCAAGGGAGAGCCAGTTCTTGGATTTTGCCGTCTTATTTAGGTAATATTGTGGTAATTGCCAAGCTGCAATTAGAAATGGTATTTTTCATTAGAGCGAGCTGTGGACTGTGACTTTTGGTATTCTACCTTGTATCACAGGGGGCACTGCCCTAGAAAGGTCATGCCAATAACAGTGTGAACAAAACCAATAAAATGACTCTCCACTAACGTTAGTGCTATTTAACCTTGAAAGGCTGTATTTATGTTAGAGAATTAAAAGAAAGTAAAATCATGACATCCTAGAAATGTTAGAGCCAGAGAGCTCCCTGGAGGCAACCAGGTGAGCTAAGGTTAAGTGACTAATTCAAGGTCACAAAGCTAGTTAGTGGCAGGATGGGTTTTATTATCTGAGCTTTCCAGTTTTCCATTTGGAGCTTTCGCCACTGTCAGAGTGCTTTGCATGTTAAAAAAATCAAAGCTTTTCATTCACAGAGTCATGTAAAATGTCAAAGGTGAAGAACTTTTTTTTTTTTTACATTTACATTTCCAGCTCTTAGTTGTGTCAGTTAAAGAACTAAATTAGTATGTGTTGGGAGGGGATGGTTGTAGAAGGAGATGGCAAACAAGTACCCTTGATATATAAGGTGGTAGTGAACCAGATGCAGGTCCATATGCTTTTGAATTCACAGAGAAATGCTTCCGTTACCGTAGAGCCCCTGCCTTTGTTTTTTCTAATAGGCAAGTAATTTCCTTACACAGGTACCTTCATAAAAGTAGACAATGATGAGCACCACAAAGGGGTTGCTGATGCTGTGCTACCGGCATTCAAGGGAGGAAGAGACTATGTTCCGGAAGAGGCATGGGTGAGGTTTACAAACACACGGTCCTTAGTTCTGGTCACAACAGATGGACAAGATTTGGAAAGGCGATGAACAGACTGCTGGCGCATTTGGAGAGGACACAGGTTAGAAGAGTGAACACAGTGGGTGGAATAGAGAAGTGTCCGGTTTTGATGTTGCTGGAGGGGGGAGGGGGACTTGGACTGGACCCTACCCCTTGGTGTCTGGGTCACCTTAAGGTATGGCACATCCGCCTTCCTCAGCAGCAGCTGTTACCATCCCTTAGCTCTTCCTGTGTGCGCTGCTACACACCATCTTCTTTTACTTGTACAGCTACCCTATGCGGTACGTACTGCGACGATATCCCGTCACAGGTAATGAACTTAAAGTTGTATTTGCTCAGGGCTGCAAAGGTAGAATGTCATATTTCATCACAGGTAGATTCTGGCCACAGGCAGGAAGTGGCTTCAACCCCAGTTCAGGATTACTCCCAAGTCCATATGTTTCCCTTTAATCCTCTTCATTTTCTTCCCACAGTATGATGAGATTGTGGTTCTAATTATGAGATGGGGTGGCCAATGCAATACACACAACAGGAAGAGAAGAGACTCGTAGCTTTTAAATTTTTTTTAAAAAATTAAAATAATGTTTTTTTAATGTTTGACTATTTTTGAGAAGCAGAGAGAGACAGAGCACAAGCAATGGAGGAGCAGAGAGAGAGAGGGAGACACAGAATCCGAAGCAGGCTCCAGGCTTTGAGCTGTCAGCACAGAGCCAGACACTGGGCTTGAACCCACAGATCATGAGATCATGACCTGAGCCAAAGTCAGAGACTCAACCAACTAAGCCACCCAGGTGCCCCCAAATTTTTAAAAAATATAACGGAGAGGCAGAATCCTTAGCAGGCCCCAGGCTCTGAGCTGTCAGCACAGAGCCCAGTGTGGGTCTGTAACCCACGAACTTCAAGATAATGACCTTAGCCAAAGTCAGATGCCTAAACAGCTGAGCCACCCAGGCTCCCCAATAGTCTTAGCTTTTAAAAAGAAGACAGAGGGGCGCCTGGGTGGCTTAGTCGGTTAAGCGTCCGACTTTCGCTTAGGTCATGATCTCGCGGTTCGTGGGTTCGAGCCCCACGTCGGGCTCTGTGCTGACCGCCAGCTCAGAGCCTGGAGCCTGTTTCAGTCTGTGATTCCCTCTCTCTCTGACCCTCCCCTGCTCACACTGTCTCTCTCTCTCCTAGAAATAAATAAAACATTTAAAAAAAATAAAAATAAAAAGAAGACAGAGCTAGAATAAACAATATAAAATTTGTAAAAAGAAAAATAATAATAATAATAAAAAATTAAAAGAAGTACACACGAAAATGTAAAGGCCCACAGACAGGCAACCCAGGTTTGAAGTCCAGCTTGTTCCCCTCACCCCTACACCGGTTGTGTAATGTTAAGCACAATCTCACGCAGCCTCTTATAGCTATGAGAAATCCATGTCTTTGTGTGTGATATTCTCAAGCTCCTGTTGCCTCTGGGGTTTGTGCTCCTGTCCACCAGGGTGATGTCCTCCAGACTGGGTTTTGGAGTGGAAGTCAGGGGCTGTTTGGTCAGTCACCGTAGTGCCTCAGCCTCAGCCTATCCCCATCAGGTGTTCGGACCCCAACACAGCCAAATATTTGGCTTGATTCAGTGATGGTTCTACCACCTTTGCTTTTCCAGAGCCAGCCTTTCCACTCACTTTTGTTGACCCTGGAAGTCACATTGTGAAGGAGGGTAGCAGGTAGGAAAGCTAGAGTCACGCAAGCCTAGGGTTTTCATCTGCCCAGCCCTGTGCTAGCCACCTGCCTATTGACAGCAGTGGGAGGAGAGAGTCCGTGAGTTCCAAATAAATTGTGGGGTAGGCTGCCTGTACTCGTGGGATTTTCCAACTAAATATTTCATAGTCTGTTGTGTCTGATCGCTTGCTGTTCTCGCTCTTGCTCACTCTCTCCCTCTCATTTTCTAAATGGCTTAGGATGCAAAAGAATAGACTTTTCTGTTCCTTGAATATCCTCTAACAATGAAAGAGTTGACTTATAAATTAGATGTTTTATTTTTCTTTCTGGTTGGAATATTTAGAAAATCAAAGAGAACTTAGCAACTCACTGATTCAATAGGGAATTCCTCCAATTTATTTTTTTGTTCTTTTTTTTCAGTATTCCAATATATAGAGAACCATAGAAATATAGATCAGATTCAATATTCTCATCAAGAATTTATCTGACATTATTAAACTGGGGCAGTGCAAATTGCACATTGCTCTAATTCAAAGTTTTTGTTTGTCTTTTTCTCCTCTTTCTAAAGTCAAATATGAATGCTAATTAACAGTATAGTTGTGAATAGTGGCTTAGGGTTATTGTCTTCTTTGGTAAGATAAATGAAGAGATATTTTAAAGTCAGCTGAATTTTTAAAATTTAAAAGTTTAATTGTGCTTCTCGTAATTTTATTTTCTTATAACGCACTTGGATATTTATTCAACATAGTTAAAAAGGATTAAAAACATGAAAAGCAGGCTCAACTATCAAGGCAGTACAATCCATTTGGCTATTATCTGCATTATAAAACCTGTAACTAGCAGTGTTTGTGGATATAATAATTCATAAAGTTTAGAAATTCTAAATGTATGGGCATGTGTTAATTTAGATATGTTAATTAGTATGTGCAGTAGACATCGGTGGTATTTCTGTCAAATTTTGTGGCCACATATATCAATGCCTCTTTCATTTTACCATGCTGAAACTACTGTGGAATTAGTGAGAGGTAATTAAGAAAACCTCCTTTTAACTTTCTAAAGAGAAGCACAAAAAACACATGTTTAAAATTTTCATATCTATGGGGCGTTCAACTCATTCTGTTAAGCATCCAACTCTTGATTTCGGCTCTGATTATGAGCTCACAGTTTGTAAGATCAAGTCCCACACAGGACTCTGTGCTGGCAGTGCAGAATTTGCTTGAGATTTGCTCTCGCTCTTCCTCTTCCTCTGTCCCTCCGCTGTTTTTCATGGCTCTCTCTGTCTCTCAAAATAAGTAAACATTTAAAATTAACATAAATAAATTTTCATAGCTATAGAAATAAAATGCAAATTCTAAAGGAAACGTGAATTTAAAAGACTATATCAGCATGTGTTAGGTCTCTGAACCCATTGGTAATTGAACTAATATCTTTATGATTTCAACAACAGAAAACATTCATAAAACCAGTCTTTAGTAAGACTTGTCAGTTCACTTGCTTATAAAAAGAAAACTGGTGCAGAGAGGGATTAAAAAAAGGAAGAAAGAAAAAAAAAAACAACAGGAAAGAGATGGCAGGAGAGGTATAACAAACCACCAATCCATAACTAGTCCCTCAGGATGTATCACTGGATCTTCTGATTTTAGGGGAGGAGTCTGCCCAGTGATGGATTGACATATCACAGATGGAGTATTTATACTCATGGCTTAGGATCATAGTGGCCCAAGTTCAAAATGCTGGCATCGGGATTTGCACCTATACACTCTGGCAATATTCCATGCTATTTGTTGTTACTTTGTGTGCCTCCCTATGAGAAAACTTCAGTGTACGCTCAGTACAATATGGTGCGAATAATTTGCCTGAAGATAGTGTATAATAATCAGTCTCCTTTGTTTCTGAATATGACATCCCACATCATTCATGTACACATTCATTCACATGTACTCACTGGATGTCTAATATTTGCCAGATACCTGTGGGGTCTGAGGAAGGATCAAAGAAAAAAATATGGAGTTCACACTCTGGCTTTGTAGTCTTGCATCATATTTATATCCAGTTATCAACTTACAGAGCACATTATTTTTATAAAACAAAATCCTCTCACAAATACAAATAGTTCTCCTATAAAGACAATAGTTGAAAATACTGAAGTTCACAACATGTAAGGTCTCAGAAGGGTGTAAATTATTCTAAATGTTAAGACCTATCAAAGACATGAAGGGAAAGACCCTCTTAGATGAATTATTCCAGTCTTAAGTCTGTACCTTTTTAGGTTTGAGCACTTGGATAGGTCATTTCTCTTACCAGACAGGAAGGCAATCTTTTCTCTAAGGATTTCCTCCCCCATCTCTCCCCGCCTCCCACACCTACACATACTCTACACATAGAGAGTACCTTTGGTGCTGGAAAGGCAGTCATCATTGAGGGGTTGAAAGTAGGGAAAATGAATAGCATTGGACAAGTGAGATGTTCCTCAGCCCACAGGTACCCCTCCTGTTGAGCTTCTTGTAAACTTCCGCCTGCCCAAATATGAATGCATGAGCTTGCCTGCCTGGGCAGGCTTTTTCTCCACTGGCACACTGAAATTTTGTCTCAAGTACTCTCACATTCCCATTGTTGAAATAGTCTCAGTCTTGTTGGGGGACAAAGTCAGATATGCAATCAAAACGACTTGTGTGGTACAATACGTTATACCGAAGTCCATTCAGTCCACAGTGAATCGATCCTGTACTTGGTGTGAACAGGTGAGGGTGGGAGCAGAAGATGCAGTGAGATCACTTTTCCTATAGGAAAAAGTGTGCAGATTGGACCCTGAAGGGATGTTCAGAATTATCTGTAGGTAAAATGAAGATCACTGAAGCAGAGTATCAACAAAAGGCACGTTCAGGAAATGATGAACATCTCCTGTGAACTAGTAGGTATTGTGGGCAGTGGAGGCAGAGAAGGTAAAGGGGTCTGTCTTCTGACTGGTTTTATGTTACAG
Source organism: Hyaena hyaena (assembly GCF_003009895.1). Taxonomy (NCBI): domain Eukaryota; kingdom Metazoa; phylum Chordata; class Mammalia; order Carnivora; family Hyaenidae; genus Hyaena; species Hyaena hyaena. Next base: position 694,497 of record NW_024081098.1, on the reverse strand, counting down.
ACTGAAGTTTGCATTTGTAAAGTTCTGCCATAGCCAGAACACCGTGGTTTGAGAAGGCTTTCAGAGTTTTTCCTTGAAGCCAGCAGCAGCCGAAAGGAGTCCCCAGTGAGGTCGTCTAGAAAATTACAATTTCGATGTCTGTAATGTTCATTGGGCCATATGTAGTGCTTCGCCCTGATCTGTCTTCATGAGTCCATTCTTGCCCCCAGAGAAGGCCTTGTTGTCTTTCTTCTTCCCACCTGCACCTCGGGTCTTGCCTGTTCCATATTCCTTCAAGCTTCTGCCAATGCTCTTTTGCATTTTGCGATATTCCAGTGAGTACTGAAAGAGCTGTCCCTCACAGGGCAGGCGAGTGGTCCCTTGTATTGCCACCAACTCCCACAGTTGTGTGCCCAGTAGAACACCCCCCCCCCACTCTTGGGTCTGAGACTGCAAAGCCTTTCACCACACCTCATGAAATGTGGTTGAATTTTTGTTTTCAAAGCTACTCTATACACACACATTAAAAAAATCAACTCAGTCACTATAGTACAAGTTATGTTTCCTACTTCTAGAACGTTTGTAAATGGTTTACTGGTTCTGATGCTAATATTAAAATTGTTACAAATGCATTTAAAACATACATTCAGGTATAGTTTTATCACGGTCTTCATTTTAATGTGCAATGTATATACTAGAAGGCATAGTTTGAAGTTTGTTAGTGCAAGTTTCACATCCGTTCATTAGAGTGTTACCTTATAGAATGCATTTTTATATACTTAAGGAAAGGGTGTTTAGAATACAAGTAAAGTCTAAAAATAATACCTCAGAACACATCCATTATGTATTTGGTTTATAGTAATTAAATCATCTTGTTGAGCAAAAAGAAATGTTGAATGAAATATTCACAGAAGTGTGATTCTTTGAAAATGACTTAAAAGTAAGGTTTTGGGGGCACCTGGGTCTCAGTCCATTGAAGATCCGACTCTTGATTTCAGCCCTGGTCATGATTCCAGGGTCATGGGATTGAGCCCTGCCTCTGGCTCTGCACTAAGCCTGGAGCCTGCTTAGGATTTTTTCTCTCTGCTTCTGCCCCTCTCCCCTACTTCTGCTCTCTTGCACATACTGTCTCTCAAAACAAATATTTCAGATGTGTTAATCCCATTCTTTACTGAGTACTGGAGTTTCACCATATGTCCTCTGTTCCTTAAACTCCTGGAATAGTTATGGAGAGAAAAAAGTTTCACGATGGTGAAGGCAGCAAGCACATTTATTCCAAGGAAACTCTGAGATTTGTTCAGTCTTCGTAGTGGAATATTGTCTCCAATATAATTGTGTGACTCTATCTCCTTCAATACAATAATGGCTCTCATTCCAAGATAAAGATGGAGGGCGGTAATATTCATATCTAGTCCTTATTTTCTTCCTAACATTTATATTTTACCATATTCATGTTTATATTTAAATCATTATGTCTTATCATCTCGGAGTCCTTCGTACGCTGCATAATTTATTGTTAGGGTTGGTTGCACATAACAGAAATCCAAAACAACAGTGACTTCAACACACGAGTTTATTCTCCATTTCAAAAGGGGCCGAGAGATGGAAGGTCAGGTGCCCTTATGTTACATCCTGGAAAAAAAAACACATCCCTTGAGCCTAGTATCCTTCTGTTCCATTGCTCCTAGATTTTTGACACTTTAGCCTTGGCACCCGAGTTTCAGGTTGCCCAACCTAAAAATGGTAGATGGACAAATGGGATCTAACCATACCTGTCCAGTCCTCTTAAAGAAAGCCTTTCATGAAATTCTTCCCTAAAATTAATTTCCATGTCATTGGTCAGAACATAGTCATAGATATTTGGGAGGCTGAGACACGTTGACATGTAGCTGGGTATATTGCTATCCCCCAATAATAAAGAAGTTCTATTAGTTGTAAAGAAGGTGACAGTAGATTTCAGGTGGGTCCTAGCCACGTAGCTCCATAATTAGTTTCAAGCTACAGTTTGAAGGTATTAATAGATAAGGAAAGCACACTTTTTCAATGGCCTTCATCTCAGCTTGCATTTAGTTTGGCTTTGTTTTTACCATTAGCTTATGAATAAGTCCTTAATATATACTACTTTTTTGTAGTAATATATAGTGCCATATTTTTCTTGAATCATTTTCCCTATAGTTGTAACATTTATTATAATAGTCTATCATGATAGCAAGACTTTAAATACTGTTTCTATTTAATTATTTGTCTTCTAAGCTACTGTGTTTCTTCATTTGTTAGGATTAAACTATTTTAATCATAAATTAGCCTTTCTAGAATTTTGTTAAAGCCTCTTCCTCCAAATCATGCCTATTTTTTTCAAACACTTCTTACTATTAGTATTTATATTCTCATTTATGTGAACGTGAACTCACGTGAATTGGCAGTTTCTGTTACAAATAACAGTAAAGATAATTTTGATTTTCATTTGAATAGCATTGACTTTGTAGACTGATGTGATTATGATTTATATCTTCAAAAGTTTGACACTTCCTTTCAGCAACATGATGTTCTCCCTTCTTGAGTTTCTTTGATGTATGTGCCCTTAAAGTTTTTTATGACTATACTGTAGACAGTGTACTTTTCTCTAAATTTCCTTCTGAGTAAGTAGTTTGTATTGATATGGTGAATGTGTACTCTTTCTGCTGAAACTCAGAAGTTGGCTGTTGTTGGCAAATAAGAAAAATACTGATTTTATACATTTATCTTGCCTTTATCACAGTATAAAATGTGTAATCTCCGAATTTTGCAGTAGTTTGCCCAGATTTTATGAGAAGACAATGTTATCTATACAACCTAAGATTGATTTATCTTTTTTTAAAGCTATTAGATTGGGTAGAACTTTCATCACAATACTGAAAATAGTGTTGATAATAAACCTCTTTGGTGTGGTTCTATTTTGATGCTAAATTTTAGGAATACAGTTCAGGTAAATTCCTTACCAGGTTGTGGACATACCCTTGTATTTCTGAGTTGCTAGGCTTATTTCTGTATCTGTGTATTTATTTATTTCTAAGTTAGCTTCAACAGCCATTACTAATTAATTAGTCAGATGAGTTTCATTACCCATTAACATGATATTTTTTTTTTCTTTTTCAATCTATTATAGGACTAAGTTATATCTCCTAATATCGAGTGACCCTTTCATTTCCTGGATGGTGTCTCCTGGCTCTTTTAGTATGTCTTTTAGTACTCAGCTAAATTCTATTTTAATTTAATTCTATTTATTAATATTTTATTTCATCTATTTTGCACAAAAAATGAGTTTAAATCCATATACTCTTCTTACTTTCTCTATTGTTAGAATTTGTTAGCAGAATTTTGGCTTTCGAAGTTTCTAATTTTTAAAGAACTCTGTAATGGGTGTAAACAGTATAATAGTGTTATAGATTTTAAGAGATACCTGGTGCTAATTAAATGGAGTTTTTATTTCTTTATTTTTTTTTTAGTAGTATATATAGGTCATATGCCATTTTCAGTGATTTTTAACAATGTATGTAATTTTTGTGTGTAGGTTCATTAGATCAATACTTATTTAGATATTAAAATACAAATTAGTGTATTCAAATGTGTAGACCTTTTCCTTTTATACTGTTTGACAATACCTGCTACCTGGTATTGAAGATTTCTTTATTATTCATGTGATTTATATTTTTCATACTTTTTTTGACCCTTTCTCAAGATGCCAGGTCATTTTATGAATTATTTCATCAAAGTAGTTTTTGATGAAATTCCTTTTTCTTGTTTTTAACTTAATAATTTCTACTTTTTCTTTAATAATTTCACATTTTGTTGATTTTTTTCTTAAGGGGATATTTATATCATTTTTATGTATGTACTTACTCTGTATTAGTATGCACTTATTCCGTATGTTCCCTAGAGGGTTAATTTCTAAAAGTATACTGTTATTTATTTCTTAAATAACCCAAATATCCTAAAAAGCGTGAATTATTTTGTTTTTAGAGTTTGCCCAATGTATTAGACTTAAGAAACTTTTTTTATTGTGTATTTATTTTTGAAAGAGACAGACCCAGAATCCGAAGCAGGCAGCAAGCTCTGCGCTGTCAGCACAGCGCTGCATGTGGGGTTGAAACCCACAAACCGCGAGATCGTGACCTGAGCCAAAGCCGGACACTTAACCGACTGAGCCACCAGAGTGCCCTAGACTGTTTTTTCTCCTTTTGTTTCTAATTTCTAGTTTAATCTCATTAATGTCAGAGAATGTAACCCTGACAGTTTTCTTTTTGATTTTTTTTTTTTTTTGAGATTTTCTTTCTAGGGTTTTCTTCTTATAAAGGTTGATCTAGAATTAGAAATAATATGTTTTCTTTTTTGATTCAGGGCAGAAGTTTTTCTCCTTCCACATAGCTATGAAATTATGTTGTTTTTATTCACAGACACTATACCCTAACTTTATTTTTTTGTCTTTTTGATCTAACGTTTTCTGAGAGTTGTGTATAGTACAGTCACAGACTACAGTTTTGTACATCACTCCTTACGTGCTGCACACTAGTCTCTTTATATATCTCAGTACCATTCCGTTGTTCGATGTAGAAATGTCCCTGGTTGTTATATCTTCCTGGAGAACCATACAGCATTAAAACAACAACACTGAAACCTTTTTTCCTGTTCTGTTGTCAGTGTTAATACTATAACTAAGCTGCCCCTTCCAAATAAGCATTAATTCAATGACGTTATCCGATGTTATTGTTCAATTAAAGCTCAGATATGTGCATGTACAGTATATGTAAGTTAGAGCGTCTTCTCAAACAGCACTATTACTAAGAACTTTAACTTCAGGGGCACCTAGGTGGTTCAGTCGTCTGAGTGGTCAACTTCGTCCCAGGTCATGGTCTTGTGTTTGTGGTTTCTGGCCCCTCATTGAGCTCTGTGCTGACAGCTCAGAGCCTGAAGCCTGCTTCAAATTCTGTGTCTCCCTCTCTCTCTGCCCCTCAAAAAAAAAAAAAAAAAAAAAAAAAAAAAAAAAAAAAAAAAAAAAAAAAAAAAAAAAAAAAAAAAAAAAAAAAAAAAAAAAAAAAAAAAAAAAAAAAAAAAAAAAAAAGTTACGGAGACAAAGAACTTCAAGTTTAAATCAAAGACAGAGCCATTAGATATGATGATTTGTATTTCAAATATTAGTAGTGATTTTTCAAATTTAAGGTTCATATGCAGGTTAAGTGAGACTGCACTACAGAAATTATATGCAAGGCTCATCCAAGTTTCTGGTAGCTTTGACACATGATAAATTTAAGCTTCTTTTGATGAATTTCAGTACTAACTTCTGATGATCCAAATGTGTGCTTACCTATCTGTGTATACCACAAAAATCTCATAAAAGAAAGACTGTGAGTTTTAGCTCAAGTGTTAAAAAATTACCTTCGGAGAGTCAAGGTATTGTTGGGAAATCCAGAATGATGATGCACTAATAGGACCACTGAAGAGTCCGTGAAAATGTTCTTTTCAGTCTGTTCTAAACATATGAATATTATTTGACAATGAGGACTTTCCTTCAGTAGAGCAATCTCTAAAGCAAAGGAAAAACAATAATTTTAGTCATGAGAATATTATTAGCAACGCTTGCTGATGAATTTTAAGTGAGAACCTGATTTTTTGCCCCAGTAGTAAACTAAAGTTATACTTCTGTTGGACTTAGAATTTTGATAGACTTAAAATCCTCTGTTTTTTTTTTTTTTGTGTGTGTGTGTGTGTGTGTTTTAATCATGAATAATAAATATTAACTGCACAGAGTGGTGCATTCTGCAAATAGATGTGTAAATGTGCTTTCATTCTCCTTTTTAGAAGAATATTGTAATTCAAGAAGTACTGTGATTAAAGACTGTACGTTGATGACACTTAAGCTTTTAATGCTGTCAGTTTCTTCACTCACAAAACCTGAAGAAAAAGAGCAACTACTTCATAGATTAGTGGTGAAGATTCTTTCTCAAGCTCTGAGGTTCAATAAGTGCTTTGTAAAAAGCCTTTTTCCCCCCTTCTTTCTTCCTCCTCCTCCTCCTTTTCCCACTATTTCTGCTTTCCAAACATGCCATACTTACAGGAAAATGTTTCTATTAAGTTGTCATAAAAATCACCTGAGATTAAGTTAGTGCTTAGCCCAGTTCCCCTTATGTAGTAAGCAATCAATAAGTGGTAACTACTTTTATTATCACCTCATCTTCGGTTTTGTGCAAGAAAACAATTTGAAAAAATCCATAAAATTTGGTGAGAGAATTTTTAAAATCAACAAGAACTTATACAGCATTTATTATGGGCCTGGCCTGTTCCAAGCATACTGCAAACTTTATTGACCTTTGAGTCAATCCTGTGAGGTGGGTGTTCTTAATGTTAAGTCCAGTTTGGAGAGGACTTAAGTATCGAAAAGGTAGGTAACTTACTTGAGGTCACAGTGTGAAGTGGCAGAGCTGAGATTCAAGCCCAGGCAATCTGACTCCAAAGGGGTATCCCCTAACCTTTAGATAGGCTGCCTCTGAGCTTGAGTATAGCCTAGTTAGATGAGTGACCAAGTTCACTTCGTTTCTGTGTCTGATGCCATCAAACACACATAAGGAAATTTAGAGAAAAGCAAGAGCATCTGTGGCAGATGATTGGCTGAATGGTTACATCCAGCCACGTATCAAGCATCTAGCCCTTTATCCACATGTGTTCTGTGCCCAGGAGATAGTTCACAAAAATTTTATTTGAGCAACTCTCAAATATGTATAGATATCTATAAAGCCATTTTTTTCTTCATGTTATGGAAGACAAAGTATAAGTTGAAAGCCATTTCCATATTTAACAATGTTAATATTGATGGGCTCAGTGTCTTCATTTAAAAAATGTAGTTCAAAAAAATGGAGAATTGGGGTGGCTCAGGTGGTTAAGTGTCCAGCTTTAGGTCAGGTCATGATCACCTGGCTTGTGAGTTCAAGCCCCACATCTGGTTCTGTGCTGACAGCTTAGAGCCTGGAGCCTGCTTTGGATTCTCTGTCTCCTTCTGTCTCTGCCCCTCCCCTGCTCACACTCAGTCTCTCTATTTCTCTCAAAAATAAACATTAAAAAAATAAAGGGAATTAAAATGCAGTTCAAGAAAAATCTACTGAAAATGAAAATTACTAAAACCAACCATTGACCTAGCCAGTGCCTGGCATATTTTGGAAGGGAAAAATGAATGAGAAGTGGTATTTACATGGTGTTTACAATTTGAGAGAAATGCACATTAACTAAATGCAAAATGCTTAGAAAACAGATGAGCATTAATATTTTATTAGTTGAGATGCTCTTGGTTTCACAGTAAACTAGAAGAGCTAGTTTATGCAAAACATGGAGGCTAACAAAAGGGTAAAGGCCATCACCCATCCTTAAGCTTAGATGTTAACTTGGGCCTCTTAAATAAATAAATCATGCATTAATAGGTGTCCTTCTTTTTCAGTTTCTTAGTGTCCCTCCTACTCTATCCCTCTCTTACCCTCCAGCCTAGAACCCTTCCTCTGGTTTTCTCTGCAGAATGACTTGCCCTTCTGTTGCCATTTAAGGATATTCACTGTAGAGCTCCTGAAGATTTATGTGCTCAGCTGAAGCCCCCAGCACTTCTTAGTTCTAATTCTGGAGAGCATTCAAACAAGGAAGGGATGTAATTTTCACCCAATTTTTGAGAGATATGTGTTCATTCATACTTGCCATTGGGGACTGCACAAACACAATAAGTTAATTATGAAGTTTATTAGAAGTGCCGTAGAAATATAAAAAGAAAAGCAGAGTTAGAGAAACTGAGGAAGAGGTAGAGGAAACCTTAAGTATTAAATACAATTGTTACAGTGGTCCGCCTGAAGGTGGCATTTGAGAAAGGACTTTTAGGGGGTGGGAGTTAGCCAAAGACACACCGAAGAGAGTATGCCTATAGTCTAGTAAACAGGATTGCAGATGGGTTCATTTCGTAATGAACCTATGATATGCAACATAAAAAATAGCATGGGTTTGCCTGCCAATGGTCAGGATATAGGGCCATTTGAGGCAGAGGAAGCAAAGAGATTAAAACAATACAGGACGGTTTGCGGAATGTCCTGGAAGCAGGAAGCTTTCTGGCTGATGTTTGCTGTGTGAGGACTAGAGTGTAGGATAAGACTGGAGAGTAGATTGGCCTTAGTTGTTGGGACATGGAGATGCCATGCCAGTGACTTAAGTCCTTCCAAAGTGAGGATAGTCTGCTAATATATTCATACCTCTTCGATTCTCTCTGGAAAAGTCATTTTTGGGATAGATTCTCGTCCCTGTTTCTTACATAAATACAGATCACACACTTGAAATACATTTTATGTATCTGCATGGTCATCAACTAAAACGAGCACACAGAGAAGTCACTTTGAAGTTTCTGTCCCACCAGTCAATACCTATGAGGTCAGAGACAAATCGTACCACCTCACTGACGCTTCCACACTTTCAATTTAAATTTAGATAATATGATTTGCCTTTATCCGTTGCCAAGATGAATCAATTAGCTAAGGTATGTAGACTAGTTGAAATAGGCCCTCAAGAAATACTTGTTATCTTCCCCTCTTCTTGTATGTTCTTGGTATATTTTCTATCAATTTTATTTTTCTATTCCATTTTGTATTCCGGACTCAGCATGGCAAAGTTTCTACCAATAACAACAAAAATTAAATCATAAGGATATTGTAGAAAAGCATGTGTAAGTAAAAATAGTTTGTTATGTAAAGAAGCTCTGATCTCAGGAGACCCATTCATCAATGTTAACAATAATATTAAGGTTTTGTAAATTCAGCAAGCTTTGGTTGTACTCTCCTTATGTAATACAACTTGAACTAGAAGATACCTAAGTCAAAGAACTTGGCCTTGGTCCAATAGCTGGTGAAAAACAAATAGATTAATAAATTGATAATTCAAAATAATTTATGTGTGTACTATACTGCCCCCTCAAGGGCAATATCAACGTAATTGGCACGCAATTATGTTTATTGACACTATGTTTTCTATAAGGATTCCAATTTTATCTCTCCAAATAGGCAAAACACTATGTATTTAATATTGTTAATACACATAAGTGCAATATGATAGGCTATAGATACAATTTTTACAGTATCCTCAAAAATAAAAAAAGACATATATATTTTCTTGATACAATGCATCAGTTATCTCTAAGAAAGAAACTAGAGAAATCACACATGAAGAGACCAAAGCTTTTAAACATATGCAAATGAAATTTTATCTCTCTCTCTTTAAGTTTGTATAGGACATCATATTTGTTTTATGCAGCAGTTAGAAATTTTTATCATATCAAGTCCATTCATATTTTACCAAAGCATACGTGGCAAAATAAGCTCGCCCATTGACATAAATCTTAATTTTATGAGGTTTTCTGAACTTAATATTTATATCCAGTCATTTGTCGTTTTGATGAGGGCATGCATTAGAAGTACGAAGTCTTTGAATGTGGGATTCAGAAGACAGCTATTAGCAACCCCCCTTTGGCTTCCTTGTACTAACCACTCTCCTCCCTGGAAAAAGAAAGTAACTCACATCCAGAAATGTCCTTCCCTATCACATTGAGTTCCATTATTACAAAGTCTTTTGTGGGGTACCTCTGTGGCTCAGTCAGTTGAGTGGTGGCTCAGTCAATGAGCGCTGGCTCTTGATCTCAAGGTCTTGATCCCAGGGTCATGATTTGAGCCATGCATTGGGCTCCACACTTGATGTGAAGCCTACTTAAAAAAAAAAAAATAAAAAAAAAAAGCACCTTTCTTTTTGTATGTTAAAGAATTCTCTGTTAATAAGACAACTTAATGAACTAGAAATCTACCTGTGGAGTATCATACCTTTATTAATAGCTATCAGCTCATATTTGAGATGGCTAATGTTGAACCATGTAGAGACCTGAAAATTCATTTCTTTGAAAATGTTACATAGAATGTAGGTATTATCTGCATACATTAAAGGTAAACATGAGTATTTGAAGGCCATTATGATGATTAGGTTGGAGGAAGCTCTAAGGGGAACAAAGGACTCCTTACGGGGTGCATGGGGGCCTCAGTCAGTTAAGCGTCCAACTTCAGCTCAGGTCATGATCTCATGGTCTATGGGTTCAAGCCCCGTATTGGGCTCTATTTTGACAGCTCAGAGCCCAGAGCCTGCTTCAGATCCTGTGTCTCCTTCTCTCTCTCTGCCCCTTCCCTGTTCATGCTCTGTCTCTCTTTCTCAAAAATAAATAAATGTTATTTTTTTTTAAATAATAAAAAAGTACTCCTTAAAGGAGAAGGAAAAGATAGCAAAAACCTTTGAGGTCACTGAAGTATGCTTATGATTTATTTTATTTTTCAGAGTTACTAGAATATAAAGTCATATAGCAATAAAATAAATATAGTTATAATCCTGATAATCAAATAAAAGGATCTAGAAATTTTGTTTCAAGAAAATCAAGTTTTATGAAGTTAAGACCCAGTCTCTGCTTTTTCATTTGGAATGACCTAATTTTACTCCATATATTGTCTAAATTAATCATAAGCAAATTGTTTTCTTCAGATAACGCTCAAGAGCACAGAGATTTAAATTTGCTTTGATGCCAGTTGTTCTGGGCAAGAAAAGATACTTTTTTTTATTTTCCATGATAAAATGTCTTCCAGAAAGCTACAGAACTATGTCTAATAAAACACATATCTAGGGTGAAGAAAATACCTGTTGACTTGATATGCTTTTTGAGTATTACTTTTAAATTTTATGAGCTGTCTGCTGTTCTCTCCTTTTTCTGCTCTCTGAGAAATGAGGAGGACTTTGCAACTGGAAAATATGCATCTTGCCCTGTATGTCACTTTTAACCAACTTTGTGATGGTATGTGTCAAACAGGTTTTGAAAAATACAGTGACTACAACCTTTGTGGGAGAAGAATGCCTTTCAAAGTTAGTGATGTAGAGCAGAATATCAGATATAATATACACTGTGTTCATGTTTTCGTAGACTATTCAAATACACATTCACAGCCCATAGAGGGGACCCTTTTGGATAACTTTTGGGTCAGCTAAGTCATTCAGTGTTTTGAGTTTCCTAATGCCTTTTGTCAGGTACATTTATACTCTTCTCCTGATGAAGCATAATGTCTATTCCTTGACACCTTGGGAATCCCAGTGAATTAATGAGCAGGTACAGAGAGAAGCTTCATATGAGAAACAGCTGGTGGTACCATAATTGTCTTAATGTATACTAGCTACAAATATTAGAGCCTAGAATTCTTCCCACATGGTTCACAGATCTATTCTAACTGTACATAATGCTTCCAATAAAAGTTCTAATTGACTAAATGCACTCTATAATTTTCGTGGTACATATTCTCAGAAGGGACTATTTTCTGGATTTTTTTTCTTGTCTTTTACCCATTACTCTTCCCCATGAATCATACATTGGCAGAATCTAGGGTTGTGAGGTAGGTTGTTTTTCTTCTTCCTTTAGAAAAGATAAGAATTTGGGAAGTTATATACTCGTGTTGAATGATAGCTCTGATCTGGCCAATTGGATTCAAAGAAGATAGAAAAAAAAGAGTCAGACACAGGGACAGAGACCAAGAGGTGATGAGTGGAGAAATGGATATGGATTGAAACGTACTAAGGAAGTTATTTGGATAAAGAAGGAAATGGTGAAAGTTCCAATGTTTCAGTGGATTGCTTTTATGTTTGTGTTACAAAGCTGCTTGACTTGGTTGGTAAGACTGAGGCTTCTAACTTACATCCTGTGAAGATTGTCCAAGGTACCTTCACTGGGCAAGCCCTCAACTGCCTCTTCTTCCAGGTCATCTAGCCATCAGTCCATCAGCCCTCACTTTGTTCTCTATAGTTAAGAGTCTTTTCTGGTTTTCTTCTCTCTCTCTCTCGCTCGCTCTCTCTCTTCTTCCCTTCTCTTATGTTTATCTGTTTTGTTTCTTCAGTTCCACATATGAGTGAAATCATATGGGATGTGTCTTTCTCTGATGGACTTATTTCAGTTAGCGTAATACACTCTAGTTACACACACATGGTTGCAAATGGCAAGATTTCATTCTTTGATGGCTGAGTAATATTCCAGTGTGTGTGTGTGTGTGTGTGTGTGTGTGTGTGTGTGTGTGAGAGAGAGAGAGAGAGAGAGAGAGAGAGATACACACCGCATCTTTATCATTCAGCAGTTGATGGACATTTTAGCTCTTTCCATAGTTTGGCTATTTTGATAGTGTTGGTATAAACATCTGGGAGCATGTGTTACTTTGAATCTGTATTTTTGTATCCTTTGCGTAAAAGCTTAGTACTACAATTGCTAGCTCATAGGCTGGTTCTGTTTTCAACTTTTTGAGAAGCCTCTGTCCTGTTTTCCAGAGCGGCTGTGCAGTGTGCGTTCCCACCAGCTGTGTAAGAGGGTTCCCTTTTCAGCTTCTGCACAGAGAAGGAAATAATCAACAAAACTCAAAGATACTTTAGGGAATGGGAGAAGGTATTTGCAAATGATATATGTGATGAAGGCTTAGTATCGAAAATTTGGGATCATGTCGGGGTTACCAGTTGTGAGTTAGGCTTCTGGCTTTGTCCAGTAAAGCTGAGGGGCCACAAAGGCTTACTCAAGACTCCATGCAAGTCAAGAGAGGTGAGGGGGAGGCTAGGGCAAGTCTCCCGAGCTACTCTCAAGCTCCCTATGTGTTGAACATACATCTCGGGTAACATCGCACAGTACATCAGTGGGCTATGTGCCAGTAAGAACGTGTAGAAAATGTGCAGAGAAACAAGACAGGATAAATATTCCATGCGATTATATGGTCTAAGGAATTTATGAGAATAAGCAGGACCTAACGCCTAGATAGACATGAACTAGATAAGTGAAGTGTGGTCTGTGGTTTTCAGCAAGTCCAGAAAGCACTGTTCTCCTTTGCAATTCATTCCTTATGATCTCCTAACCTGGGACATAGTTATTTGATTTCCCACACCAAAATCTGTAAAGAAGTTATCAAACTAAACACTCAAATAATAAATAATCCAGTTAGGAAATGGGCAGAAGGCATGAGTCATTTTTCCTGAGAAGACATGCAGATGTTAAACCCACACATGAAAATATGCCCAACATTACTCTCCTTTTGTCATTTCCAAGACATTTCAAACAAGCTTTCTTCACTTATTTCATGTCTTTATTTCAGAGGGGCTGGTTCCTTATTTCATAAGAACACCTGTCCATTTGCAGTATCAAAATAGTTGTGCTATTGGTTTCTTTCTCTCAGCCGGCCCCTAGAGAGAGCAAGCACACCAAAGGAGAGTGGATTTTAAGCCACTAAGTGGAAGGATATGCCTAACAGACCTCACAGAAGCCTCACAGCAAAGAGGAGTTGGGTAGGGAAAGAAACTTTTAAAAAATCAGCACACCATCCACCCAAAGACTGTAGAGTTCTCAGCCAGACAGGTGTCCAACGTGCCCCAACACTGAGGAAGTGAAGTTTCAAAATAATATAAAATTTAAAAACAGTTTTGGACAGAGGCATCTGGGTGGCTCAGTTGGTTAAGCGTCTGACTTGGGCTCAGGTCATGAACTCACGATTTGTGGGTTCAAGCACCGCATTGGGCTCCGTGCTGATGGCTAGCTCAGAGCCTGGAACCTGTCTTCGGATTCTGTGTCTTCCTCTCTCTCTGACCCTCCCCTCTCTCTCTCTCAGAAATAAATAAGACATTTAAAAAAAACAGTTTTGGACATAAGGTACTCGAGATTTCTCTGGCACTCACCAATACAAAGCACAACGAGGTGACACTTTCAGAGGCAGCAACTTCAGACCCAGGAAAGGTGACAGGAGGAGTCTGTTTCACGTGGCCACATCAGCGGCAAACACGTAGTTTTCTTCTTTTTCTTTCGAGGAGGCAGGAGAGCAAGCAAGTTGTCACCTCAACCTAAGGGGAGCCTGATCCATTCTGTGAGGGGTTGGGAAACGGATAAAGTATGACAAGGCTTTGATCTCACATCTTAATTTGGTGAATTCCGATGAAAAAAAAATTAAAAACAAAGTTGCTCAAAGATGTCTTAAAGCTGAAACTCTGAGCCACACTTACTTACTTACTTATTTTTCTAATTCTTCTGGGATCGCCATGGGTCCCTTTCCTGGTCCCTTTTCTGGTCCTCAGGAAGGTAGGCCCCAGCCGGTCTCCCCTGTGGAGAGGCCACCATGCATTAAGTCCCAACGTTACTTTCCTGGTGGGAGGAAGGGGTTAGACCACTGATTTTGACTTGGAATTGTTAGGAATATTTTACAAATGGCCGCTGCATCGTCGACGCCAGAAAAAGGTGATTACAAAATATGTTCATCACAACGTGCTTGTAAAGACACTTTGCGTTGTGCTCACATTGCCTTAAACATTGCTTCCGAAGGTGCTCAGGGCCACGCCCCACTGGAATCATGGGACAGAGGCAGACACAGTTTGATGAAGAAGACACATGGGTTGGGGTGGGAGGGAGGTGGGCAAAAGAGAAAGCAGCCTTCCAGGTGCAGATCAAGGCCCTCAGTTTCAAGGCCACGTCCTGGCCGGCCAGGGAAAGCAGAGTCGGGGTCAGAGGGAGGAGCAGAGGCAGCCTGGGACTGGGGAGCTGTACCCCGCATTCAGCGCAGGCAGAGTCTGGGCCAGCATCGTGTACACAAGTGCTCCTCTTTGGAATTTCACCTTCTCTTCCAAGTCATCCATTGACTTCTCCAGCCGGGCCCCTGACCTCTCTGCAAACTCAGCACGGGGCTCTGGCTCCTGGGCTTTATCCGTCAGAATCCTTATCTCTTCCCTATGTCTGTCTTCCCTTTGAGAGTGCTTTTCTTCAGAAGTACTCAGACACTTCAGGCTCAGGTCCGGCCATCTGGTGGGCCATCCATCTCCAGGCTCACTCCTCTCTGTGCTGCACGTCCCCCTCAGTCATCACCAGCCACATCTTCATACTTCCCATCTGCCTCTTCTGCACTGCGCTGAGCTTCTCTAGATTGATTTCCTGGAGTTCCGTCTTTCCTTCATCTTTTAAGGCTTGGTGTTCACTAGCCCCTATTCTTCTCCTGCTCCCATCGGTGGCTTTCTCGGCCTCCTCCAGCTTCTGCAGGCAGTGGTCAGGTGCTCCTGGCTACTGGCCAGCTCCTCTCCAACCTGCTGGGTCCTAGGTTCAAGGAGGCCACCTCAGCCTCCGCCTGGTCCCAGGCTTGACTTTCCCCACCTCAGCTCCAGAGCATGGAGGCCGCTTGGCCTCTCCTGGGCATCATGGGCTTGCTGCTGCAGAACCTTCATCTTAGCTTCACTGCCTCGATGGCGGTGACCCTGGTGTGGTGCCCACCAGCCCCTGCTGACTCCTGCCCAAGTCCCGCTTCCTGCTGCTTCCGCTGGGCGCTGCGGCCACTTCTCTGCAACAACTGTTAAATAGCAGACTGCAGGTAAACAAAGGCCAGAGCAGCGGAGAGTCTTTCAGAAAACTTTTTTCTGGCAGTCCTCAGCACATCTTCCCACATACCCCTATACCTTTTTCTTGAAATTTCTGCACAGAGTCGAATAATGCAGTGTAGGAATAGACTAGGTCATCATTAGCCTTCAGAACATGTGTGCTGTCTAGTGCTGTGGGACCCCACTGCTGTCCCAAGTAGGATGCTTTTGCTATTAAATTTCATCCAACTGTGCTTTTAAGCTCTGCTGAGCTGCTCCCATAATGGGGTTTTCTCCTTGCCTAGGAGATAAGAAATTGCTGCGAGAACAAGTCAGCATTTCCTTGCATTTGTCCCTTTACTTTGCTTTTCATATTGAAAAAAAAGCTTTATTTCATTTTATAGATAATTGTTTAAAGATCAGAAGGTGTATAGCTAAAAAACAATGAGATGACATGATCCTAACTGAAGTGTATGTAGTTATATGGCCATATATTTTTGCGTATATAATCACATATGATTCTGTGTAATAGATGAGTGTGGTGTGTACATAGGTATATACAGTTGGTTCTCTGATGTTACACACACTACTGAAAATCACTATGCTATGCATAATCAGGCAATAAAAACCACAGGGCTTTTGGAAAAATTTTGGAGCAGAAAAACTCAACATTTTCATCAGTGACATATTAAAGAAAGAAATATAAGAACCTAATAAAAATAGCATAGTTTCACACATAATAAATGATTAAAAATACACAATGAGTACAGTGAATATATTACTTCACCTTAAATTTAAAAAACACAGCTTTGAAGTCTTTTATGGAAGTGGATATTAGAAGAGCTGTAGCTTCTCATTTACTGTGAACTTGTGGAAGGTTGGGCGATCTGAACGCAGAAGGAGGGTTGCAGTGCGTGGTGTGGACTGATGCGGGTCATTGTCACATTGTTCCAAACACCAGTTAAGCCATTTTTCACAGCCTCAAATCTTGGCGCAGACTTTTCTGTCTTTCATTTATAGGTCCTTTGGGCCATGTGCTTATAGTAGATATTATATCAAGGTTTTATCAAAATTGAGTATTTGGAAAAATACCTGAATATTTGATCCAGTTTATAGCCTTCTTTAACCTCTGTCTTACTGTCAAATTTTTCCCACCATTTTCTCCCCTCAGTCCATGGCTCTTCCCAACAGTAAATACGAGGGACATGTCAAGCCACTAAATGTACCACATCAGGCACACAAAAGATCCAAGTGTGGAGCACTGAGCTCTGTTGCCTTCAGGTCTTCACACAGAGAGGATGCTTTGCTTAAACTCTGTGCTTGGCAACTTGAACCAGGACATGGAAACGATTTAGAATGTGTCATAAGGTGGGGTTTATTGTTCATTTGATTTTGGTTTTAATACATGCAGGACAGTTTACAAGTAAAAAAATATAACAGAACACAACCACTTACACTCATAGATGCAGGGAACTGAGAAGGCAGGTAAATGTGGTGTGTGCATGGGGCCTTTTGTGTGACCCTGCCCTCTCCAGTTACCTGAGTACAATTTTCTACTTTCGTGTTTTTTTAAAGGAGGAGATAGCACACACACTCAAAATTTATGTTAGACCCCAAATGTTCCCAAGTATGTAAGTATGTCAACCATATCAGGACAAATTTGTTTCAAAACAAGCATTATAGGTGAATCATGTGTGTGTGTGTGTGTGTGTGTGTGTGTGTGTGTGTGTGTGTAATGGACCTAGAAATGTGTCTGCTGGGAGTACACTCAGACAGACTTCAGGCAGGCCCTTTATCTTCAACTGCAGAGAGCTACCTCATACGACTCCAGGTCCTTCATGAAGAAATCCACATCTCCTGACTGATCATCTCAGGGTTATAAAGGCCAGGGGCATTTCAGCCCGTTGAGAGATAAGTAAGTCTGGAAGGCCATTTATGCTTCAAAGTTTCCCTTGAGGTTGAAAAGAGTTTGGAAAAGTTTGGCTTTCCACTTTGCCTACCTCTCCCCCCACTACCTTCTGTCGTTGTTGATCGCTTATAAATATCTTGCATGTCAAACTTTGGCTTAGCATCTGCTTCTGCAGAACTATAGACATTCAGATAGATAATAAATAACAGATAGATAGATAGATAGATAGATAGATAGATAGATAGATGAAATGTTTATAGTTACCAAGCTTTTTACATTGAAAACCATGAGTTCACAATGATACCTACCCTTTCGTATTCTTAGACCCTTTCACAGACATGGAATGTCTCCCTTTGTCCTCGGTATATTTGCTTTTCTGATCAACAGTCCAGTATGTCATCAGTCTGGCCATCTCACAGCCATCTCCCTCCAGCTGGGCACACTCTCATTTCATGTTTCCTGGGCTCTCTTTTTCTACCACCCTGTGCAGCTGTTTGGTCTCCAAAAACTGAAATGGGCCACTCATCCATGAGGACTATCTCCTTAGGATACTTGAGCTCTAACACTCAGTGATGAGCAGCCGCCTGCTTCCCCACTCCCACGTGGATGCCAGAAACATGATTGAGACTGGTTAATGGCCATATGGTGTCCATTTGTGAAGCTATTACTCCTCTTGATGCCTGTTTGGTCTGATACTAAAATAGGCAGTTCAGCTTCTAGTGTTGCATGGCATATGTATTTTGTCTTTTTACTTTAGACTTCCGTTTTGCATTCTATATTTTTAATTTTTTTAATATTTATCTATTGGGGGGGGAGCTTGTGTGCATTGGGGAGAGGCAGAGAATGAAGGGGAGAGAGAATTCCAATCAGGCTCTGTGCTCTCACCATAGCACCCAACACGGGGCTCGATTTTAGAACCATGAAAGCATGCATGACCTGAGCTCTAATTAAGAGTTAGATGTTCAACTGAATGAGCCACCAAGCTGCCCCTCTTTTTTGCATTATATTTAAAGCACATCTCTTGAAGAAAGTATAATTGGGTACTTTTTAAAATCTAGTGTGACTTTCTTTACATTTTATTTGAAATAATTAGTCTGTTTAGATTTGTCATGATCAATGAGGTTGCATTTAAACCTACTGTCTTGGAATTTTTCTATTTCATTATTATGCAGTATTTAATAATATGACCAAAACATAAGTTTCTTTAAAAACTTGTAGCCATACAAATTATAAACACTTTATTTTAATTCCCGCAAATATCCTTGAGATTACATATGGAAATATGAGATGCCCAAGGAAATAAAGTTGAGGAGCTCTGTTTGCTATCTTATGCTTTCAACTCATAACTTCCCCCATTAGAGATGTCAATCACGGGGTACCTGGGTGGCTCAGTCTGTTAAGCATCTGGCTTTGGCTCAGGTCATGATCTTGCGGTTCATGGGTTTAAGCCCCGGGTCAGGCTCTGTGCTGACAGCTCAGAGCCTGGAGTCTGCTTTGAATTCTGCATCTCTCTCTCTCTCTCCCTGCCTTTCCCCTGCTCATATTCTTTCTGTCTCTCTCTCCCAAAAATAAGTAAACATTAAAAATTTTAAAAATAACAATAAAGATAAGAATTTAAGTCTAATCCTTAGATGCACTACATTTTTCTTACTGAAAACTTCTTCAGCTATCTGTTTATATATTGACATTATATCATTTACTGCCCAGAACATACACTTATTTCTAATACTGTATGACATTTGTGGTTGTGTTTATATATTACCTGTAGTGACCAATAACTATAGACTGAAGGGCTTCTCTTGGGAGAAGAGTGAAAATATGAAGCAACTATTAATAAGATAAGATCATTATTAGTGGAAATCAAAGGAAATTTCAGGATACTAAATTAGACAGTCATTAGCAGCCCAGAAATTGAAGCTTCAGAATGTTGTCTTTCTCATCAAAGCAGCACATCTAACTGAAGTAACACATGCATTATGTCAGTGATGTGTCTGTGTCCACGTTTTCTACTTCAAATGGCTTTTTACTAAATATATTGGGGTTTGATTTTTTAATTTTTTTTATTTTTGAGAAAGAGAAAGAGCACAAGCAGGGAAGGGGTATGGAGAGAGAGAGGCACACAGGATCCAAATCAGGCTCCAGACTCTGACCTGTCAGCACAGAGCCCAACGTGGGGCTCCAACCCACGAACCATTAGATCATGACCTGAGCTGAAGTCAGACGCTTCATGTACCAAACCACCCATCTTCCCCTGGGGTTTCAGTTGTATGTAATGTTTTTTTTTTTTCCCTTTGAAGACAAAGCAGTGTCTGAAGGGTAGCCTGGGGATTAAAACTGTTAGTTTTCTCCAAAATAATCTTCTGTCCTCATACGCATATATGTGTATTTGTATGTGTGCCCATGTGCGAGCACGCACGCACTCTCACTCACACACTGCATTTGTGTAATGCTAAAATCCTGTCCTGCTAAGAACTTGTCTAAAGAATACACCACCATAAAACATCACAAAGGCCATTAAGCTTTTAAAGAAATAGCAATCTTAAGCCCATCAGTTGAGGGAAAGTTAAGAGAAAAAATAAAAGAACAAATGTATGACAAATGAAAAGTGGATCAGACATAGAACATGTTGTTTCCGATCTAGATTATGTGTCATTTAATTCTTTGTATGATTGTTTAGCAAGAAGCGTACTATAAGCGTACATCTATGTACGCTATAGCTTAGATGTTTATTGCACTAATAATACTCTGCTGATCTGTCCATTATCATGTATCACTATCACAGTGAATTTGTGGGTTGTTACAGTTTTCTTATAAGGAATGGACTTCATCATTGATCAAAAATCATCAAAATTGTGAACTTTCATTTAAATATGTGAATATTTAAAAACAAGTTTGAGCTTTATCAGGAAAGAAATAATGGACTTTTAATGACTTTGTTTTTTGAAGAAGTATTTTAATCCGGAAGTGGCTAATACTGCATTTTTCGATTTAATTTGTGATAACCTACAATTAATACTAAGTTACTGGTTCTGATATACTGCTTCTTAAGAATAATTCTTTAATGAACACACTAAGTCTCACCCAGCAAAGTAACGTGGTGCTATAAACCCTCAAACATTTAGTCTTGAATTTGCCATTAGGCATTCACTATTTTACCCCGAATAGCTGCAAGTAGAAGATGCATCAAAAATTCAGGGGTGCTCGATCTTAGTTTTACATACCCAACACTGAAATATAGCTTTCACTTCTAAATAATCCCCGTAATTTTCTTTAACTTTAGGAAAGATGAGAATGCAGCAATCCAGAGCGACCTGAGCTATCAAGATTTCATGTTAGCAATTGCTTTAAATATGCTCACTCTGTGTAATATTTTTAACACATTTGTTTTCTCATGGAGAAAATTCGTATATTTTAGTTTGTCTCCAGCCTCTGTATCCTGTAAACCTATTTTAAACATTGTTGAAGAATATAAAAGGAAGCTCTCAACACTTACTGCTTGTCAGGGTTGAGGCAGCAATATACTATTAGTGTACTATATGGATCTCAAAATGTTAAGAGATTTCACAGTATGGCTATGAGAGTTCACAGTATAGCTGAAGTGAACACAGAGTTTATGTGTGAGTGCATACACATCAAAAGTATTTGTGTCTTTGAGGATTATATGTTAATGAGAGTCAGAGAAATCATCCATGGCAATGTTTCTTTCTTTCTTTCTTTCTTTCTTTCTTTCTTTCTTTCTTTCTTTCTTTCTTTCTTTCTTTCTTTCTTTCTTTCTTTCTTTCTTTCTTTCTTTCTCTCTTTCTCTCTTTCTCTCTTTCTCTCTTTCTCTCTTTCTCTCTTTCTCTCTTTCTCTCTTTCTCTCCCTCCCTCCCTCCCTCCCTCCCTCCCTCCCTCCCTCCCTCCCTTCGACCAAATTCCAATTCACTCTGTTTGGTTCTGAAATTACTGTTTTTAGTGCTGTTTTCTCCCAAGATGAAAGCATTGGAAGACGTATGTCGTCTCAGAATTTTAACCGATGCTGTGAAAGTCAAAAGCTCAGGAAGAGTTAAAGAAAAGTGAGAGATGATGAGGACTCACACTTCGTCTTTAATCTGAATGTTGCTGTATAATGTGTAAATTTGAAGGATTTTTAAATGGTCATTTATAGGTAGCCTTAGATAGTCTTAAATACCATCTGAGAGTGGTAAGGTGCTACCTCTAATAAGATTACTCATTCTAGAAACAGAGACAATGCACACTCATTGTTCCAAGTTCACCTGCAAGGCTGGCTCTTTGCTTTCAGCAGTATAGTTCAGAGGCATCAACTTGCCACTTTTTTTTTTTTTTTTTTGTCATCCACAGAGGGAAAGAGCATACAAAGGACATCATACTTGAGAGAGGGCCTTTTGTTTAAGACTCTTTTATTTCCTACTGAGATATTTCACTTTCACCCCTACCGTATCTACATTATTTAATACAGGAAATCTGAAATCCCTCCTTATGGGGATACTGGTGCTGAGTTTGCAGCCAGGAAATATAATCATGCACAGACAGGCAAACACAGAGAAAGAAAAGAAAAAGGCTCACTGAAAATGTGGCTCTCTTTTTGGATTAATATTTTAATTTGAAAATTAACATTTATTCACCCAGTGTAAAACATTTCCAGTGAACATTTTCTGCATATTTTCTGAGTACTATGAAAAGTGATAAAAATGTTATTAAAAACTATCAAGTCTTGGGGCACCTGGGTGGCTCAGTCAGTTCAGCGTCCAACTTTGGCTCAAGTCATGATCTCGCGGTTTGTGGGTTCAAGCCCCATGTTGGACTCTGTGCTGACGGCTAGCTCAGAGCCTGGAGCCTGTTTCAGATTCTGTGTTTCCCTCCCTTCCTCCCTTCCTCTCTCTGTCTCTCAAAAATAAACACACACAAAAAAGGTAAAGATACTCTCCTCTTATTAACAATGGCACCCATCCATCTCTTTTCAGCATCGAGTATGTTAAATTATAGTTAATTATATCTGTACAAAAATTAGACTCTTACCTAATTTGATTTTCTCAACAATCTAGTAGTAAGTAGAAAGACATTACTGTTGCCATTTTAGAAATAAGGAAACTACATTCAGCTGGAGGTTAAAAGAGTTGCTAAGCCCAGACACTGCGGAGATATGCCAAAGACCAGGAGGAAACGCAGTCTTGTGCCTCTCTGGACTTCGAGTCCCTTCTCTCCTGCGTGCGTAACGTCACATTCTGGATCCAGTCTCTACTAATTCCGAACCACTGTGGCACGATGCTCACAGACAACTTATTTCCACAAATATCTTCTAATAAGTAGCTTAAGGACTGAAAGTAGACATTAGCTGAAGAACTAGGGATATAATTTATTTTTAATTTATTGATGTTTTGCTCCCCCCCCCCTTTTTTTTTTCCTGACACACACTATGTTAAGGTATCATCTGGGGATACTGAACCAGTTTGGAGAGCAGAAAAATGTGACCTTGGAGCACTCAACATACTTCTTACACTCCCTCTGCTCCCTTTTCACTGAGTAAATATTCGCAGATAAAGATAAATGAACCCAGAGATTAGGAGAAATTCATGTCAATCAAGATGGCACCTGTTACGTCCATGGGTGTTTTGTTGATTACATCTTCTATCAGTTTAATTAATTCCATTCTCTTTTTTTTTTTTAAATGTAATTATTGTCAAATTGGCTAACGTAAGGTGTGCTCTAGATTCTGGGGGTAGATTCCTGTGGTTCATCGCTTACAGAAAACAGCCAGGGCTCATTCCAACAAGTGCCATCCTCAGTGCCCATCGACCGTTGCCCCTGCTCCTCACCCCCATCCACCGTCAGTTTGTTCTCTGTATTTTAGAGTCTCTTATGGTTTGTCTCCCTCCGTCTCTGTAACTACATTTTTTTCCTCTTCCCTTCCCCCATGGTCTTCTGTTAAGCTTCTCAAAATCCACATATGAGTGAAAACATATGAATGATACTGGTCTTTCTCTGACTGCCTTATTTCACTCAGGATAATACCTCCCATTCTCTCTGTACAAGGTTCTAAAAAAATGAGAAGTTCAGGTCTCTGCCCTTTCTGACACATCTCATGGATATGCAGGATGTAACCATTTTGGACGTTTTATCCCTACTGCTTTTGGAAGTTGAAGAAGCTATAGCTCCCATATGTGAATACAATCCAGTAATTCAGTGATTCTCAAAGTGTGGTCCCAGGCCCAGCAGCATCAGCAGTACTTACAAAAGGGATTAGAAATCCTTGGCCTCACCTGAGATGTACTGAATCAGAATCTCTGGGTGTGGGGCTCAGCAGTTTATGTCTTAACAAGCCCTTCATGTGATTCTAGTGTCTGCTAAAGGCTGAGAATCACTTCAGTAAAGCAAACAATTATGTGGGCAAAGAGTCTTCTGTCTTTTTGAGAAAACTTTAAGAGGTAAATTTATTTCTCTTGACTACCGAACATCAATAGAAATCAGGAAAATTGAATTTTATTTCTCTGCCACATCTATTTTTAGAACTACACAGTAACTAGTTGATGGAATAGATGGCGTTTGTGTTTGTACAGTCTGCTCAGCTTGGAGAAGGCCATTTTACAAGAGCAGAATCAACCATATGATTCCTGTATCAAGATACAGGCTCTCTGTCCCTTACCTGCCATGGCCCACAGAGACCTCTAAATATATTTTTTTAAGAAGCCACTTTTCTTGAATCTGAATTCTAATTATAAAATATATTCTAGGAGAACTAAATTTGGTCATTTTCCATATAACATTGTAGCGGATCCAAAAAGTAGCCATCAGAAAAATTTGCCTTATATGTTACATATAAACATTTCTTGTTGAAGTATAGGTTTTATTTTATTTAATATTTTTAATTGAAGTATACCGGACATATTAGTTTCAGGTGTATAACAAATTGATTCAACACTTACGAGATGCACTATAATATATATGCGTTATGAGACTACACCACTGTAAGTATAGGCACCATCTGTCACCATATAGTTATTGTAGTATTATTGACTATAGTCCCTATGCTGTGCTTTCCGTCCCTGTAACTTATTAGCTCGGATTTTGTGCCTCTGAATCCTCTTTACTCATATCGCCAAACCCCCTCGCCGTACCTCTCCCCCTTTCTCCTCTGGTGACTAGCAATTTGTTCTCTGTATTTAGGAGTCTGTTTTGTTGTTGATGATTTAGGTTATAGACAGAAGTGAGATTATATTGTATTTGTCTTTCTCTGACTTAGTTCATTTATCATCAAACCTTCTAGTTTCATCTATGTTATCACAAATGGCAAGATCTCATCTTTTTCGAGGCTGAGTAATATCCCATTGTGTATTTATGCCACATCTTCTTTCTCCATTCACTTATCAGTGGATATGTAGGCTCATTTCATTTTATTTTCTGTGGGTAAATGAAATTACTGGATTCCATGTATTTTTATTTTTAATTTCTGTGTTTTGAGAAACCTCTATACTGTTTTCCACAGTGGCTGCACTAATTACCAATATCCCAAGGATGTGTGAAATGATTTCCTTTTCTCCACATTCTTGCCAACACTTGTTACTTTTTATTTTTCTGATACTAGCCATTCTATTTTGAGGTGACACATTATTGTGGTCTATTTAGTGAATTCATCTACATCAAAGGAGACAAAAATATACAATGGGAAAGATAGTCTCTTCAACAAATGATACTGGAGAAACTAAATCACTACATGCAAAAGAAAAATCTTAAAATGGATTAAAAACCTAAAAATGAGATCTGAAGTTGTAAAACTCCTAAACAAAAACAAGAAGTAAATCTCTTGGACATCAGCCTGAGCAATATATAGATATTGATAGCTATATCTGCATCTGTATATTTTTTTCCTGAATATACATGTGCCTCCCCAGACAGGGAAAACAAAAGCAAAAATAAATAGTTGGAATTATGTTGAACTAAACATCTTTTGCATAAGGAAAGAATCCATCAACAAAATGAAAAGGCAACCTATTGAATGGAAGAGGATACTGTCAAATGGCATATCTGATATGGGATTAATATTCAAAGATAAATTAACAATTGATACGACTCAACACCAGAATAACAAATAAAACAAATTTAAAATGGGCAGAGGACCTGAATAGGCATGTTTTCAAAGACCTACAAATGACTCACAGATACATGAAAAGATGCTCAAAATCACAAATCATCCAGAAAATAAATGAAAAGTAGGTTTCTGATAAAAGTTAAAAATGAAGTCTGGGAATAATTAAGCATTTACTATGTTTAAACATCACCTGTAATATGGTAGCATATTTGTACCTACGTGACTAAATATGCAAACTACAATTAGTCATTTTTTTAAAATAAACTATAAATTTTACGGATCTAATTTAAGCAGTATGACTATCTACACATAAGGCTATATTTTAGTGGATATTTGTCAACTCAGATGCTAAAAGATATGTATATAA
This sequence comes from Hyaena hyaena, assembly GCF_003009895.1. NCBI lineage: Eukaryota > Metazoa > Chordata > Mammalia > Carnivora > Hyaenidae > Hyaena > Hyaena hyaena. The sequence goes on along the minus strand of NW_024081098.1, from coordinate 668,733 downwards.
CGTAGAGGTAGTTTAAAGTGCTATTTGACTTTTTTAAAAAGGTACCTATTTTTGTTGTTCATTTCAAAAACATTTAAATCGCAGAGAAAGCCCATGAACATCTATAATCCTGCCTACTAGACATTTTATCTGCAGAGATGAAAATGGTAAGTGCACTTAAAAGTTACCTTTGGTATTTTCAAAGACGAGAGAGGATTTTACTTTGCATATGGCCTATCTTTGCTTCTCATATGCTTCAAAAGATTAAACACCAAAGCCCTCTGTTAAAGGCAGCTATTTGCTATGATTTTGATATTGGCCACAATATATTTGATAGAAATTCTGATCAGGGTGAAATCAGGAGCCACAGGTATAAAGGAGTTTTCCGCTGTCCCTGCCACATACTTTTTAAAAAAAGACATGTATAATTTATCTTCTATTATAGACGAAGCAGGTCTAAGAGCTGAATCTTAAGGATTTTGTTTTTCATTCCTCCTTATTTCCCCAATCGTGCTGTTTTGTCATCTGAAAAAAGAAAAGAAGATAGTGGCGAAGTGTGAAAACGATTTTTTTCCATACAGTACTGTAAATATATTTTCTCATGATTTTTTAACATTTTGTTTTCTCCACCTGACATTATAGTAAGAGTACAGCATATAATACAGTGTACAAAATTCCTGTTAATTGTTTATGTTGTTGGTAAGGCCATCAGTCTATAGGAGACTATTAGTAGTTAAGTTTCTGGAGAGTGAAAAGTTGTATGTGGATTTTTGAGTGCACGGGGCAGGAGGTGTGGGTGCCCTAAGCCCTACATTGTTAATGGGCCAACTGTACTTTTCAATAAGAAAAAAAAAAAATCCATAAGGGAAAATTGGAAATATATAAGCTAAAAGACTACAATGATAGGTTTGCAAAAAAGGCTGCATGTACCAAGCAGGGTTGATAGAGCACTGAATTCAAGAAGTCCGATAAAAATAAAGAAACACTGGAGTTGACTCAATAATAGTACAAAGAAAAAAAAAAACGAGAGCATAAAGTAATGCAATTTTAAAAAATTGTTCTTTGAAAATAGAATAAGATAGACACCCTTAGCTGACCTAGTCAGGAGGAAGAAAATAAAAAGCTGAATAAACAGTGTAAGAAATGAAGGAGGCAGTTAGTTTTTAAAAATACCAATAACCACGTTATGTCAGTAAATTTAAGTCTTTGTTGAAATAGTCTTTGTTTAAAAAAACAAAAAAAAGTTAAGTGCCAACAGTGTTTTGTAGAAAAAGAGAAAATCTGGAGAGACCAATAATTATTACAGCTTTTGAGTCTGAAGTATCCTCCTGTCTTTAAAAAAGACACTCCAAATAGTTTTACAAGCGAATTCTACTGAAATCCAAAGGCTTACACAATCTCTACCCTCTAAACTTTAGTTCTAAAAAGTAGAGACCTAGGCCAACGTTATCCGTATACTTTTACCATGACTGCTACCCCACCCCCACCCCGCATTAAAGAGTATAGGTCAAAGAAAATTTACAGTCAGCAGAGTTAGAAGACAGTGTTAGACATCTATCGCCAGTTACATATTTAAAGATAAAGCTTCAATTTTGTGGAACAAAGCAGAAGGGTTTTTGCTTGTTTTGGTTTGGTGTGGGTTTTTTAGGTTTATTTGCAAGAGAAAGAGAAGAACAGGGGAGGAGCAGAAAGAGATTGGGATTCTCTCTCAAGCAAGTTCCCTTGCGTGAATACAAAGCCCAACTTGGGGCTTGATCTCATGGGACCTTGAGATCATGACCTGAGCTGAAATCAAGAATCAGATGCCTTACCGACTGAGCCACCCAGGCATTCCATGAGGGTTTGTCCTATAACCAGACTAGTTTTACTCCAATATGGGCAGTTTTCATGAAAGATATATTTTTAAATGACTTTTATTTTATTTTCATTATTAATGTTTGTTTACTTTTGAGAGACAGAGACAGAGCACAAGTTGGGGAGGGTCAGAGAGAGAGGGAGACACAGCATCTGAAGCAGGCTCCAGGCTCTGAGCTGTCAGCACAGTGCCCGACATAGGGATCCAATTCATGAACTATGAGATCACAACCTGAGCTAAAGTCGGACACTTAACCCACTGAGCCACCCAGGTGCCCCTTTGAATGATATTTTTGAAATGTTGAAACTCTTGCACCAGATTGTAAGAGCATTAATTGTTTTTTTTTTTAATTATCTGCAAATATTACTAAAGGAGATAGAAATGGAGCCATAAAAATGGGAAGGATGGTGAATGAAAACATTACTAGAAAGGGAGCATCAGCTTGTGGAAATCTTGCATCTTCAGAGTGTTTGCTGTGTAATAAAAGTTGTCTCCCCTCCACATTTATATATTAAGGTCCTAATGTGATGGATTTTTGTCATGGGGCTTTGGGAGATAATTATGAGATGATAAGGACAGAGCCCTTGATTATGAGTGGGATTATGAATGGGACCAGTGCCCTTGATTATGGAGGATATGGCAAAAAAGTATTATCTGTAAACCGGGGAAAGGGCTCACCGGATACCACATCTGCCCACATCTTGATTTTGGACATCCCAGCCTCTTGACCTGTGAGAAGAAAATGTCCTTTGAGTCACCAACCTGTATGATTTTGTTATCGCAGCCTGCATTGACAGTGGTCCTTTCTCTGCAGCGGGTATGGAGAAAGTCTGTAGGGAATCTGGATGTTGTCTTTCTAGAAAGTAAGGTTTTTTTTTTAATATTTTATTTATTTATGAGAGAGAGAGAGAGACAGCGTGAGGAGGGGAGGCTCAGAGAGAGAGGGAGACACAGAATCCACAACAGGCTCCAGGCTCTGAGCTAGCTGTCAGCACAGAGCCCAACACGGCGCTGGAACCCACGAGCTGTGAGATCATGACCTGAGCCGAAGTCAGATGTTTAACTGATTGAGCCACCCAGGAGCCCCAAGGATGTTGTCCTTCTAAAGAAGTGTGACCCAGACAAAGAAAATAGGTAAAAATTTAAATTAGGAAGAAACATTTATAATGTTAACAGTAACTAATTTTGAATGAGGAAAATTAAAGAAATGTAAAGAAATGGATAGTATGTGAAGAGTTAATGCATTAGCATAATCCACTTCTGCTTAAAAATGTAAAGTTCATGCTGATAGATTTTGAAAGAAAATGGATATTCATAGTAATCATTCTCAATTTATAATAATGTAACCACTGAGACGGAACATCTGAGCACATTTGCATATGTTGATACAAAATTATGAAGTTCTAATAAAACTTACTCCTCTAAATGAAATACAAAAAAAAAAAAAATTCCTCCCTGTAACAAAATCTATACAGTGAACTTTCCTGAAATGTTCTAGGGAATGAAATTTATATCCATGTATCTTCTATTTAATGTCTACTACTGTTGGTCTTTTTCACTGTAAGTTTCAGAAATATATGGCCTTTTCCATGAAGAAAGTTTTCTAATTTTTTTAAATGTTTATTCATTTTTTGAGAGAGAGAGAGAGAGGCAGAGGGCAAGCAAGGGAAGGGCAGAGAAAGAGTGAGATATGGAATCTGAAGCAGCTCTAGACTCTGAGCTGTCAGCATAGAGCCAGATACAGGGCTTGAACTTACAAACTAGCAGATCATGACCTGAGCCAAAGTTGCCCACCCAGGCAGCCCGCAAGGTTTCTTATTGTTAACATATTCTATATAGCAGTCATTCTAACTGCTTTTCATATATTATGTGAATCCTTTAAGTGAGGTGCTTTTGGGGTGCCTGGGTGGCTCAGTCAGTTAAGCGTCCGACTTAGGCTCAGGTCCTAATCTCAGCTTGTGGGTTTGAGCCCCGCGTAGGACAGCTCAGAGCCTGGAGCCTCTTCGATTCTGTGTTTCCCTCTCTCTCTCTCTCTCTGCTCTTCTCCCACTTGCGATCTCTGTCTCTCAGAAATAAATAAAACATTAAAAAGGTTTTTAAAAAGTGAGGTGCTGTTATTTTTTTCATTTAACAGATAAGCAAACTGAAACCCAAAAAGATTAGGTCACTTGCTTTAGATCACACAGTAAATGACAGTGCTCAAGTAACAGTAAAGAATAAGCCTCTAAAAAATATGTGAATTCATAAAGCTACACATTCCTGCCTACGAACAAAGTAACAGGTGATGAGGAAAACAGTCACTCATTCTAAGTTAAAATTTATGTTCTGGTAGTAAAGACACATGCTGATGATAACCTTATTTATTAACGTAGATAGATTCACATGTAGGATCAATAATCAGTCTTTTAAATAAGGATGAAGTACACCTACTAGACTGGAAAAGAGAAAGGCTCCTGGTTATTTTCTGAAAACTTTTCAGCTCTCTTAATTGTGAAAACCTCAAGAGGAAAGCACACATCTATCTTTTAGTTCCATGATGGCAGCCTTGCATAAAGCCTAATGCATTGGTCATAATTGGTTTATTTTTTCATTCATTATTCATTTGTATCATAATTATCCATATTTAATTGAAGCATGATTGACATACGATATCCAGGTTCAGGTATACATCATAGCAATTTATGTTTTCATACATTATGAAATGATCCCCACAATAAGTCTGGCTACCATCTGTCACCACACAAAGTTATTACAATATTATTGACTAAATTCGCCATGTTGTGCACCGTATTTCCATGACTTAACTCTTTTATAACTGGAAGTCTACACCTCTTCATCTCCTTCACCCATTTTGTCTGCCTCCCAGCTCCTCCCCTTTATGATAACCAGCAGGTTCTTTTCTCTGTGAAACTGATTTTCTTTTGTTTGATAGATTCCACATGTGAGTGAAATCATGCAGTATTTGGTTTTCTCTCTCACTTCTTTTGCTTTGGATAATACCCTCTAGATCTATCCGTGGGGTTGCAAATGGCAATATTTGTTTTTTTATCTTTCTTTAAGGATTGACTAGTAGTCGTCTAGTCCTCTGTATCTGTACCACATCTTCTTTATCCATCCATCTATTGATGGACACTCAGGTTGCATTTATATCTTAGCTATTTGCAAATTATGCTACAGCAAATATAGGGGTGCCTGCATCTCTTTAAAATGGCATTTTCATTTTCTTTGGATAAATGCCTGGAAGCAGAATTGCTGGATCATATTTTTTTAAGGTTTTATTTATTTCTGAGAGAGAGCGAGAGAGAGAGAGAGAGAGAGCATGAGCAGGGGAGGGTCAGAGACAGAGGGAGACACAGAATCCAAAGCAGGCTCTGAACTAACTGTTAGCACAGAGTCCGATGCAGGTCTCAAACCCACAAACCACAAGATCATGACCTGAGCCGAAGTCAGACGCTCAACCAACTGAGCCACCCAGGCGCCCCTGGATCATAGGATTTTTTTGAAAAACATTCATACTGTTTTCATTCGTGACTGTGCCTGTTGACATTCCCACCGAGCGTGTATGAGGGTCCCCTCACACCCTCACCTGCACTTCTAAGTTACTATCTTTGTGACAAGAACTAGTCTAATCTCCATGAGGTGATATGTCATTGCAGTTTGATTTTCGTTTCCCTGATGATTAGTCTTGGTTGAGCATATTTTCATTGGTCCGTTGACCCTATGTAAGTCTTCTTTGGAAAAATGTCTATTCAAGTCCTCTGCAATTCATTAATTGGATTGTTTTTTTTTAAATGTTAAGTAGCATATGTTATTTATATATTTTGGATACTAAGTTGAAAATACAATATTTGTAAGTATCATCTTAGTAGGTTGCCTTTTCATTTTGTCGATACTTCAATGTGCAGAGGCTTTTTAGTTTGAGGTCATCTCGTTTGTTTATTTTAGCTTTCATCGCCGTTGCCTGAGAAGATCGGTCCAAAATATATATAGATTGGTTATATGTGGTAACGTGTGTGTGTTTCACATACACACATACACTTGTCAGATAGTTTACTGCTTATGTTTCCTTCAAGGAGTTTTATGGTTTCAAGTCTCACATTCAAAGATTGAATCCATTTTGCATATGATGTAATATAATGGTCCACTGTTTTTTGTTTTGTTGGCCTGTAGCTGTCCAATTTTCCCAACACGATTTATAGGAGAGACTGCCTTTTCCCCATTGTGTATTGTTGCCCGTTGCCTCCTTTGTCGTGAACTAATGGACCATGTATGTTTGGGTTTATTTGTAGCCTCTTGATTCTGTTTCATTGATCTATGTATCTCTGTGCCAGTCCCATACCGTTATGGTTAATAAGACTTTGTAATATATGGGGCACCTGGGTAGCTAAGTCGGTTAAGCGTCTGACTTTTGCTCAGGTCATGATCTCACGGCTCGTGGGTGCAAGTCCCATGTTGGGTTCTGTGCTGACAGCTCAGAGCCTGGAGCCTGCTTCGGATTCTGTGTCTCCCTCTCTCTCTGACCCTCCTGCTCATGCTGTCTCTCTCTCTCTCTCTCTCTCTGTCTCTCTCTCTCAGAAATGAATAAAACATTAAAAAATTTTAAAAAAAACTTTGTAATATAGTATACAATCAGGGAACAAGATACCTCCAGTTTTGTTCATCGTTTAACACATCACTTTGGCTATTTGGGATACTTTGTGGTTTCATACACATTTTTAGCATTATTTTTTTCTAGTTTTTGGGAAATTCCATCGGTGTTTTACAGGGGTTGCATTGAATCTATAGATTTCACTGGGTAGAGTGGATATTTTACCAGTATTAATTCTTGCAATTCTTGAGCACAGTATATCTTTCCATTTATTTGTGTCATCTTCCATTTCTTTTATGTCGTATTTGCTTTTATATTTAGATGTTTACCTTATTTATATTTATTAATTCCTTACCGATTCATTCATAGTAATAATTGGCTCATTCCTTTATGTATTCGGCAAATATTCATTGGACTTGTGTATTTCTCAAAAGTGGGAATACAGTAGTAAGTGGATAAAAAGTTTCTGTCCTCTTGAATTTTATATTCTAGTGGGAATAGACGACAATACTTGATAAACAAAGATACAGTTGATTCTCATTAGTTTTGGTCATTATGTCATGGAAAGTTGCTGTGGACATTGAATTAATGGCCCCTGAACCATTATTCTTTGGGTAAATACTGGAAAGACCAGTGCGGAAAAAAAACAATGACCATGATGCCCGCAGCATGTTTGAAATGCTTGCGGAACTGTAGCCTGTGGGACTGGAGAGTTACAAGTGGGTGCAGAGCCTAGGAGAATGCGGCTGGACAGTTAGTCAAAAATGAGATAACGGAGGGGAGTCTGGGTGGCTGACTCAGCTAAGAGTCTGACTTTTGATTTCTGATCAGGTCATGATCCCAACCTTCATGAGATTGCATCCCATAGCGAGTTCTCCTCTCTCCCCTGTCTGTCTTTCCTGCCCTTTCTCTGTCAAAATAAATAAATAAATCTTAAAAAAAAAAGATGAGATAATGGACCACACTGTACCAATGATAAGAGCTTCTGCCTTTAATTCTGAGCAAACTGTGAAATGACTGAATTTAGGCCATGCATGCAAAAGAATCTGACTTGAGTTCTATAATCCTCCTGAGCCCTGGGCTGGGAACACCGTGGAGAACTTCCCCATAGAAGAAGCAGGCAAGCAGGTTGTAGGAATCCAGTAGGATGAATGACACTGGAGGTGATGACCGCTTAGATCTGGATTGTGGAAGGGAAGGCTGCACAGTGTGCAAGATGGCATTTGTAGAATATCCCAACAGACTCTATGCTTGGCTTGTTGTGGAGTATACGACAACTAACAGACTCGCTATGAGCCCATTGATTTGACCTTGGTAACTGGAAGTTTGGAAATCCACTTACTGAGATGGGAAAGACTGCAGGCCTAGCTCAGAGTTTTGGGGGAAGGCAGAAGCAGGAGTTGAGTTTGGGTCAAAATTCAGGATTTATTAGACTTCTGAGGAGGAATCTTGATGAATTCCTGAGACGTTATTTAGGAATGCATTATGAAAATGATCCATTTGTATGGGATTTATCCATTAATGAATAAATCCACCATGTAACTGTTATCTCAGGTAGGTCATTGCTTAAAACATGGTAAATATTTTTATATCCATCATGCACTGTGGAATGAAGTGGAGTTCCAATCAGACAAATTGAGTTTAGATTCTGGCCCTTCGGCTTACTTATCTAAAATGTTGGAGGAAACACTGTATACATCATAAGTTTTTCTTCCTTATATACAACAGACAAAAAATGCATTCTTAATTAAATTGAACATTAAATAGTATACAGATAAGAATCTTCATATAGTAGACAATAAATATAAATTTCCTTCCATCATGCCCTGTAATTTCAAATAAAATGTCTAGGTAGATAGCATGTTTTTTTAAAATATTATTTCCAAAATAAATAAATAGATAAATGCACTCATGACTTGAAGAAGCTAAGTTATCATATAAGGAAAATGTGAGTTTAGGACAATAAGCTTTGGTTAATGGACTGAAAACCTATTATAATAAGAATTTCACGCCCATACTTTTATTGACTAAGAATGACAAATTGTAAACCATATCAACACTCTTTTTCCTGTACTCTTATGTGATCTGATACTCTTTTACACTTAGGCTGGTCTTCACTACTGAACCTTTTAATTTTTTTTTAAGTTTATTTATTTATTTTGGAGAGAGAGAAGCAGAGGGTGAGTGGTGCAGAGAGAGAGAGAGAGAGAGAGAGAATCCCATGCAGGCTCTGCACCATCAGCGCAGAGCCCGGCATGGGGCTCGAACTCATGAACCATGAGATCATGGCCTGAGCCAAAATCAAGAGTCAGGTGCTTAACCACCTAAGCCACCCAGGTGCCTCATTTCAGATTCTTTCTTAACATATTTTTCTTATTCAGCTATTAAGACACATTAAGATTCACATGTGAGTTAAACATTTATAGCCAGTTGAGGTTACTCAATAGCACTAAATGGAACCATTTGTTATATTAATATTTAAAAGTCAACAGATATTGAAAGAACTTAAAGAAGTTTTCCTGTGTAAAATTTCCTTTATTCAGATGCTAAACTCTGTTCAGATCACTGTAATTTTTCAGTCACTCGAATGTTTAATTCTTAAGCTCCTAAAGCCATTTAAATAGTATATATTTTATTTGTAAATAGCATTTAGAATTAATAGACGTGGCTGAGTATTGCACCAAATGATATTTTTAATTTGAAACTTTACATGTGAGAATATTCAGACTAGCAGGGAACATAGCAAATAACATTACCTGATAGAAGAAAACAAAGTATAAATGACTGAGTACAAACTATGCATGATTTATGGTACTAAATGTTTTGCATGTCAAATCGTATTGAATTCTTAGAACTGACCTATACTTGGAACTGTTTTACAGATAACAGGATGGAAGCTTAAGGGAAGTTAAGTTCCTAAAGTCAGAAAGTGATTGATCTGGGTTTTGAACACATCAGTCTATTACTCCAAAGCTTCTACTCTCTTTTCTGTATTATGCTGTGAAGGAAAACTAGCTCTGAATGAACCAATTAGCTGTCCAACCTAGGTTCATTCATTTTATTAACTCATTCCATCCAAAACGTCCTTATCTGTAAGTGAAATACCATGGAATAGAGACTATGATGAACAGTATCTCCAAGTTCACAGAAGTTTTGTTAGAAACAGCATCTGTGGGTGTCATGTGAAATTAAGCCCCAGTTTTATTACGCACAAACATCATAGTAAAGCAATCATAATAATAATAATAACAACTATAATTTATTGCTTTCATGGCAGAAGGAAGTGTGAGCACTTCTCATGCAGATGCAAACAAGGAAGAAAGTCAATCACATTGAAAGATAAACAAGAAATTGGGAATAGGGGTCTGGAAGAATAGTTCAGAATTGAGACATTTCAGAATACAATTTGTAGATACTGCAAAAACAACACCAGTTATGGAACTTGGTACGCTCATGCCTCAGGAGATATTATTTCTTGAAATGCACTTATTTTTTATCACTTGCAAGGGACATTTCTTGTTAGGGAAATAAATTAACCATTTAAAATAGACACTAGTTGGAAAATAGAAATCCTTTTACAGAATTTCACATTACTGTCAACTTTTCTAAAGCAGAACTAGCAGATGAAAGGAGAAATGTATACTTTCCCCCCGATGATCTGTTATTTGTTTAATGCTGACATTTCTCTTAAAACATTCTACATTTCTATTTTTCGGACTGCTTTAGTCATACAGCACGCTCTTTTGTGTATGCTTTGTCTCTCAACAGTAATTCTAACCACATTAATATAACTGCTTATTTATAAGATGGTCTTCTTTAATGGACTCTTAGCTCTTAGAGGGTGGGGACTGTATCACATGAATTGTTTAATCCTGGGTATAGAGCCCAGTGACTAGGTGTAAAAATAATCAATCTCTATAGAAAAGAAAAGGAAGGAAGTTGGTAATTGACCTCCAGATATCATAGTGGTTAGTCTATTGGCAATTCAAATGGCTGCGCAGTCCCAGTGAGTTATATAATTCTGATCATGGACCATGTAAACTATTTGTATTTAAATGGGTGTGATCTTCACCAACAGATGTTCAAGGTCATTGAAACCAGAGTGCTTCAAACAGGCACATGGTCCTCGGCAGGGAAATCACTTCTCCCTACACAAATGTAGGGTTTGTATTCATACTGAAGTGAGGAATGGGGCATAGCTCACGTGGCAATGTTAAAATTTGACGTGTTCTGAGGAAATGTTTCTCCAGGAACATAACTAGAATACCTGTGTCATTTGTTCACATGCGTGGATATCTTTGCTTGTTGGGAGTCACTATTTCCGGGCAGGACAGTAGCTTTCTCATGTTCAGTATGTTCGCAGTGAGGACACAGAAGGGCCACGTTTCTTAGGCAGGCATTTAAATATATAACTTGATTATTCAATCAAATTATGGGTGATGCCTATTATCTTTATAAATAGATGTCAAAAGTATATATATGTGAAGGAAGCATTGATGTGGAAAATGCTACAATAACAAATCTTATTATAAGAAAGAATTTTGAAATAACTTGCCAGGAGGGTAATGACCTCAATTAAATTTTATGTGAAATGATAATTGGTGATTTTAATAAAGGAACTCTATTGCAAATTGCATATTTGATAATATAATATTTTGGTAGTTCTTATTTCCCTTTGGCTTGCATTTATATTAAATAAAAATCTTTGAGATAATCAAGTAAGATTTATAATTTAAAGAGCTTTTTCTTTCAAATAGTCAAATAGATTTTAAATAGTTTTAAATTCAAGAGGATATGGAAAAGAAGAGTAATCTCCTTAGAGATATTTATTCTATCAGTGAAGGGAAATAATGAAGTATAAAAACGTGCAGTGAATATCAAAGTGAGAAAAGTCTGAGGAGAGAAATTACAAGTCCCCTGTACTTACAGACATTTGAGGGAAATAAACAAGTTGAGTGTGAATTATCTGGAAAACACTAAATGCAATTAATTCTTTCTGTATGAATATAATCTATTCCTATATATGTGTATATATATATATATATATACACACATACATAGGAATATAATATATTCCTATGTCCTTGTGCTTATGGATATTTTTAAACAAAACTCTTTTATGATGGTTATACACTTTTGTGAAAACGCTTCACATGAAGCACACGCAGGTAGTTTTGAGTTGAGATACCCTCACTATTCAGCTAGGAAAGATTTTTGTTTCTGTCACTGCAAACAAAAATCTGCTCTGTTAAATACTGTTGAAATAAGCCAGACTAGTGGGCCACTGTGCATGCTTAAATGTTATATTTAAATTAAGTTTCAAACTCACAGAACCTACATTGTGAGGTTCATTTCCTTTAGCCTTGAAAAATTCCCCTGTGCTGATTTTTCTATGGCATCATATGAATTTTCACCTGGTTCAGGTTGAAGCCTGCTAGCCCACAGGGAAGGGTTGCATAAGCTTTTCTGTTATTTATGTGGTAGAGTTTCTTCACAGTTGGTGCTCACTATTGTTATCCAAAGAAATAACGAGGCCAGCTTGGAGTGAAATGAGCAACAGTCAGTGGAAGGCATGTCTGAGGCGATTCAAGAGACATGTTAATAACCTGGTTTAAAAACTCCAAATGTGCTCACGCTGCCCACATATAAAATATTTTCAGACTCACTGACATTCACCCAGGACTGTGTGGCCATTTTGTGCCACCCTGCCACATTTTGCATCAAATTGCATCTTCTTTGTGTTTTGGGATTTTACCAATGATATTTGGAGGAACCATATGGCATTATCACTGCCGTAATAAGTTGTCTATGTTGCTGACTAGGATTTGCACACATTATGCCAAGATTAATAATTAACGTGTGATGAGCAGCAAGTGTACCTTCTAAGGCACTCGCCATTCTGGTGGCTCTTCTCAGGGAACACTCGAATCTGTCCTTCTTAAGACAGGCCATCAGAAACAGCCATACTGTTCTAGATGTGCACAGAAACATGCAGAAATGGATGCAAACTCTTTTTTTCCCCATTGTTTTATCCGGATGTAATAAATCTATAAAGTCTGCTTACCGCTCTGCTAACCTATTTAGTAATCCCATCTTGCTGTTGGTGTCTGGAATTTGTGGTCATTTTCTAGGACTTTAGTCCACTCTCCAGGGAATTTAATAATCACCCTCACTGCGGAATGCATCCATCAGAGTTACCATGGCTTTGACCGTGGGAACCGTCAGTGGAGCTGAAAGTGTCAGGTCAGTTAGGAGTAACTTGGATTTCTCTCCTGGGAATTTTCTAGTGCATGTGCTGCGTCGTTGCAGTGACATTAATAAGAATATCAGAAAACCACACCATTAGATACCATTCCAATAGAGAACAGCTCTGTGCTCACAGATTTTGCTTTAGTAAGTTAGGCAGTAAACAGACCATCTAGTTTTTTGTCCTTATGCGAAACTTGATTAATTTTTTTTAAATGCAGGCTCCACGCCCAGTGTGGGGCTTGAACTCACAACCTGAGATCAAGTCAGAGTCACATGGTCTGCTGACTGAGCCAGCCAGGTGCCCCCTAATGTGGAACTTTAAAAACAGTTTCTAAGTGTGTGTCAGGCATTGTTCTATTTTCGAAAATAAAACCTTTGATTCTTTAAAGAGGCATTAAATGCAAATCAGAAGGCATTTTAATATGACTTGTTCAGTTAGAGATAAGCTCATGTGATGAAGAGACCCTAAAATAGCAGCAGTGATAGTATTGAAATGAGATCTTCATGAGACCCAGTGGTTGTCTCCCATTTCCCTCACTGCTCCCTAACAACATCTGTGTGTGCGTGTGTGCGTGTGCGCACACACGCGCACACACACACACTGTAGAATATTTAGAATAAAATGGGTCCATGGTGCACTGGGGAAACTGGACTATTGTAGCCCTTTTTCAAGATGAATTAAACCGAAGACTTTGTAATAAGACTGAGGACTCTTGTCCCCCAGAGGATGTGCAACCATGTCTGAAGATACTTTTGGAGACTAACACTAGGTGAGTGTCCCTGGCCTCGAGTAGGTAGAGACCAGGGTTGTGGTAATGCCCGGGAAAGTCCCCCACGACAGAGAATGGTCTGGACCAAAATGTCATTCATTGGTGGGGAGGTTGAAAAGTTCTTGAGACACTGAAGCCCAGAGCTGAGCACATGGAATTGGCTCACCTCAAGTCTATTCACACGGCACCGGCTGACAAAGGCAGCTTTAGAATCAGTCCCGTCCCGTCGTCGTGAACCAGACTGTGTGCTCCTGGGAGCTGTAGCCCCCCTAAATGAATCCTTTATTACCCAGACATGTTTTTGTCTGAATTGCTGTCTTATCTAGATGCTTTGCTGTTACTTGATAGTCACCAATTTGTAGATTTTTTTCCCCCTATGTTGTCATAATGAATTCTGCTACTTTGAGTTCCTGCCCAGATTCCCTGAGTCTTGCTGCAGATCTCCTGTCTTCCTAGTGCAGTGACCCCTCCTCTCCCCCCTTCCCTCCATACCCTGCTCACATAGACCACTCTGCGAGGAGCGCGCCTTTTCAGAGCTGTCAGAATCATCTGCCCGAAAAGCAGCCTCACCTTGTCACTCACCTGCTCTCCAACCTGAAATGGCTGCCCCTTGCCATCCTGATAAAATGCTAGCCATCCCCTTTGGCTTAGCAGGGGAAACCCCGAGGCCCCTGACCCCCTCGAACTTGCCCAGCCTCTCTTCTCATCTCCTTAGTTAGGCATTGCCACAGGCCTTGCCCTTGGATGTTTCCCTCACTGCACTTCCCAGGTTGTTTTAAAAGCAGCCTTTTGGGTTTGCCTGTGGACCCCATGGTGTTGCGGCCTAGGTCCTGTTCATTTCTGGGTTCCCACACTTCCTGGACAAAGGCCCAGAAGACGGTTGTACGTTAATCAGTACAAAATGATCAAGTGAATGAGTGAGTGTCTTTATTTGTCTTTTCTCCGTGGCAAGTGAATTAAATTGGTCTAAATGGAATAATGTGCCCTAACTTATTTATACAGTAATTTTAGAATTATTTTATCTACAATTTCCATATGTTAATCACCAAAACAAAGTTATCTTTTTCTTTCCTCTTTACTAACCTATTTGTTTAGATGTGTTTGGGTTACTAAGGATTCAAAGAGCTGTAGATGTTAAAAAATGTCATCTCTTTCTAAGTACTAATATTGTGTGAATTCTAGACTTACCCATGGTCGAAGACATTACTGAGTGTACAGGAAACAAGTGATAATATTAGTAATAGCTAACGTGCCCTGAACCGTGACTGTAAGTCAGGTGCATGTGCTATATTCATATCTATCTACCTACCTACCTATAGATATCTATATGATATCTATAGATCTATAGATATCTATATGATACCTATATGATATCTATATGATACCTATATGATACCTATATGATATCAATCTATAGATCTATATCTATCTACATATATGATATATATGTGATATATATGTGCCTATATCATATGGCATATATATCTACATCATATATCATTATATATCATATATATGAATATATATAATATTCTCATATATCCTATGCAATAGAAACATACTCCACGTTTAAAATTTTATACATCAAGGCACAGAGATTTCAGTAACACTTCTGAAATGTGCCCAGGTAGCATATGAAGGAGTCAGCATTCAGCCTGCTCAAGAGGTTAACTTTTGGACCAATATTTTCTGGAGCATCTATATACCAACACATTAATACCAAATTCAATTTTAATGTTAAATTCAAAGTTACTTACAAGTTACATGAACTCTTGCTAATTACTCCTTAGTAATGATTAAACACATTAAGGTGCATAACGCACGTAGTAAGTATACACCCGAGGTTAAATATTGGATTTATCATTAAGCCTTGAGATAAAAAGAAATACTACACTCTGGATTAGTTTTCTGTCTTAAATTTCGGATGGCAAACTTCTATCTAACCTAAATAATTTCAGTAGGAATAAAATATGAGCATTTTGAAAACGATTATATAATCAATAAACTAACTCGGACAGTGGCACTACAGTGCATGGACTTCCGTAAAATGTAAAATATATTTGGCAGTTGCCTATAAGGAAAGAATAATAGAGTCAAACTGATTATTTTAAGGCTTGGGAA
This sequence comes from Hyaena hyaena, assembly GCF_003009895.1. Classification (NCBI taxonomy): domain Eukaryota; kingdom Metazoa; phylum Chordata; class Mammalia; order Carnivora; family Hyaenidae; genus Hyaena; species Hyaena hyaena. The sequence goes on along the minus strand of NW_024081098.1, from coordinate 653,171 downwards.
AGTGAATGCAGATAGGCTGAAGGCAGGACTTGAATGTAGTTGCTGTTCACCTATTTCTACAGAAGGCACGGTGTACGATGAGGCTGTTCCGAAGGGCAAACCTTCTAGATTGTGCCGGTTCCCAGTGGAATCAGTGACCCATGGCCTGATTCCAAGTGTGGGAGGTGAGCAAGAGTCCAGTTTGAAACCTGAAAATTCAAAACTGTTTGTTTTCCCATTGGCCCCTAGGCAGGCATTTAATTACCTAAAAGAGACCATCATTTCCGGTTTTTGGTCTCCATTATTACTAATTTTTCCCCTAAGTCAGCCTTCTTTTTAAACATTTCAAATCTCTTTCCTAAATTGATGAGTTGGAGAGGGGGGTTGGGATGAGGAGATGGCACCTATATTTTGTGTGCTGCTTCCCATATGCTAACAACCACACTGGAGAAACCCAACTGGTACTTCAGGGAAAGTGTCAGGGAAGGAGCACCGTCACACAGCGACCCTGGCGTCAAGTCCCCGGGGCCCTGCTGGATGCATGCAGCCGCCCTGGCAGGGGTGGCGGGCAGCCCTTGGGCGAAGTCGGTGGAGGAGGCCGGCGCCAGGGTGTCCTCAGACAGCTCACCTGGGAAAGCTGGGCCTAATCTGCATTTAACAGGGAAGTCCTTCCTTCCCCTTTCCTGAGATTGTTGCTGACCCCAATGACTGCCTGACTGACAGCCGAGTGGTTCCATAACGCTCTCCCCTTCTTGCCTGCAAAGAGGGCCCTGAGCCGGATGGATGGAGTGGAGCCTTTTGCGGCGGCATTGAACTGCCACGGGCCTCACTCGCCAAGGTCACAGCCAGGCTCCCAGCGAAACGCCGCGTGGTAATGAGATAGAGCAGTCCCGCGGGTCAGGCGCACCGTTCCGCTTCTCTCCCTTTTGCACTTTCAGTCCCAGTTTGAAGACTCTTCTGCTTCTTTCAAACAATTGAAACTAGAATAATATGCACTGTCTCAGGTTTGAAGAACAACGACTTGGTTTATGCTTTGGACGTTTTGGATTGAAACCTCATTGTGCTTAACAGAGAAAAGAACAGTTTTCTCTCATCATTGTCCTTTATTTAACAAAGTTGTACTGAAACACCTGTGTGAACAACTAAACTTAATTCTGAGTATGCTATTCAACATGACTCCTACTGAGCAACATTTTAGAAATGTATATAATATATATTATACACACACACATATGTATTTAAAAAGAATCATACATGAATTCTAAATACAGGTTAACATAACACCAATTATAATTTTGAGCTGAATAATGATTATTATATTGTAGAGGTCTTTTGTAGTTTGTTGGAGACCAGATAGAACACTGTCTGAATCCCCACTCTGCTATTGGTTATATAAGCAAATTCTTAAACTTTGGTCGCCTTCATTTTCTTAACTTTAAAATGGTGGTAATAATATCTGCCTCCTGAGATTAAGGAATAAGGAAGGCAATGAATAAAAGTGCTAATATCAATACTTGGCAAGTAGTAAGGTCTGTGTCATAGACTGGGGTACCTGGGCGGCTCAGTCAGTTAAGTGTCCGACTTTGGCTCAGGTCATGATCGCACAGTTTGTGAGTTTGAGCCCTGCATCAGGCTCTCTGCTATCAGTTCAGAGCCTGGACCCTGCTTTGAATTCTTTGTCTCCCTCTCTCTCCATTCCTCCCCTGCTCATGCTCTGTCTCTGTCTAAATAAATAAATTAATTAGTTAATTAATTAATTAAAAATCATAGATGTTATGATTATTAGAATATTCTTTTTTTGGTCCTGTATAGAATACTTAGTGATATGATGCCTCTAATAAGGTTATTTACAGGCTAAGATACAGCTTGATAGAAAAACTGTTTCTTACAGTTTGTTCTTGACTTTCTAGCTGGCTCCAACTTCCTCTGTCTTGGTCACAGCAAGGCCACCACTTTTTCTGATACCATTTTACAGCCACATCTCTCTTTTTCATCTGCTGATGTCTTTGTATTTGGCCAGAGAAGAAGGATCAATCTGTGATATTTCTGGTTTCCCACGCTGCATGCAGGCTCTCACAAGTCTGGAGAGTTCAGTGAGGAAGAATCTCTCTGTGAGCTGAGATGCCTCCCTTGGCATTTAGAGCAAGCTTCTTTCCACCTGACAGGTCATCATTACCCACCTGTTGTGTGTTTGTTTTATTTCTTAAAATTTTTTTAAATTATTATTTCTGAGAGAGAGAGTATGAGCAGGGGAGAGTCAGAGAACAAGGGAGATACAGAATCTGAAACAGTCTCCAGGCTCTGAGCTAGCTGTCAGCACAGAGCCTGACACGGGGCTTGAACCCACAAACCATGAGATCATGACCTGAGCCAAAGTAGGGCGCCTAACCAACTGAGCCACCCAGGCGCCCCTGTGTGTTTGTTTTAATACAACTTTCTTGTCCCAAGTGGCCTTGGCAAGTTCACCATATTAGTTTACACATGTTTAAGAACATCCTAAATATAACATACTTCAAATTGGAATGTGTAGAGGTCTTGTTTCTTTGTTTTTTTTTTTCTTTTTTTTAAACCAGGCACTATTCAATAAATTTTAAATCAGAGCAGTTCATGCATTTTCACAGTAGACAACATACTGGACCCTGCTTCCTAGACCCAGTAACTCTTAAGATGCTGCCACTCTTCTTAGGGGCTCCTTACCCCAACTCTGTCTTGCCAAAGCCTTTTTGTTTTTATTTTTTTAAATGTTTACTTACTTTTGAGAGGGAGAGCACAAGCAGGGAAGGTAGAGAGAGAGAGGGAAGGAGGGAGGGAGACACAGAATCCAAAGCAGGCTCCAGGTTCTGAGCAGAGCATGATGCGGGGCTCAAACCAGTAAACCACAAGATCATGACATGAGCTGAAGTCAGACACTTAAGTGACTGAGCCACCCAGGCCCTCCTTAAAGTATATCCTGGACATCTCATTTTACATTTTGCAAGTTTGTGTTTGTTTTCTGATAGTGTTATTTAACTTCTTTCTCCCTCATTTCTTGTCAACTGGAAAACAGCTCTGTAGTCTAGATTGAACCTAAGGTCAAATTTTTTTGTCAGTAATATTTTTCTTTACATTTTGAAAAATGAAGAATGTTTAGTCAGGAATAGTATCTGTCATCTTAGAGTCGAATTCATGAATACCAGTCAGTAATAATTACATGAGCTTATGGTCACAAGTTCCCATGGCAATATGATCCTTATGAGTATGAGAAATTTTAAAAAAGATTGTGTGTATCTATATATATATAAATAAAGTATTTCTCCTTTTCTATTTTTGGAGAAATAAGTTGGCTGTTAATGTTATCCATGCCTGTATTTGAGAAAGAGATCTAAAAGTTTCTCCTCTCTAATACCATTCATTCATTCATGCATTCATTTAACATCTTGTATTCAGTTTTTTTATGGGTCTCTGCCTAGTGCTAAACATAAAGCAAACAAAAACAAGACTTGATCCTTAGCCACAAGGAATTTGCAGTCATATAATAATGAAACTCATTAGTGTAGAGATTGTGTCCCAAGGTGCTACACCAGTACGATTATACACCAGCTGTGGTCCATGAAACAATAGTTTTAAAAAAAAGACAATTCTAACATCATTTACAGTTCTATAAACATGATGGTTAAGTACTCAGTAGAAAAGTGAAAAATTCAACCAATGGTCCAGTCTACATTCTATGAAAAAATAGTTCTAGTATATATTCTAGCTCCTGGCATACTGTGTTAGTAAATATTTGTTGAATATGTTACTGAACAAGGTAAACTGATTTTGTTCTTAATTGTGTTGCAATACATAGATATAAACAAAGACAATCTGAAGAGTATAGTCTGAAATGTATCCATTATTAAATATTGCTTTATGTTTGCATAAAATTAACATAAATCAGGTGATTCAATATAAGAATTGCATATTATGGAAAGTAATATCCACATAGGCATTATAGGAGTGAGCTGTTTATTTTGAGAGAGAACCCAAGCGGGGAAGGGGCAGAGAATGTCAAGCCGACACGGCACCATTAGCACTGAGCCTGATGGAGGGCTCCAACTCACGAACCATGAGATCGTGACATGATGAAACCAAGAGTCTGATGCTTAGCTGACTGAGCCACCCAGGTGGCCCTCTCGGAGTATTAAAGAAAATCCTTAACCCCAGTGAATATTTGAGGAATGCAAAATAAGACAAGCACACAGAAAAATATGTAGCATTCTGTAATTTCCCATCTTCTCACATAATCGAAAATATGGAAAGTGTATATTAAATATAAACTATGTGAAATGTAAACTCGGTGGTATTACAGTACCCACCAGAAGAAATAACCATTTAGGAAAAAGAAAAACTTCCTGTAAGAGTTTCAAGTATAGATTCTTTGAAGAGTAGATGTGATTTCAGTGCGGTGAATATTATAATATATTCAAGTACTTGTGGATTTCTCAGGAAATAACAGAAGTCTTAATTTTACTAGAATGTGGGATTGTGAAGCTAAGTGCTGAATAATGATATTTTAATGATCATTTGAGATCTTTTGTGAAGGGCACTTAATGCCCTAGGATGTAAACAGTATGGAGCCAGAAACGATTTCCAAATCAGAGGACAGTGTGTTTGAGCCAGTAATTTTAGAATTGTAGTGAACTTCTCCGGATGCAATTAAAAATTAAAAGCAAATAAACCCCAGGCGCCTGGGTGGCTCAGTCGGTTAAGCCTCTGACTTCGGCTCAGGTCATGATCTCACGGTTCGTGGGTTCGAGCCCCACATCGTGCTCTGTGCTGACTGCCAGCTTGGAGCCTGGAGACTGTTTCAGATTCTGTGTCTCCCTCTCTCTCTGACCCTCCCCTGCTCACACTGTCTCTCTCTCTCAGAAATAAATAAATGTGTGTGTGTGGAATATACCAAGACCCTAAGTAGGGGTAGTTATAATAGGTTGCACAACTCTTGGTTGTTTCTCAGAGTAATTGAATGCAGGAGTTGCAGACTAATACTTACAGACTTCCCCGGGTCCACAGGTAGTATTGCTAATAAATCATTATCTGGGCTTTCTGGATATGTATTAGCATGAGTCTTCTTTATGACCTTGATGTGAGGCCATGATTTTGCACTCAGTGTCTGTTTCCTGACTGACCATAAATGTTGGCCAGCTAACTTCCTACACAGTGTCCCCATCCAAGGAAACTAGTGGTAACTGAAATGAAGCATATAGTCCACTCACTTGAGCCTTGACCCCTTACCCATGGCATAGGGCTGTGACGATCTGTTAGAAGGAAAAACTTGTGTGAATCTGTACCCATTGCCATATGCACTAGCTGTGTCACTGCCCCCAGGTTCGCTCCACTGCTGGGATCCTCTTAAGTGTCACTTACCTGTTCATACTACATTGGGTCAACATTGTGATGGCTACAGATTAAACAAATAAGGAAACAAACAAAAACAGGCTCTGTTGCCATCCATGAACTCTTAGTTTTGATCCCTGATGGAAAGACTACAATCTAGGAAATCTTGTATGAGGCACAGAAAAAAACAAATTTGAGGAGAAGCTGCTTAGAAAGAGAATATGAGTCTATTTTAATGTATGTAAATGAAGAAGACAGGTGGAAATGGCAAGTAGGTCATTGGAAATGTATTAAAAGCTTGGGAAGAGACTGAATTACTAGAGAAATATAGTTAAGTGTTACAAATACGGTGATCAGAATTGCAACAACAGATAAGTGGGTTAAAACAATAAGGGAGAGGCTCCTGGATGGCCCAGTCCGTTAACTTTCTGACTTCAGCTTAGGTCGTGATCTTGCCATTCGTGGGTTTGAGCCCCAGGTTAGGCTCTGAGCTGACAGCTTGGAGCCTGTAGCCTGCTTCAGATTCTCTCTCTCTCTCTCTCTCTCTCTCTCTGTCTCTCTGTCTCTCTGTCTCTCTCTCTCTCTCTCCCCCCATCTCCCCTCCTCTACTTGTGCATGTGTGTGCAGTCTCTCTCACAAATAAATAAACATTTAAAAAAATACAAGAGAGAAAACGTATATAGAAGAGAGTCTAAATTGTGGAATATTGGTTGTTTACTAATACGTAGTTTAGGAGAAGCAGAAATACTGGGAATTGGTAAGAGAAAATGGAAATATTTGAAATCATGGTTTCTGGTCAGGCTATTAAATGTTCATCACTGTTTTCACACATCCTAATTTAAATTTCTTACAATGTGATTGCATTAAATAAAAGCTACAAAGCATTGACAAAGAATAAGACATTGCAGTAACTAGGTATTACGTCTTTATACATTTTTAAATTTACACACTGAAAATCTTACTTGGTGGCAGACTATGATATATACCTTAATCCAATCTTTGACTTAAACTCAAATTGTTTCTTTAGCATACTTGAAAGTAAACTTTTAAAACTGCAGAACTTATCTTTATAACTTCTTTCCTTTTTTTTCCCCAAAGGATAAGCATTTCAAAAAATTTTGCAAGATTTTATGAAAATTTTATGTACACAATCTAAACTTTGAAATGTGTTTTTATAAAATAGGAATATAATTAAAACAATTTAAGTAGAGACTCCAAGAAAAATGTTTCCTATTAAATTTTTTACTTAGGTTTTTTAATAGCCTAACCATTCAACTAAAAAGATACATTTCTCCATTTTTTTGAGTATCTGTAAAACAAAAGTGGTTTTTTGTAATGTTTATTTTTGAGAGAGAGAGAGCAGGCAGGGGAGGGGAAGAGAGAGAGGAAGACACAGAATCCCAAGCAAGCTCCACACTGTCAGCACAGAGCCTGATGTGGGGTTCAAAGGCATGAACCTTGAGATCATGACCTGAGCGGAAACCAAGATTTGGAGGGTTAATTGACGGAGTCACCTAGGGGCCCTTAAAACAAAGTTTTTTGAAGACAAATGGGCATTTTGTTTTTTCTTCTTTCTCATCACCTCACACTCTTACCCCCTGGGGTATAGGAAAAATTACTGATAATGGTTTTAAAAGCCACCAGTGTCTCTAAGAGCACACCAACACTGAGATGCCTGGGGTGGGGGGAAGGCTCAGTCTCTAGAGCATCCAACTTGGGCTCAGGCCATGATCTCATGGTTCATGGGTTCAAGTCCTGTACTGGGCTCTGCTGACAGCTCAGAGCCTGGAGGCTGCTTCACATTCTGTCTCTACCTCTCTCTCTGCCCCTCCCTTGCTTGCGTTGTCTCTTGAAAATAAATAGACCTTTAAAAAGATATGTTTTAAAATTATACCAACACATCAAACCAAAAATAAACTCAGTTTTTTTGATATTTCAATTACATTGCTTTAATGAATCGAAGAAAGGTCTATAGTAAGTGTAAGTCAATTTAAACCCCAACAAATCAACATTCTGGGGTTGGTTACTGCTACTTAAAAAGACTTTAGTTACCTATGTACATTTTCCTGGTATCCCAATTTTTCTTTTTTTTTTTTTTTAAGATTTTAATTTTTAAAGCAGATTGAGTTCACAGCTAAATTGAGAGGAAGGTATATATATTTACCACCTTCCCTCACAACACCCCCCCCCCCATATCATCAAGGTTCCCTGCTACATTTGTGGCAATTGATGTACTGCACTGACACATTGTTACCACCCAGAGTCTAGGATTTACATTAGGTTTCACTCTTGGTGTTTTACATTATCTGATTTTGTCAATGTTTGCTTACATTTGAGCGAGAAAGAGATTGTGAGTATGGTGGGGTGTGGGGGCATTGCAGGGAGAGGGAGACCCAAAATTCTAAGCAGGATCCAAGCTGTCAGCACAGAGCCCGACTCAGGGCTCAAACTCAAGAGCCAAGAGATCATTGATCTGAGCTGACGTTTGACATGACTTGAGCTGAAGTCAGGTGATTGACTGAGCCACCCACGTGCCCCTTACATTGTCTGATTGTGGACAAATGCATAATGACCGGTCTCCATCACTGTAGTGTACAGTGCAGTTTCATTGCCATAAACATCCTTTGTGTCACACCTCTTCATTCCTCTTCCTCCCCTCAACCCCCGCCAACCATTGATAGTGTTAGTGTCTCCTGGTTTTGCCTTATCCACAATGTCATATGGTGGGAATCGTACAAAATGTAGCATTTTCAGGTTGTCTGCTGTTGTAATATACCTTGAAGCTTGATAGTATGTTTCTTTTATATTGCTGAATGATGACCTTCTTCCTGTACCACACTTCGTATTTATCCATTCATCCACTGGAGGCTATCTTAGTGGCTTCCAAATTTTGGCAGTTAATGAGCAGTGCTACTATAAACATTTGTGTGCAGGGTTTTGGGTGGACATAAATTTTCATGTCCTTTGGATAATACCAAGCAATGCGAGTGCTGGATTGTATGGTCAGAACTGCCAAACTGTCTTCACTATGAGTGCATGATTTTGTACTCCTGCCAACAATGAATGAGCCTTCCTTTTCCTCCACACCCTCACCAGCATTTGGTGGTATCAGCATTTTGGACTTAGGCCATTCTACGTGGTACTATATCATTGGTTTCCTTTGCATTTCCCTGCTGACAAATGATGTAGAGAATCTTTTCATAGTCTTCTTTTCAATTTGTGTATCTTCTTCGGTGTAGTGTCTGTTGAGGTCTGAAATTCATTTTTAAATTGGATTTTGCTTCTTCTTGAGTTTTAAGAGGACTTTACATATTTAGGCTAACAACCCCTAATCACTTGTGTTATCTGCAAATATTTTATGCCACTCTGTGACTTATCTTCCCATGCCCTTGACATTGTCTTTGACCCAACAGAATTTTTTTAAATTTTAATGAAGTTGAGCTTATTGTTGCAGGATATTTTACCTAAATACCCAGGGTTTGTTTTCTTGCCACTTAAAGAATAAAGTGGACACAGGATAAAATGAGCAGCAGTTGGGAGTTTATTGAAGTAGAAGATCAGAAAGGAAGAATAGTATGACAGCACTCTTTACAGAGAGGGGTCATTTGAGAGTGAATGCCTCTGACTATAGGCAAAAGACTTTGTTTTATAGGATTTTGGTAGGCCCCTTTTCTTCCCTTTCGTTCCTTTTTACATTTACTTATCTTGACTACTTAACTCTAACTGCCTAATCATTCCTCTCTGATTGGCTCCTTTCCATTGTATAAGGAGTGGTCTGTGACCAAATCCTTCCTAGAGTTATTCGTTTTATGGTCTGTTTATTTTTAGTCAAGTCTTTTGTTCCTCAGATTCCTGAAGGAACCCTGAGGGTGGAGTAGGTGGTGTCTGTAGCTTTCTCAGGAACTTTACCTCTGGGAGGGAGTTTGCTCCAGGTCAGATGTTCCCAGAAGAAATGTTTTAAAATATGCGTTTTTTCTCACTCTGGAACTTTCAAGCTCTACTCTTTCCCTTTCTGCCTATTGAGTCCATCTTTTCCTATCATATTATCGTTATTTCTTTCGTCAGTCCTACCTTTGCTGCTCTATCTAAAAAGTCATTGCCATGCTCAAGGTCATTTTTATTTTCTTCTATATTATCTTACAGGAGTTTTATAGGTTTGTATTTTCCATTTTGGTCCGTAATCCATTTCAAGGTACTTTTTGGGAAGGATGCAAGGTGTATTTGGATTCTTTTGTTTTCATACGGCCAAACATCTGTTGCAGTATCACTTGCTGAAAAGACCATCCCGTTCCATTGTCAAAGTCAGTTGACTATATCTGTGCGGTGTGTTTCTGGGTCATCCAGATATTTCTCAGAGAACCAATTCCACTTGCCTGGTGTTAAATACTTGCCATGGTTTTGAGGCTAAATACAAGTCCACACAACTGCACATTCATTATGGAGAGTAGTATTAAGACAGGCATTACAGAAGTTTAAGAAATAAAATATATAGCTCACTTAAAAAAAAAAAGGTTAATTTTGGAGGGGAGTGCAGAGAGAAAGAGGAAGAGAGAGAATCCCAAGCAGGCTCCATGCTCAGCATTGAGCGTCGAGCCTGAGGCCGGACTCAGGAGAATCCCACAACCAAATGAGCCACACCAGCATCCCTACAGTTCAATTCGTAAGTCAAGTGAGGTGTTTTTTTTTTTTTTTTAACGTTTTATTTATTTCTGAGAGAGAGAGAGAGAGAGACAGAGTGAGCAGGGGAGGGTCAGAGAGAGAGGGAGACACAGAAATCTGAAGCAGGCTCCAGGCTCTGAGCTAGCTGTCAACACAGAGCCCGATGCGGGACTGGAACCCAGCAACTGTGAGATCGTGACCTGAGCTGAAGTCTGACACTTAACCAACTGAGCCACCCAGGCACCCCAAGTGAGTTTTGATAAATGAGGTGACCCTGATAGTTCAGCTTAAAGGGTAACTAAGTATTGGCATTCAGTTCATTCATCTATTAACAATTTGCCAAATCCCTCCAGAGTCCAGTGTTGGTTGAATTAATACACATATCACTGCCAAACAGGAATAGTTTTTGTCCTTGTAATGCTGACATTCATCATTAAGAAATATAAATATTAATAAGTAAAATACTGTTAGGTGCTCAGAAGTACTATGAAGAAAGTACTACTATGCACATAAAGAAATTAGTGTCAGCATGGTGACTGAGCAGGTGCGTGGTTAGTGGTGAGTGATGGATCAGGAAGGCTCTCTGAGGAAGTGATCCTGAAAGGAGAGAGAAAACATCCAAAGGGGGGAACATGGATTCCAGGCAGAGAAGACATAGAGCCCATGACACCCGAACATTTTGAGGAACATCAAGGAGGTCAGTACATGACGGTGCAACAGATAAAGGTAGAGATGATAGGAATGTAGTTAGAGATCACACACAATCTTGTCAGAGAAAACTAGCAGTAAGGGGTGGTTTTGGCAGATGAGCTAAGGGGTAGAAAGATGCATAGATGGAAATAAAAATTTCCAGCAATTCATTATCACAAGGATTAAGAAATAGCAGTGGGTAGATGATGGGCAGCTTTAGAGGAGGAACCATGCAAGGAGTTTGGGTGGGGGTGTGATGTGTGATAGGTGCGTTTCAGCAGGATCACTGTGAGCTGAGTGGAGAATTGGTGAGAGGCGTGAGATTGGAGGCCAGGAACCGGCTAGGAGATCATTAGCACAAAATAAATGAGCAGAATTGGAACAGAAGGGTGACATTAAACAGTGTAATCCTCTCATCAACAAAAGCACATTTTAAGGTCCTTAAAGAAACAAAATAAAACGTGAATCTTTTAGTATTTGTGCCTTGCATATAGTAAGTGCTCAATAGAGGGACGCCTGGGTGGCTCAGTGGGTTGAGTATCCAGCTTCGGCTCAGGTCTTCATCTCTCATTCATGAGTTCAAGCCCCATGTGGGGCTCTGTGCTGACAGCTCAGAGCCTGGATTCTGTGGCTCTGTGTCTCTCTGGCCATCCACTGTTTGCTCGCTCTCTTTCTCTGTCTCTCTCAAAAAAAAAAAAATTAAAAAAAATTAAAAAGTGCTCACTATAAACTTGAAGAAATTAGTTGATTTAATTTAAAATTTGTACTATATTAAAGATGGAGAAACAGTTATAAAATCACAAAGAATAAAACACAGTACTAGGAAAAGTAGTAGCTAGACTATATACATTAATGAACATATTCTAAAACATCGGGGAAGAGTACACTAGTCAAGAGTGCTATCAAAATTAGTTTCACCTGACAGTAAATGAATATAATGAAAATTTTATTGTTTTGAAACAGAGGAATTCTGACATTGGTCAGTGTTGCTCAAGGTAATTGGGGAAATGAAGTTTTGATTAGGTGGATCAATTTTAATGATAATTAAGACTTTGGAAGAAATGCTTCTGGTCATTGCAATTCATCAAATAATTCTGCATAACTTGATGACTTTATACAAGGCCTTTTCCATCCCTTCAGGCACAGTAAAAACCATTTGGAAACATTTCATGGAAGAGTAACACAAACAATTAAGGTGTAATATGGCTAAATGACAGTTTAAAAACACTTAAAAGTCTTAATTGAAATGAGAACAGTTCTAAGACTGGCTTGAGGTAGTAGAAGAATTACTTAGATTAATGCGAGGAAAATAAGAGATAATGGCATGAAATTAAGAAAATCATGCTGACCCTAGAATCTGTGGATCATCAACCATACAAATGGCAGGATTAAAATCACTGTTTCTTTAGCAGATTTAAGTATAATGATATACTACTAAAGGTTCCAGGGAGAAAATCTTTTAGACTAGAAAATAAGGGGCATATTCCAACTTTTAAAATTATTCCCCTAAGTTATAGAATATAGCAACGCTCATATATTTAAAAGGCATAGTTTACTTTTGTAGTTCATCAGTGAGACATATTCAAGTTGAGTCATTTGGATGAGAGATCTAAATGCTCAAGAAATCGGGTGTTGCAAATAATCTAGAGTTGGAAGGATGCCTCAGTTCATCAAGTTCAAAAGAAAGAAATCAAAGCAAAACAAATTGCTGGGCAGATAGAAATGAACATTTACTTTTAGATTTATAGGGTTTCTCATTAACTTTGTCCAGTCTAATGTTTTGCTCACAGAATGGTGCGGGGTGACTAAGATCTCAGAGAAAGAGGGGGAAAAATTAGTCTGAAGTAGTTAGTTCTCTGTAGAAGGAAATCCGAAACACTGTTTTATGGGTGAGTTCATTATAAGTAATGCCAATAACATTTGAGTGTTAACAAAAACGTCATATAGCTGTGGCTTCATATGAATACTGTAATTTGTTTCTAAATGAAGAGGCAGGTAAATATTTAAACTGGGTTTGGCTGTAGACTTAGCATGGTAAAAAGTTAACTCTTGTCAAAACCACATCTTTCTCCCCCCCAACCCCTTTACAGAAGGCCCAGCAGCCAAACCTCTACTATTTAGTGGGGCAAACAAAATTAAGAATAAACTCCTCTAAGTTAATTTATGACCAGTCCAGCAGGAAGGTTAATGTCTCGGAGCATTGTACATTTGATAGGCTTCTGATGTCTTTATTCCAACCACAGCAAAATTCGTATGTTTTTTCCTCCCTCCTCAAATGCTTCCTATTTTCAAGCACCTCGTAGACATAGTGAGATGCCAAATTCTGTCTACCCCATTTTTAAATATAATCAAGAAATATATATATATATATATATATATATATATATATATATATATATATATTTGAGGGATGTCTGAAGAATAACGAAAAGTAAAGACCATGATTAACCATAAAAAAATACTGACTTCAGAGGAAAGAGAAGTAATAAAAAAAGAATAGAAAAGATACTCTGCATCAAGAACTCTGAAGCATGAGAGTTAACTTTGCTTGCCTTGACTTTTGTGGACACTGAAAGGGACATGAAACTTTAGGGCCAGAAATAAAATCCTGTTTATTCCATACAACAATAGATATGGACAGGATATCAGCAGTTTTCTACCAATTTATTAAGTCCCTATCTTCAGATGTTGTTACTAACATGGCCTTGCGACACCTACCCACAAAATGGGTTGAGTTACAGGAGGGAAACTCAGATCTTAGCAAATGTTTATAATGGGCATTAGACCTGCCTGTCATTTTCATCAGTGTGAATCGACATTATTTTCATTATACTGGATCAAAACAAAACAAAAAAAAACCTTCCTTTTTTCCCCAAAGGAGGCTTTCTCTTCCAAAGTTTTTTATCTTAAAGGTAACTTAACATAAATATTAAACCATAAGTAAATTTCCATACGTTAGACAACGAAACTACTACAGAGATGCCCACAGTACAAAAATTATCACAAATAATACAAAAATGTCTCCCATAGCTAAAGAAATAGGTATGTCTTCAAATCCTCTTTCAAAATAGACTAAAAAATTCCCTGAATAAAATGTGTAACATAGCACAAATTTAGAACATAAGGAGAAGGGCAGAATGTAAGAATAAAGCAAAAGCCTGGAAAGTTCAGAAGAAGAAAAGCTATTCAAATAGCTATGGTCCATTAAAAAGGAAGTCACTGGGTTTAAAGACATATAATGAAATAGACATCAAACAGAATGAATGAGACTCTTAAACATGATGGTAACGTGCTTCTAAACAATAAAAATACATTTTTATACTTTTGAGAATACATACATAATAAATACACAAATTAATGAAATGGTGCTGATAGTCCAAATACGAGGGGACATTTATTTTGAGTGATTTCTAGAGAATCCATTTGAACCTTCTCCTCTGAGTGGCTGAAAGGCCATGACTATTTTATCCTAGAGAAGGATGTATTATCTTAACCCCTGATTTTGTAGGGAATGATAATCTCACAGTCAAAATGGTAAATATGTTGTTCAATGATTTTCCGTATTTTGAATCAATTTGTAAATAATGTCACCAAATGGTACAAAACTGTGGGTGTTATCCAGGATTACAATGCTGTAAAATTACGTGCAGCTGACAGAAGTTACAGAGACGAGTGGTGGAAGGAAAGTCAGGATCCTTAATTTCATCTTGCACAGTCTTAGCTTGATTAGGTAACACAACGTTTTAAGTATATTATTAAAAGTTCAGCAATAAGAGTCACCTGGGTGGCTCAATTGGTTGAGCGCTGGACTCTTGAATTCTGCTGGACTCATGATCTCATGATTTGTGAGTTTGAGCCCCATGTCAGGCTCTGTGCTGACAGCATGGAGCCTGTTTGAAATTCTCTCTCTGCCCCTTCCCCACTGGTGTGCTTGTGTTCTCTCAAAAATAAATAACCAAACAAACATTAAAAAAAAGTTCAATAAGGACTAAAGGACATAGCAACATAAACTAAGTGGGCAGTAGGAGAGAAGAAAAAGAAATCAGCTAATAATCACCAATCATAGCAGAAATGGATATCTATCTATATATAGCATGAGAGAGAAAGAGAGATATATTGGATACATACATACACACATATGTGTTTGTGTGTATATATATATGTGTGTGTACACACACACATATGTGTGCGCGCGTGCACACACACACACACACACACAGTGATTAATATTAATGAATCAAGAAATTACCCAGAGATGTGAAATAACTACGAGAGGAACTAGAAGCAAAAAACAGTTAAAAGTAGTTGCCTCTGGGAAGCAGCAGTGGGATGTGTAAGGAGGCAGCTGGGACCATTATTTTTTATTATACTTCTGTACTACTATTATTAAAATTCCTATGTGTAACAATATATTAGCATTATAAAATTATTCATTCTATATAAAAATTTTAAAAAGGCAGGCAATCTTAATTATAGTATTTCCCTTATGTGTTGGAATGAGGTCATGCCTTAAAAATCAGAATCCTAAAAACCTAGAAATGCTTAAAACTACATATTTTAATTTAAATATCATTTTACTGGTTTAAAACATACTTAAAAGGGTGGATGTGTAGTTCATGGTATGTGAAGTGTCTACTCTCAGTCATCTAATGTATTTCTTAAATAGTAATAATAATTTAGAATTTATTTTCTGAAATGAACTTTTGGCTCATATCCTTTACTAGTAAGTAATAAGATGTTATTACTTAACCTATTAACAGATACAATGTTATAAGGATTTATTGAGAACATAAGCCTGATTTTACATTTCCACATTGCCTTCTAAGAATACATGCTTATCTTTCTTTCTTTTTTCTTTTGAAACTTTTATTTCTGCTTACTAGTTTCAGCAACTTTTATAATGGGGATGTTCAGACAAATCCAAAGGGCAATTTACACTTAACCTTTTTGAACGGAATTCCCTAAGCAGGATGTCTCAGCAGCTCATTTACAATTCTTACTACAGACAACAGGCTACAGCTTGTCTGCAGGATTGGCTTTATGAATTGTAACCACAGGAGTAGACAGTAAAGGTTTTGCATTCACTGCATCTTGGCAAAGGGATTATACCTCAAGCAGCTTTCCCTGGAGTCCAGTCAAATAGAATCAGGGGTGAGGAAATTACTGACCTTTTTCTACTGAGCTGCCATGAACCTCATGCAAAGAGGCCCTTTGCCTCGAAGGGAAAGAAAAAATGACTTGAGTGTCTTTCCCAGATCTATAAAGAAGTCTCTGTCTCTGTCGATTTTTCCTGTGCTTTTGCGTGTACGTGTGCGTGCTCTCTCTCGCTGTCTCCCTTGGCACGCTCTCTTTCTGTAACATTGGTTGAACATACTGGGGAGAACACAAAGTCCTTATTTTTGCACAATCCTCCTGTGATTGATAGAGCTGTTAGGGCATTAGTCTATAACTGCCCCCTGGTAGGCATTCCCATAACATCACCCAAGTCCTTGTATGGGAGCAATGTTGCCTGTTTCTCAGAGGATTCACCCCTTGGACTAAAAAAGAACTAGAGAAAGCAAATGAATTTCTGAGATCTTAGGGTAATTATAGGCACATAATAAACATTTAATGGAATAAAGGATAAATGCAGCTGGGCATGGTCCTTGGAACGACAATAAAGAATATTAATAAAACATGATACTTGGAGGCATTAGGCCATTAATTCCAATGGATGATGAATGGAGAATGTTTTTTGAGAGTCAACATTAAAATGAGATCTTCATTTTTAGCAGGTTTAGAAATAGAAAGCTGAAGCATAGACCTTCTTTATCAGATTAATACTTCATTTGCGAAATGCTTTTGCGTACTCTATGCAGCGTCTTAAAAAATCTTCTCCCAACTGTGGATGTTTAATATTCTTAAATTCCAAATAAGACTACTGAGGCCACACGATAATCTCAAACACCATAAGGAGATTTCACCTGTTTCTTTTTTTTTTTTTTTTGAAGAAAAGTTCTCCGTAGTCCTAATATTTCCCATCTCTATATATCTATATCGTGTGTGTGTGTGTGTGTGTGTGTCCGTCTGTGTTTACTAGCTTGAATTTAAAAGACCTTTTCTCTCAACCTCCTTCAAGTTCTAGGAAACTTGAGATAGGAAAAACAATTTTCAAATGAAAAAAAAAAAACAGTGCTAATGTATGTGAGTAGGTATCACAGTCATTGATTTATATAGGAGGTACTCACTAACCTGATTTTCACATTTCAGTTTACAGGAGGGAATTTTCATTTCACTGCTCAGTATACATAAAGAGATGATCTGTGCAGGTGGAGTCTGATTTCTTGAAGTAGAAGGAATGAATATTAATCTTCTCAAGACACGAGTATCACTCAAAAAAGGCATGGAGAATGCTGCCTCAGATTTCTTGAGATGGGCCGCATCAGGCTCTGTGCTGGCGGTGTGGAGCCTGCTTTGGATTCTCTCTGTCCCTCCCCCCCCCCCCGACTCCCCTCAGGCAGACACTTTCTCTCAAAATAAACTTAAAAAGAATTACACAGTTTTGGTGGCTTCAGGTGGCTAATCTGTGGATCTATTCTCTGTCTTGTTTACTGGGCTTTGTATATGTGTATATATTTTTCATATATATGTTTAAACATAAGCAATGTCTTACTTGATAATTTGGTTATAACTTCTTTCATGAAACTCAGTTTCCTTACGCAGGTTATTTCAAATGTCTGTGTGCTTGCTGCAGTGTAGATGCTGTCACATATTTCACTTTGACATATTCAAATGGACAGAAATGGTGTTTGCCATCCAGATGCTCTTTTGGGCCTATCATGTGCTTGGGGAGTCTGGTCCCTCTCGTGTAACCGAGGAATCTTCTCACTCAGGGGGAAGGGGGTTAGACATGTGCAGGCATGTATTGGTTGAAACAAGATGACCCCTTTGTCTTTGCCTGAAATCCTGTTCCAGAAGGCAGTTTCCATGATTCTAAGGCTGCACGAGCCCCTTCATGGTTGGAAGAAGGTACTCAAATCAACTCTATTCCCATTTACCAGTGAAGATCCATGAAAGTTCTCATCCGTCCCCCTCCTAGGAAACTGTTGCGAACCTTTAAGTGCAAAAATGTCTGACTTTATAAAAGTCCTTTTCCTTTAAATTTCATAAGTGTATTCACTGTTGTATGTTAGACTTTTATATATTAGAATTGGAAAACAGTTTTAGAAGTGCCTTACTTGGGAAAGTAAACAAAACAAAACAAACCTACTTGTGTAGGTATTACTAAATTTGTGTATGGGTAAAACATATGAACTATTACAAGCTAATTTCCCGTCCTCAAAATAATCTTTGGGGCAGTTTGACTTAGTAACTGATAACTCCCATAAATGAAAAGACTCAAAGACCATTTCACATATGTTACCTTGACTGTGATAGAGGAAAAAAAAAACATGGAGTGTTCTGCTAGTAGCATGATTAACCATGTTTTCCTGTGATCAACCAAACACACACACACACACACACACACACACACAACCTTTGCCGTCAGACTCTAGAGTTTCATTTCACCTCCTATGAATAGGATGTCAAGGTCATAGCCAAAGCCCTCACAGATGCTTGCACCAGCCAGCCTCTTGATTCAAAAATAATAGCATTATAATTAAAACCAGCGTTTTATTTCCCACATAGTATCTGATCATCCCTATGTTGGTTTACCCAAGATATCTCTGTAGCCCTTCAGAGATATCAGAATCTATCTTTCCTGTCCATATAGCTGTTTAATACCAACAGAGGGAAATATTTCATCAAGTTCTTTTTGAAATGTAAGCATAAGGAAACTGTTCTCAGTTAAGAAAACCACATGGGGTAATTTCTGCCTCAGAGGAAAGCTTCGTGGGATGAGTGAATAAGCAAAGCAGAAGTTAGTTGAAACAGTTCTCTCAGAAACTTCTTCCTCTCCTTAACTATGCCACATAAAGCTACTTCGGAACCCATTACCACATCCTTTTTACCTCTCCGGAAGATGCATTCCACAATCGAATTGCTTCTTCTAACAGAAAGCTTCCCTTTAAAGTCACTTGTAAGTAATAATCACATCTGTTCTTAGTTCTGATCAGTTGAATTTGAACACCACTATTTTCTGCCTTCTCCTGAGGCTGCACATCTACCAGGCCTTGTCCGTAAAGCTACTAGAAAGTAATGAAGCTAGAATGAATTTACTAAATTTATTAAAACATCCAGTTTTACATAGGGAAAATCCTCTTCTTTCTCTGTAATACCCAAGGCCAGAACGGATGGCATGATTCAGCCCTCAGCACTGGGCCGCTGTCCAGGTATGAGCGTTGCTGAAGCCTTTTTAAAATCCTCTTTTATATTCCATTTTAATGGTACGAATGGCTAGAGATGTGCCAAGAAAATCGTCCCTTAACATTTGCCTGCGGGATCATGACCCCGAATGTCTTTACCAGGCTGATAACTTCCTGGCAGCAGAAAAGGCTGGCATTCATGAAACCTCTGAGCAGATGCACTGCTGGAGGGGAGGGACGATGATGTCATTTGAGAACGCCCCTGGTGAATGGTGAACACGGTTAGCTTGTGAATTATTCCAAGTACATTAAGGGAAACTAATGAGACCTTTGTTAGCTAATGTGTTTCACCTGCAAAGGTAACAGTTGCTTTCAGAATGGATTTGGGCAGACAGAATAAACAAGCTGTTATGCACCCCAATTTCTTGTATGCTGTTTACACAATTTGGTTCTCCTCTCTCTCTCTCTCTCTCTCTCTCTCTCTCTCTCTCTCTCTCTCTCTCTCTCTGGGAAATCCGTCTAGTCTGTGTAAGTTATCATATCTCATTCATTTGCTTCTTGTTTTCCCTCTTTAGGCCACAGATATTTCACACTCTGGCTCCCCCTATGTTTCTTCTTAGACACAAAACTAGAGTAAGATACAGACACTGTTATAAAATTAAGAGTATGGCTTGGGGGGCGGGTGGTCATTTTGTAACTGTAGTAACAAACTAGTTCAAACATTTTCTCTGAGGATCGAAGACTCACTGATTTTCCCTGCAAGGTATTGTGGTGTATCGCTCTGTGATATTTTCAAGCCCGGTTTGGTGATGGTAGCCTTCCAGACTTGCGTATTAAGGTTTCCGCTGTTGAGAAGTGTGTTGGGGTTCTTGCCCTATTTCATATTGAGCACATGAGTTAATTTTGCTTCGATAAGATCTGTATTAAGTTTAAGAAATCTATGTGCATGGAGGCAATGCTCTAAAACCCTGGCTATTCCCTTAAGGTCATGGCTTTTTTTTTTTTTTTTTTTCCTTCTTTTCCCCATGTTTGTCATCTGGGGACTTTTTGGGATTTGCTTTCTTACCAACTTTCTGAGAATCTTCCAGGCAGTTCTATCTCTGAACACGGACGTGGAGAGGTGATTCCATTTGGAGTACCACGGGTGTCACTGATTCTGCCTTCTGAATTGTGAGGCTGATCTGTATTTCCAGTTTAATTATCCACACATCTTAGGATCAGCCCTCTTTCCCATCAGTGATCTGGTGTGTTCTCTTCTGCAACACAGTGCCACATTCACTTCCTGTTTTGCTCTTTTTCTAAATCTGTCCCCCCAACCATTAGTACTTCCTGTCATATGAATGAAAGGATTTCATCTGTTTTGCCAACCTTGTGATTTTTTTTTTAATTTAAATGATTGACTTCGAGTTCCTGAATAATCTGCAACAGAAATGATGAATACCTTGGGATCTTTCCCTTTTCACCCTTCAACACTCAGTTGTAATTACCTGGGGTCCATGGTGGGTTGATTCTCACTGCAGACGTGCCCAGGGCAGCAGGCAGTTGTTGGGGGGGTGGGGGTCGTACAGCTCCTCTATTTCTGTGTTGCTAACATACAAAAGAACTCACTCAACTTTCCTGCTCCGTTCTCTGGAGAAGATGAAAACTGGAGGGGTTGGTTATTTTCTACCCTAGGTTTGGGTGTAGGAAGATGAGACATTTCTCATTTCTAGCAATAGACATAGGTTTTCAACCTGCAGTTTTCTCCTGTCAGCCAAGCACAGACACAATGTGCAGTCAGCAGTGGGAGATAACAGGGATTATGGGAATAAGAGTGATCGGCTTCTTCTGGTCTTGAGAAGTAGAACCACCATGGTGTCTCATTAAAAGGTCTTCTCCTCTCCTTCGGGCTTCTTCCAATAGTGCAAAGGCAGATTGGCTGTATTAGCGCTGCTCTCTTGCTTGGCTGGTGTAAACAGATCTTCACTTGATATACATGTGCACTCCTTGTCTGAGAGTTGTCATGTCTAGAATGCTTGCAGCTGTTTCCAGCGCTGCTACAAAATACTTTTTAACCAAGAATACTGCTACTTCCCTGCTGCATCCAACCGCGGATGGCTCTGCGATTCGTCAGCTGCGTTCTGACACTGTAGGTACATAGAGGAAAAGGGAAAGCTTCCTTTCCTTTGATTCCACAAAGGGATGCTTCACCATCTCACAGCTGGAAACAAATTAAAGTCGTTTTTCTGATAATACAATGAAAGTGGTTTCCAAGTAAAGATCCTATTCAAGTTATTCACTCTGTTTTTCCTTCCCGGAGTATGTGTCTTTATTTGCTAAATTAGATTGGTTTGCATTTAAATGTTGATACCGGAGTCCTTGCTTTATGGAGGCTGGGACAGGTGATGAGTTTGGGCAGCTACTGCGTACACCTCCCTGGTTGATCGCTCTTGATTACTTGTCACTTCTTCCCTTATCCTTCTTTTGTCTTGAGTTACAAGTACATTTCAATATCATGATGATAATTCTTTTCTTTGGACAAGTTTTTATTTTCAAGGATTTAAGTTTAACTTGCTTTCTTTTTATGCTTCTCTCTGTGTGTTTTTTTTCTTTTTAAAAGACTTTTGTTTCCTCCTGTAGGTCAGATTTCTGTTAGTAACTTCAAAAATTATCTGTGATTTTTGACCACGTATTTTTGAAATGCAGTTAGGAAAGGCAGCACTTCTTACTTCCAAGAGGTCTGGTGTTTTGTTTTGTTTTGTTTTGTTCTGTTTTGTTTTCCCCTCCTCTTTCCATTAGAATGATACACTAACACCAGGTAGTTATGTTAGTTATACACTAACATCAGGTAGGACTGATAACACCTTCAGTTTCTTGAAGCGTTGTGAGGATTTTAGTGGCATTTGATGACACAGAACATAACTACGAGCATCATATGTCCTTTAGATCTGTCATGCGTTTGCTTTTTTGCTAGTGACTTTACTTTTGTTCTTCGAGAAATCTTTGCTTACATAAAAGAGTATAGAAGCTTTAGGGAAAGTAGTTTACCTGATATGAACCATGAAAATGAACCGGCTGAAACAACATCGAGACACAAAGTGGAACACCGGTTTCTCTCCCACACCCCTTACCCTTCACTTGTGGTCTTTGAATACTGAGTCAACCTGGGCTCAGATGTTTATCGGGGCCTGTGTGGGGGCTGATGTGCCTGGCCAGCACCCAGGACTTGCTTTAACTGATCTGTAGACATGCATATTGAGCTCTTATATTCAATGTGTCTTGCCAAGGCTGATAATTTGCTGGCTATCATGGGCATCCATTGTGTCCTTGAGCTCATTTTCCTAGTTCTCTGCTTACAACTGTGGTCCTCCGTCCCATCTCTACCCCATGGTGATGCACTTCTTTGAAATCATAATATTAAGAGATTGAAACGTATTGTATCATTGATCATAGATTTGGGTCCCAAATATTTCACACTTAGAAATTTAATTCCTAGGGAAGGGGGCAAAGACTTGCATTGACATCATTGCCATGATTTCTATTAGCTAAGTTTAAAAGTACTTAATTGTGTTTTGATTACGAAAATAAATCATATATAAAGCAGAATTTTTTTTTATTTTTTTATGTTGACTTTAGGTTTTGAATTAGATCTATTTCATTAAGCCAGTAATAACCATATGCTGTATGTCATCTCCAAGCCTGGGGGAATGATAGGTGGCCAATACTAGTGTTCACATCTCATTATTCTTTGGCTCCAAAATCAGACAGGGCAATAGCTAAAACTCACACATGATGGTCGATCAGTGACCCAATGAAATGAGCTGTTGAAAACCTAATTCCTGTCCATGGGGGCTCTGTGTATAATTCGTGACGTGAATGATTACAAATAGTATCCTTGCTGGCAGTGTCAGACAGGAGGCTAGCAGTTAATGGTCCATGGAGATTTAACTACCCATATTCCCAAAGGTGCTTCTTGTAGGGCAAACACAGGGCCCTATAATGGAAGGCATTAGGAACATGTATCTTCACTGCCTCTCTGCCTATTATGGAAGCAAGTAAATGTATGTTATGAACCCTACTTCATTGTCACATATGGTATTTTTTTCTCAATCTCATGATACGAGTTTATAAAATAGTGACAAAAACACTCATTTTGTTTGCATTAAGTCATACTATGCTAGCCTTTCTCCTTTCATATCTATAAATGGAGAGGTGACTCAGAGACAGCTAATATATCTTTATTAAAATTTATTTATTAAAAGTTTTATTTATAAATATTTGATTTATTAATATTAGTTTATTAATATTTTATAGTATTTATGAATATTTTTTTGATTATTCATTTCTTAATATTTATTTTACTAATAATAGTTATGATGCCTGATCATAGATGACTTCATATATGTCTAACAGTCTTTAATTTGTAAGTGCCTTTAGATATGATTTTAAGTGTCTGATATTTTTAAGTATTTCACGACAAGTTTATGTGGTTCATATTAAAAACACTTTATATGGGAGAAAACTGTGATAATTATAATCAAAAGCCTCATCAGGTCTGGACAAATTAAATAAAAGCGACAAGATAAGTTTTCAAGTAGACAAAAGTGATGGGCCCGCATATAAAGCCCTCCCTTTCCTTTTTAAAGGCAGCCACAGCAGGACAGGAATCTGGAGTGAATAAATCCTGTGCTGAACTTCCTCATTCTTATCTGCATTTTCATCAGGCAGTGGTCACAGCCCCTTCTTACCCCCTGTGTCCTTCACACTCCTTTGGCTTAGAGGCCACAGCAGCAAACATGGTGGATAGTATTCTTCCCTTCAGAGATCTAACATCCTTATGGTAGGCAAATATGTAAAACAATGTAAGATAGTGGTAAATGTTATAAATAAAATATAAGTGGGCCGGGTGCTAGATTGGCCGGGACACGGGGAG
Organism: Hyaena hyaena; assembly: GCF_003009895.1. Classification (NCBI taxonomy): domain Eukaryota; kingdom Metazoa; phylum Chordata; class Mammalia; order Carnivora; family Hyaenidae; genus Hyaena; species Hyaena hyaena. The sequence goes on along the minus strand of NW_024081098.1, from coordinate 629,291 downwards.
AGCTGGATGCTGAAACCTGGGGTTGTCTGAGAAGGCTTTTCTGAGACATCATTTGAGCTGGGAACTGGATGGTGAAACGTGAGGAAAACATGGGAAAGTACTGTTCTAAGTAGAAAGGACAGTATGTGTACCCGACCTGCGTGAGCTGCCGAGTCCAGTTACTATAGGCTCTGACTTGGCAGAATGGTTGAATAGCTTTTGGGTGTCTGCTCATGGGTTCTTAATACTTTTTAATACTACTGAGCCAAGTTTTATAATAGCCCTAGATATGTCTAATTAGCTCAAAATAAAATTAATTTGATTCATCTGAATGTCTAAAAGTAAATATGATTAGTTTTAGTAGTTCACTGCAGCAAACCATAAAACTAAGAGAAAAAAATCACAATTTGATACAGGATTCTAAACGTTTTCAGACTTCTTTAGTTGCTATAAAGCTGTACTTATATGTATTCATCATTTGGTTAGAAAAGTACAGTTGTCAAAATACCAGAATTTCATTCATGTTACCCGTGTTTCTGCATTTCTAATCAACAGTTCATTAGCATATTGAAATAGTTTGTCAAATTTTATATGAAACCATTGATTGGCTTTGCTAGATATAAAGACATTTATTTTGAATATTGTTCAATGTTACGTCCTTTATCACAAGCCTCAAATCTGTCATGTTTCTTAGGATATTAATGTAACAATGTCAGATGGGACTGAATTTGAGAAAAATTACCTGAGGGCATTTTTGTTTTGTGCTTAAATTTTATTTTGTCATTTATTCTTATTAGCAATCATTAAGCAATTTAATAATTATAAGCTCCATTAACATTTTAATGAGTCTAGTGGCCACTGCTAAGTGTAATTAAATTAGGTTTATTGTATGATATTTTGAAGCTGTGATTAAATTAAGTTTTACCGTGCTTAGAAGAATAAACCTATGGAGAGATTGCTGTTCACCAAACATCTTATTAACTTATAAGGTACTGATAAAATAGACATTCATAGAGACAAGAGAAAACTATAATTCCCTCTTGAGTCAATTCATAAGATAAAACTTTAATCAGTTCAGTTTGGAATCAATCTAATCATGACAGCATATTTTTATTTAAAGTGTGTGCATTTGTATGTATGTATTTTGTATATAAATTTTATATATTTATATATACACATATATATTTTATATATGTTACATACACACACATATATAAACACACACACATGCATATATATATTTGGATAGAGATGGAGAAAAGGGAAGAGTTTCTTTTGTTCTTTTGGTAATATTTTCTTTTCCTGGTTTCTGCAGATATACTCTGTACAGATGGGTTTGGATAAAGATAATCATAAAGAGTAGATATATGTAAATTAGTGTTGAATTATTTGGTACTGAACAAGATCTCATATATTCACTGATTAATTTGGAAATTTGTTATAGAAATGGAAAACTCATTTTAGTTCATTTAAGAAGCGTTTACCTAAACAGATATTAAAGGCATCAAAAATGTAAGCCAATGGCAATTTTCAATTTACTTACTACTTTTTTTTAATGGAATCTGCAGTTTGGAACCTCTCTTTTTTTCTATCAGTTAAAACTTCTCCTTTAAAACTACTTGATTGTATATGAATTGGAAGGTTCTCATACATAACATATTCCTTGTGCCAGTCTTCGGTCTTTCATGTATTTGGAGATTTGATTCTTTATTGCTGCTGCTATTAGATAAATTCTGAAATGCTCTCAAGAGTAAAATGAGATAGTCTTATTTTCTGATGAATTGCCTTCCATAGATTGCAATTAAGCATTTTACAGGATAGTAATTTGTATAGCATGTACAGCACATGTTTACTTAAGGGAATTATGTGGGTTTGCTGTAATTATTAGATTCTATTGATTGTATTCCATTATGTTAGTGTTGCGAAAATAAGCATATCAAGCAATTTTACACCATGCAATATTTCAGAAACCTCAGGGATATTTTCTTCAGCATATTTCAGATGCCACCAAAACATTCTGTCATTAAATGTATGCTTTCCACTTTATTCCTCTTTTTGTAATCAAAACGTGTGTGGGTATATAATATGAATTAACAAAAAGAAGAAACTATTAAGATTAATAATATATTACTATTATATATGTTATATACCATAATGGAAAATTAACTTTATCTTTTTTTTTTTTTTTTTAATGTTCAATTCTGACCTAGATTCTTTTTTAACTGAACTGACATACTTTTGGAACTTTGAAACCAAAGCTCCCCAAAAAATTTATGAACTAGCATATAGCCTTTTTCTTTACATTTCCAGAGAAAAGCAAAGCAAAACTTATTGTTTCATAAGGAGACTTTTACTGCATAAAAGAAATGTTTATGTCTTTGATGCCCTTTCTGGTAAACATTTAAAATCTCCAACTGGAGAATTTAGTATATTTTCTATTCCAGATGAAAGAAGGCTTCACTTTGACTATCAGTATCACTACATTTATTTTTGTTATATTCCATTTGTCATTCTCTATCTCTATTCTTTCCCTGGATAACCTCAGCCATTTCAGTGGTTTTAAATACTTCATGGGGGGTGGCATTACTACCGGGACAGTTTTGCAGACCGGAATTCTTGGTGTCGTATTTATCCCTTTCTTTCCTACACTCCTGGTGCAAGTCCATCATTTGTTTCACTCCATGTTCAGTGTGCGTTTCTAGTCTATAGTATCTTCCTCACACTGCCGCTCTCAGGGCTGAGGCCACCACCATCTTGTAGGTGGTCTGCGGGAGTGGACTTCTCATTTGTTCCTCTACTGAAAATCTTCCCTTATTACACCCCGTGATCTTTTCAAGGACCAAAGCTGTCATTCAGCTTTTAAATATGGTGCCTCTCTAATGAAATCTCCCTCGGTGCTTTCCTGTTGCATATAGAATAATATATTTGTTTACAATTTAACGTGTTGTTCCCTCAATCTCTGGCTTATAAGCCCCAAGAAGGCACATGTTTATCTGTAAGGTTACCCCGAACCCTCAGCCCCTCCTGCCTTCCCTGATCAACAGTAAATATGAATCCCTGACTCCCCTTACCTGTTGATGAGACTATTGCATTTTCATTCTGAAAAGCCAAGTTTGCAGATAGGCTTCCTCCACTACTCCTATTGAGAATAACCTTCCCTCCATAAAGGACACAGCCTTTTCTCCTAGTACAGCACTTAACCTGATCATTACAAGTCAGACCCCATAACTGTTGACCATCTGCCTCTAACTACAGTTGATACTCAGTGAAGGCAGGGACTTGGTTCACTTGGATCATCCTGGCCTAACAAGCATTAGGAAGGTAACAGACACAGTGACATGAATGATCACCAAAACTCTCATCCAGCAGGGCTTTTTTTTTTTCTTTTTTAATATTTTCTTCCTTTTTATTTAATTGGTAGGCATCTCAGCTGGTGCGATGTGGATTTGGGTTTTCAAATTGGGGAAATTTAATATTTCCTCTGTAAAATTTAATTTCATCCTTCCAAAAAGCAATATTGATGATCTTTTCATATTTTTGGAAGATTTGTTTCTAAATCTCATCTCTTGATGTATTCCCTTAAAATCCTCATAGTTTAAACCCTCTGAGATGCTCTAAGTTTGAAAAGTAATAGTGCTGATAGGTTATAGTTTTGGTGTTCTCTCAGGTATCAAGTATTGTTGTAAGTGATTTTTGTGTTTTTTTAACTTCTAATCTTCATAAATACTTAGTGATGTATAATGTTATCATCATCTTTACTTAGTAAATGAGGAGAGGGAAGACACCGTTTGTAAAATAACTTTTCCAGGCACATCCTGCCAGAAATTGGCAGGCTTGGTACTCAAACCCAGATAGGGGCTCTAGAGCCTGCATTTGTATTTACTAATTACACTTCCTGAAGGAAAACTGCCCTGATTAGACAAATTCTGTTTTTGAAAATTACAGATTATTTGATTTTCAAACACTTGAACTGAAAACACCTGATGTACTTCTTTGATTAAAGTACATAGTTTCATCGTTAAGTTCCTTCTTAAATAAAATTTCAGCATTTTAATGTAATGCGTACAAAGATAACTAAGAAAAAAAAAACTGAAAGAAGAACCATCTTAAATGCTAAGGTCAACTCTGTGTTTGTGATATGCTCTGTCATGCTTTACCCTCCAGGTGAGGCAGCTTATTTTGTTATATAAATTAGACAAGGTCAAGTAGAGCAGTACAAATTATATATGGTCATTTATATTTATATTTAAGTTAACCTACAGTAATTATTTAGCGGCTGGAAGAGATACAAATGAAAGCTTTGCCAAGTAGTCTCAGCAGCCCATGCCACGACTTCTAAAGTGAATTCTGCTCATTGTTCATAGCTCTGTTCCTTGGCAGTTATATTTGGTCACACTGCAGAGCTCAAGGTTAATGCCCAGTGGACAGGTCCGAATGTACATTTGCTACCATCATTATAAACATGCTTACTTATAAGACACAGAACAGATGAAAGTTCCACCTTGCTGGTGCCCAAAAGCCCTTAGGAAGATGGAAAAGGATGAATCAGTCCCTTGTTTGCAAAAAATGTGACATTAATCATCCGACATCGTGAACCGCTAGACAGGTGTCATTTGTTTTTTAAAGTTATGCTATGTTGTTTGTGGAGCTGCATAAATCTTCAGGTTCTTTTAAAATATTCTCCACAGGTACAGCAAATGGGAAGTGAATCTGTCATTCTTGAAAATGTTAAAGATCAGCAAGTGCAGAGTTACTGTAGAGCTGACCTTCCTCCTTCATTACTGACTGCCAGAGCTATAAGTAGAGAAAAGATTGAAGATGTAAAGACAATAGAGCAAACCTCATATCATATCTGGAAAGGGTCACACTCATAAACCACAGCATTTATTTAGGGATTTTTTCCAGCAGTGTGTTCCGGGGGACCAAATAATGCAGTTTTTCTGATCTTTTGTGTAAAGGCATCCATTGAGATGTCACTTTCTCAGTAATTTGTTATAGGGTAGTGCTTTGGCAGTGAAGAAGAGCACCCTTAACAAATGAGGAGAGAGTAAGTTCCAGAAAAGAAAGGCTGATTCAGTTGACCATTATTTGTTTTAATCACACTGTGATTTCAGGAATGCTCTCCAGAATTCCTTGGTTCAAGTCCAGGGACTCACAACTGTCATTTGGACAACAGCAGGTGTTCCAAGTGTCGTCACTAAAGATGGTGACAGGGTTTCAACCATTTGTGTACCGCGATATTAAATTCAAATATAATGTTAAGTCAGAAGGAAGAGAAATTGAAAGATGGGCTCTCAGAGTAATACCCTTCAAGGATGTCGCAATTAACTGGCTCTGTGAAAAGCATACAGAGGGGACTATTAGTGTCTATTGGCAGAGCCTTCTGGATATATCGAGTTCCTTTATTATACTGCTAAGGTATATAAATAAACACTAGAACTCTGCTATCTTATCACAAGAGGAAAACAGCCAGATCTATATGTCTGCAGAGAGCCAGAGCCCGGTGACCCATTCCTTATAGTAAATTTATCACTGGCAGCTATGACCATCATTCCTGGGAAAAAAGATCTAATAGTTTTGTTTTTTTTTCCAAGTCTCATCTTGTACATTTCACGCTTTGTTAATCACACTGTTACTTATCTTATGACAGATATAAAATCTCACCATAGCCTGTCTCATGTTTGGATAATCAGTCCAAGGAGTTCTGAGTTGTTTTGAACTCTTGGTTTATGTGTTAACTTGCTTTCTGGCTGCAAGTGACAGAAAGTGTGATTCGAACGGACTCCAGCAATAAGGGCATTCCTCTACAAGTTATCAGAAAACCCAAAGGTAAACAGCAACAACAAGACAGGCTTTAGGGTTGTTTTACGTAGCTGCCCAGTTGTATAAATGTCGCTTCCTTCTTTCACTACCAGCCTTTCCCCTCCTCCCCTTACCCACATGGGTTTCATTTAGTTTAGTAGCAAGACAGCATCCGGCGATGCACATGTCACCCAAACACTCTATCATCTCGAAAGAAAAAGCACATCATTTCCTCTTGGAGATTTCTCCTAGAAGGCAAGAAAATATTTCTAGATTCTTTAAAAAAGTTTTTAATGTTTTATTTATTTTTGAGAGAGAGAGAGAGACCGACAGACAGACAGCATGACCAGGGAAGGGTCAGAGAAAGAGGGATACATAGAATCTGAAGACAGGCTCCAAGCTCTGAGCTGTCAGCACAGAGCCCCGCACGGGGCTCGAACCCACTAACCCTGAGATCATGACCTGAGCCGAAGTCAGACTCTCAACCAACTGAGCCACCCAGGTGCCCCTGTAGCTTCTCATTTCTTACTGCCTCAAGTTTCCTCACATGCCCATTCTGGAGCAAGTGACTGGCAAAAGGGATGATGTGAACCTTAGAAAACTCAGCAACTGCGTTGAAGTAGGACTTGAGATCAGTGTACTCAAATGCATTTGTATCTGTGGGGTAAGTGTGGAGAAGGGGATGAAATCTGAGGTTCTGCCTGGAAGGATTGGAGGATTGGATAGAATCTAAGCAGATAGTAATAATGGTTGTACATGGTTAATTTCTCTCTGCGTTAATGTATGTACAAATTAGAAGATAATGCAAACATTAACAAAACCTTGAAATACATTGCAGGAGTTTTTGGGGGTAGCTAATTTACTGATTATATACATTTATGTTAATAAAACAATAATGTTATAAATATAAGTTTATTTGTGGACTCTGTAAAATCTGCTTAAGTCACTGGTGTCAGGATATAGCAGTGTGAGATGAAATGTATGTTAGGCATTGTTAATATGGTGAAACTTGTTCGTAGGTAATAACGACTTGATGTTATTATGTGTAGAATTGTGTAACCAGGATGCCTCAGTTATCTTGTATTTGGTTTAAATACTGTGTCCCATTAGTTCTTAGAACATGGTATACCTGAGAGATCACATGCCAGTCAAATCAAGAAGTTTGTCTTCCCTGAAAACACTCTTTGACCAGCCCTAGCCCCCACCAAGATCACTAAGTTGACCTTGGTCAGGAAGTTCTGGATGTGGAATCCAGGGGATGTTCCAGAGACTGTGACAGTCAGATGTGCCAACAGGTAAGCCAGAGGCTGGGGAGAGGTGATGGCTCTGCCGTCTCCAGTTATGCACTGTAAAGACGGTTTCTTGCCATTTCCAGGCAGTGTTGGATGGCCTTACAATGGTCGACATAAAGGATCGAAAAGATCCTTCTATCAGGCACTTCACAGGTGCAAGGTAGAAATGGAAACTCCATTAGCTAGTTAATGCCTCTAATATTGAGAAAATTGCTGAAAAGACTAAGGCTCAGTAATACCGTGCTACTTCAGAAAAGAAAGGGAAGGGAATGACTGCCCAGGATGGAAAACTCTTCGCAGAGTTTAAATGTCCATCATGATGGGGAAGGCTAAACATAGAGACTCCAGAACGGATGGAGCCACTGCTCTCATGCCCCGGTAAGGGAATTTCCTACATCCACAGGACAGAGTTCCATGTGCTTTCACATGCACAGGTATTCTCCAGGGCACGTGGTGACCTCAGCATCTGTGTTCAGCCACCTCTTAGATTAAAAACCATTATCTCCTCTTCCTACTATTTTATTTATTCATTTATTTTTAGCTTTCAGATTTTCTTTGATCTGACTTATTATCTCTCTGGAAAAAAAGGAAGAAAAAGGTATTACATTCACTTAACAAAGAGACTACTGCTTTTAGAAATAGTAGATAATCTTAAAAAAACCTTACAAATGAAGATGCACTGTAACAAAAGGTAATTCCCAAGCCCCCAATGACAAGCAGAAGGACAGGTGGGAAATGCTGAATTGTGGCTGCCCCAAGGAGCATGTGTCAATGTCCTTAACAAAAAGGCATATTTTGGGGACTATGTAGGGGAAATATACAAGCCTTGGGACCTTTGCAAGGTGGAGAGGTGGGAAGGACTGAGATCTCCAAATGTAGGGTTGTGACAGTTGACATTTTATACTCTCAAAGGTGATATTTGAAATTAATTTGTTAGTCAGCAAATGGAAAAGACAAAAAATAAAAAGATCTGAACTCTAATTAGAGAAAATATTCTTCCCTTTGCACCACAAATTCCTGAACTCTCGCTACCTTCAAATGGGCTTAAAATTTGAATTTACCCTCTTAGTGTCCAGGAAACCTGTGCTCAAGTGAAAAATAATAATCAAAAAAATCGTACATGTCTTTATGATTTGTTTTCAGAAACAATCCACTAAATAAATGAAAAATTCAAAAACAAAAAACACAAGCAATTTCTAAAAATAGAAAGTAAAATGAAGAGTTAAAATCTTCATGGATGGATTAACAGCAGATCAGACACAACTGAAGAAAAAGGAAGACAGATCTAAAAATAACTGTCACACACATGTTTATATACCAAGGGAGGAAGGAAAGAGAGATGGTAAAATGCAAATGATGTTAGGAAATGAGGAAATTAAAAAAAGAGAAATGCTTTCAGTTAATTAATCAACATCCATAGGATAGAATAGAGAGAATGCAGAAGAGATATTCAAATTAAAGATGATATTTTTCTAGAACTGACAAAAGATCTGAAGCCTCAGACTCAGGAAGTATAAACCTCATCCATGAAACAAAATGAATATTACAGGAAAAAAGCAAAACACTCCCTATGTAAAAACATTGCCATGTTAGGAATTTCTCAACCTGTAGTGTGGATTCAAATTATGAAATATATATATGTATATATATACACACATACATATATATGAAAAAATAAAATTATATAAATAAAAGAAAATTATATATAAAATAATTATTACATATATAAATATATATAAAACACAAATATATAATGTATAAATGTTAGGTAATATTAGATAGCATTGTGTGTGTGTGTGTATATGTATGGTATGTGTAACTATAATTCAGTTGGGTTTACCTCCAGAGATTCTGATTTAGTAGGTTTGGAATTTGGGTGAAGGAGAGGGAAGGACAAGAGTGAATTTGTACACAAAAATTTTTTTTTAATATTTTTATTTATTTCTAGGAGAGAGAGAGAGACAGCGTGAGCAGGGGAGGGTCAGAGAGAGAGGGAGTCACAGAGTGAAACAGGCTTCAGGCTCCGAGCTGGCAGTCAGCACAGAGCCCGACGCGGGGCTCGAACCCACGAACCGCGAGATCATGACCTAAGCGAAAGTCGGACGCTTAACCGACTAAGCCACCCAGGCGCCCCTCCTTTTCCTTTTCTAAACCATTTTACAAATGTTAGTGGCACCTTTCTTCATTGGGAGGGACTTTTGGTAACGGCTAAGGTGACCTTCTGAGACAGTTTTACAAGACCAGATTTTTGTGACAGGATTTCACAAGCAAATTTATTTGTTTCGCAATTGTTTTCTAATATGTAAGATGAATTGCCGTGGGGGGACCAAAACTTTTGAGCAGTTGGGCCCTTAGATACATGGCTTTATAATCTGCTCTCATGTCCCTTTGTCTCTTCTTTGTGCTTTGTTGCCCGAGAAGTCAGTTGCTCCTTTGCCCAGAAAATGTGCTTCTGTAGAGATGAAGAAGCCACCAGGATGGATGTGAGGGAAATTTACAGTTATTTGTGATTCAGATTTCCATCTCTCTCACAGTCCTCATGTACAAATGAAAATACTCATTCAAAGGAGCTATTTTATTGCATACAGTCTGCAGTGTCAATGAAAATTGGATTGAATGAAGTCTAACACGGAGCATGTTACAGTTTAGGGGATTATGAGTTGATTTTCATTATATGAACAGAAAAGACATAAGCAGATTTTTGTTACAGCTTGCTAGAAATTTCAGGTTAAATTTTTCCCTGAGAAGATATAGATATGAATATTCATTTATAAAGCATTTTAATTCTGTAATATATAGAGATAACTTCACTGATTTTATTTTTAAAATTAACTTAGAAACAAATTATGTGAAAAATATTATTCTAATTGTTTATGTTCATATGAATATTTAATATATTCATAACATTTTTATACAATTTATTTAACATATTAGTTTGTATGGCAATGATTTTGCAGATAGCCTTTCCAATAATTACAGATATACAGTACCCTAGATGAGGTATTTTAGATTTTCTGACAATGCAATTATGCTTGGTTTCTTTATTTGAAAATCAACAATCTCTATTTATGCTAGTTCCAATATATTTTCACATGTTTATTTCGGGGGATTTTAAATAGGGGAAAAATACACACTGAAGTTTCCCCCTCCCCCGTATGTAAACTACAAATAAAAAATAACATTAAGCATGTTTAGAAAAATAATAGCCACTGGATTAACTCTTTTAAAATCAGATATACAGTAATTAGATACTCTTTTTTCTATAAATTAAAAACAGAATTAGAAGTAAGTAATCTGTAGAGATAGAAAATTGAGTAAGGGAAACCCAGAACATGAAAAGCATCAGGAAATGACACTTCTTTTTTTTTTCAATTTAAATGTTTTGTTTATTTCTGAGAGAGAGAGAGAGAGAGAGACAGCGTGAGCAAGGGAGGGTCAGAGAGAGAGGGAGAGAAAGAATCTGAAACAGGCTCCAGGCTCTGAGCTGTCAGCACAGAGCCCGATGTGGGGCTCGAACCCATGAACCATGAGATCATGACCTGATCAGAAGTTGGATGCTTAACCGACTGAGCCACCCAGGTGCCCCTAAAGGTGGTTATCATCATGCAGAGATGATTAAATGGAGTTTATTCAGTATGACTGTGGTTTCAAAACATCTTGTTTTTCTAACATTTTTTACTTACAGTTATGGTCAGGGAATATATATTTTACCAGAATATTCATATGCGGTAAAGCAGCAAACACTGCCGTCACAGCGCGGCACCCCTATGCGCAGTGACTAGGAACATGTGCTGTCCCAGAAATGTGTTCCCGCCCTCTGCTTTATATCATTATCCATCCAGTTTGTGCCTCAGCAAAGTGACCAGTTATTATCTGATTTAGACGTGTTCGGGTTGGACATAATTGTTGAAGCAAGTTATAGAGTAAATGTCCTACATTAAGGGTGTACAGTTGTGTCATTAGGACAACCAATAAACCTACAACAACAAAATAATAGGGTTGCGGCTATCCTTAAACCACTTCATATTCTACCTCTTCATCTTGGACGCAAGGGTGATATTTACCTACAGAAATCATGTGTTTCATTATTTAAAATGTCTTTGCTATGATGCGCCAACATAGTTTTTCTAGGGGTTGTAACTGTGAGTGTTAGAGGCATGTCACACCAATGGAGGGAAGAGTTAAGTCAGCGCCCAGATTGATAGCCGTGGTCAAGTTCTAGGTTCCGAGAGCAGGTGTACGGCATGCAGGCATCGTAGTGTTCTCTTCCCGGTTAGCACATATCACAAGCTTCTGCTTCCTCTACCCTAAGATGCCTCCAGCTTTCTAACTGACATTTACGTTAATCAGAGAAGACAGCTAATTGAATAGAACGGATTGATAATGAGGATGAAATTTTACTCAAGGAATAAATGTAAATAAATAAATGGACACATGGCTCAGATGAAAGCAATTTTGTCCTCTCCTGGACCATACAAGTCTTTGCCCCCCAGACCCTGGGACACATTTCCATTCTCAAAGCCTGGCCAGGCTCAAAGCCTGTGACACAGACGCAGGAAGATGGTAAAACACTTTGTCCCGGGTTTGCCTGCAAATTCTTCCTTAGAAAATGCCATTGAGGAGAGAACTGAAAACCCCCTCTGGAAATTGATTTCTGGCTAACACCCTTTCGCCACCTGTCACCCGTTACCATTATTTAGACACACCTTTGGAGGCTGCAATTTAAAGTAGTGCAAAACCAATAGGCGCAGAAGTGCCTAGGGCTTGTTTCACCCTGAGATGTGAAATTAGTGTAAGAAGGAGCAAATACTGGAAAAACCAAGAGAGTCGGGCTCCCGGAGGAATACAGGACTTCGTAGAGGATTCTTTTTGACAAGGGAAGGATTGCCGACTTTAACTTACTCAGCAGTAAATTCCACTGAGCTTGGTCATCTGACCAGAGAGCAGGGACAAGAGATTCCTCCTTAGTCCAGCAGAGCCAAACTAGGTAAATGATTAATAGTGAGCCGTCCAGGTTAATGTTTGGAAAGAGGAAATGTTTTACCAGTTACCGAAGGGATCTAAGAATAGAATCTGCCGAAGCCATTTATGGATAAACCATGTGTCTGGATAGAGCTTTTCCCATTCAAAGTTGGCCACAGAGGGGACACCCAAGATACTGCAATGATAGTAGATTCTGCACAAGAACACTGGACTCAGGATATGGAGGAAAACGATGTTTCAGGAAACTATGATAAAGTGAAGAAACAGCTGTAATTTGTTTCTTCGCTTATTTATTTTTTATAAATCAAATTAATATGTTCCCATATGAACAGATATGTAGCATAGAAGGACAGGGAAAAGACAGACATTCTGTCCCTTCCCCTCTTCCTATCCACCTTCCCAAAAATAAAGTTTCTCTGCTTGTTTCTTTCTAGATCTAACTGAATCTATAAGTTGTTCTTAAGCCTCCGTTTCCTGACTTCATTTTCAGATAGTTATCTCTTGATTCTCAGTTATATTATTAGTGTCCTTGCCTTTTTCTCCATCTTTTTCTTCCTAATCTCTCACTTTTTGTTACTTTTACAAATTCAAGGTTACTCAGTGGACGTTGTCTTGCAATACATAATGCATATTAGATATACACTCTATGTACATTTGTGTGCATGTTCGAGATTATATATGCTTATATGTGTGTGTATACTCTAAGTCAATAATAGATTACACTGTTGAGAGTACGTTCATAGCCTTCAATATTATGCCACATGGTCTTCCGATTGCATTTTCTTTCTGGTCTAACATGATGCCATTTATAGTTCATCACGGTTTCAACTCCTGCACATCTGTTTCATATTTCACTTATGATCTTGTACATTTTTTCCCTTAGACTGTCTAATTGCTAGAAATACAATATACAAAAGTGCAATTCAGGTGATGGTTTCTAACTATAAAGAAAATAGAACATGGTTAAATGGAAAACAGTGACTGGAAGAGGGGCTCCTTTAGATTGAGTCCTCAGGGAAGGTGCACTACATTGGTGCCATATCGGTTAAGACATGAGAGGTCAGCAGCCAGCCATGACAAGATCTGGAAAAGGTCAAAGATAAAGAAGAATAAAGATGGCATATGTTTTTGCTTAAGTATATGGACTAGAGCAATCTCAGCTCTGGAAAAGCTGTACGGCAAGCAGATTGGGGTACAGGATACAGTGAGAAACATGAGAAAGTTGAAATAAACTTAGTTATCAAGTAGAAATTCATTGTAAGCAATTAGATCAGTGAGCCTCTGTTTCCGAGGAGGGGTTGACAGTGAAGTTACATGGTTGAAAGTTTTGATGTTACTTGATGCCATGGGACTGAATGAGATACACTAGTGCATCAAGAAGAAACACACAGATCTAGGACCAAGTTTGAAGAAGTCCAATATTTCGAGGTCAAGAAGAGAAATGACTCTATACGTTTTCTTTCAAGCAAGATCAAGCATGGGCAGTGAGTGAGAATTTCAGGAGTCCTGTCTGTTCTATAAAGAAGTATCCATTATTGTGTCTTTCTTTTTGATTTCTATTTTCTTTATTTGGTCCTCTTTCTTTCTTTTTTTTTTTTTTTTTTTTTGCTACTGGTTGTCTTCATGTCTGTCATTCCTTGGTTGTGTTTTCAGTATTTGAAACAGAAGAATTAGGCAGCTGTGTGAATTTCCTTTAACTGTAAAAAGAGATCTGGGATCCACCTGAGGCCCAGAGGGGATCCTTTCAAGTGAAATATATGGGGAGTCAGGTTGGAATGGATTTAAAGTTTGATTTTCATGTTTAAGGGTGGGGACTACTAGCATATTCAGGCATTTAGAGTAATTTTTATTTTATTCAAGTTGTTCAGCTTCTCTGATGTATACCCCATTGCTCCAAAATTTAGGTTGCATCTCTACAAATCGTGCAAGTTGGCATTTCAAAATAGCTTCAGAAAGAAACACGTCTTGATAGGGAAATAAGAATTTAATTTTATCTATTGTCTATGAACATTCTGGCCAAAATAACTACTTTAGAAAAAGCTATAAATTGAGTAAATCAGTAAATAAAACATCATAGTTGCTGCTGATTTCATTTACTGATATTTTTACACTTTAACTGATAAAGATGCAATTTAAATGATTTAAGCATTTTGCTTTGATTCTGAAGGTAAAGCAAAAAATAAAAATGCGAAGAATATCAAGTAGAGAGAATTGACTTACTGCTGTCAAGTTGCTCTATTTTCTTATCAATAGATTGTCATTTTGTGGAAAAACTCATATGTGTCTAAAACAGAATGGCAGAATGTACAACAGGGATTTTAAAAACAGTCAATCTGAATGTATTCCATTAGTGCTATTCTTCATAGAGGCACACTTTACACTTTGCTCATTGGTTTTATTTTGCCATTGTAACATTTCCATTTTGTCAAAGTCTATTTTCTTCATTCTTTTTCTTTAAAAACTTCTTGAAAAACCAACCCTCAAAGATAAGGCCATATGTCATTAGCCGCCAAAATTATAAACTCAGATGATCATGGATTTCAAAAGCATTTTAAATTTGACTTAATGCACCATGAACAAAGTGTATTTTCACAAAATGAGAGTCCCGAAGAGTAATTCCAACAACCATGTTCTCTGTCTGATGTTGGCACAAATCCAGTTAAAGCACATGAGAAATAAAGCATTTCTTCTTATAACTCAGATCCTCTAATTTTAGAAGTTTAGTATTTTGATTTTGGATGCTTGGTTTTTAAGCCTTCCTGTTGTTTATCTTTCTCTTCCTCCCCTCCTTCCCCTCCCATTCCTCCTTCTCGCTTTTCCACTCCCCTTCTTTTCTTTCTCTCTCTCGCCTTCTTCCTTTCTTCCTCTCTCTCTCTCTCTTTCATTCTTTCTTTCTCATGTCTTCCAGCCTTTGAAATGTTTTTTATGAGGACTCTTGTTAACAATTGACATGACCTAAGAAACTCCGTGGTATCATTCTAGGCCTTTGCCTTTGGAATAATCAACTACTCGAGATCATCTTGGTTTTGCAGTATCTGTTTGACTAATCTTAAACACAAAAACAAACCAACGACATCAACAAAAACCTCTGTGTGGAAGATAGCACATGGGTGGCCCACAATTCAAATCCAATTATGCACATGTTTTTATTGGCACATAAAATTCCTTTTGAAATCTGGATCCAACATTTTTCTTAAAAAAAAACAAAAAACTGTCCACACCGTGTTGATATGACAAAAAATCTTTAGAAGCCATCTCCTATTCCACAGTCCAACACAGTCTCCACAATTCTTAAAACATATGCAACACTTAACTCACTTTGGCCGTCGACCTGACCTTTCTAGGCTTTTAAATTTGCCATCCTTGTCATCGGTTCTCTTGGTGGAGAGCCCTATGGATGAACAAATCTGGTTATCACTTCCTCTGCACTGTGAGTATCCAGTGGTGAAGCAAAGAAAACTGCAAAAACATTCCCCTATAGAAAAGGAAAGAAGGGGAGACGCAGTGGCCACTGGTGCCATGCAGTGAAGCCTTCTGGTTGGTCATAGAGAAGGTCTTCTACCCTGTTGGTAGGTAAGAGTCTCTTGACTAGACTCGAATTCAGCACTCTGAGAGGGAATTACCTTGTTCAATGTTCTCTATAGCCTTGGGGTGTGGCACCAAGCCCTTTTCTCCGGCTTAAAACTTTCACAGTCTCTTCCTCATGCCAGAGGGCCAGCAGATGGAATTAAAATTCAGACAGAGGCTGTTTTAGCTGAGATTTGTGTTTTCTTTGGTAATGCCTTAACCTTAGAAATATAGTAAACTGCTCTGTTTGCTTCTAGTAAGTTCTGTACATCAGTAACAAACCCAAAGTTCTTTCTCAGACATAATTCTCATGACTAATTTTGTTTGTTTGTTCCTTTTGCTTCCTCTGCCCTCTCTCCCATCATTTGGTAGCCAACCTGGTTCCATTGGAGATAACACACTGAATGGGAGCCTCCACACCCTCAGTCGGATTTGAATCCCAGTCCAGGTCCCAGTGATTCTTAATGGGCCTTGTCTTTCAAAGCTTCTTCTATCCTTAACTTTTACTAACTGAGACCTAAAACAATAGGCTTTTTAAATGTTTAGGGGTGCCTGGGTGGCTCAGTCAGTTAAGAGTCGTACTTCAGCTCATGAAGTCTTAAATTCATGGTTTATGGGTTCCAGCCCTGCTTCATGAGCTGGCAGCAGAGAGCCTGTAGCCTGTTGCATTTCTGTCTCCCTCTCTCTCTGCTACTTGCGAGAGCATGTGTGCGCTCTCTCTGTGTCTCTCAAGAATAAACTAACATTAAAAATTAATAAATTCTTAAAGCTATCCTATATCTAGCCTCTCTCACATCCTTTACGTTTGAACTTAGAATCTATGCCTTAATTCATCCATTTCTTGTAATAGTCTGCTAAGAACTGTAAGTAATGTCAGCACAGGCCACTCCTTTTTTTCTACATAGTCCACCTCAATATGTTTTCCAAGTTACCACAGGCTACAGGCTCAACCATTCTGTAACATGGTTCGATATCTCTGACCTTCTTGCAGCTTAGCTAAGGTCATCATATGACTTTCAAGGTCGTCCACTTATTGCATCAAGTAGGCAGTGAGGAGAAACACAAATTTTTTTAATTTTATTTTTTAATTTTTAATTTATTCTTTTAAATGAGTGAGGTCTTTAGATGCTCCCAGTCATGATCTGTTTCTACCCCTTACTGCGAAGGAGAAAGGAAAATAGAGTTTAGGCTGTATGTTTGGGAAGAAGTGGTAACAGGTTTGGTGAGCAGTTAGCAGTCTCTGCCACAAACACTGAATGCCAAGCCCCCAAATTGCTGTTCTAGGGGAAAACGGTGGCCGAGGGATTTCAATAATATTATTGATTGAATTTCTTCACGTTGACATATAACTCAAGGAGGACATAACACTGCCCGCTGCAGCATGAGGTCACGTGGCCATTCTGTGTTAGTGCGTAGCACGAGACTCCACAGTAAGGTCTTTATCGTCAGCGGGTTCTTTGTCCTTAATCTCTTGTTACTTTGGATTGTAAGGCATCCTTCGAGAGGAAGCAGTGACACTAAATGTAGATACTTGGGTTTAGCCATCTAACCGTCTCCATCTTCTACCAGTACTCTTAAATCCATGACTTACAGAGGTGGAAAACATCTGAGTGCACTGACAACTTCGACTTAAAATATACTTGATATTCATATGAAATACGTAAACAATGTGTTAAACTGTGGGCAGGTTTTAGTAGCTTGAGGACGTTTCTTGTTTTAGAGCAAACACTCAGATTTCTTTGAAGCTTAAAGTGTTTTCTTTTTTTTTAAGTTCCATCATTGTACTATTCGATTAAAAGCAGTAATTTTCTAAAGGGTTATCTTTGATTTAAAGTGGTCTTTGTTATTTTTACTTTGTCTAAGGACTTAATCTGCATTTTTTATTTTAATTTTATTTATTTATTTTTGTAAAGAAGAAAAGAACTGAAAGACTCAGTACATGCTGTTTTCCGTAAGCAAATGGATTCAACAGAAAATTAAAAAGGAAGGGAAAAGGGTGGCACCTGGGTGGCTCAGTCGGTTCAAGGTCTGACTCCTGATTTTAATTCAGGTCATGATCCCAGGTTTGTGGGATTGAGCCCTGCATGGGGCTCCGTGAAGAGCATAGCACCTGCTTAGGATTCTTTCTCCACTCTCTCTGCCCCTATACCCCTTTTGTACTCTCTTTCTCTCTGTGTCTGTAGTGTGTGTGTGTATATACATTATATACATTTTATATATATATATATATGCATATGCATTATATATACATGTGTGTATAATATACATTATATACATATGTATTATAATATATAATATAATTATATATACATATATATTATATGTGTATATATAATAAAATATTATACATATTATATATACATATATAATGTATATATACATTTTATACAATAAAATATACACATATGTACATATATAATGTATATAATAACATATTGTATATACATTATATATATTATATATACACATATACATATATTATACACGTATATATTCATATGTATGTATATATAATAAAATATACATACGTACATATTATACACATATACATATATACACATATATTACATATAAAATACAAATACAAATATATATGGATATATATGTAATATATAATTATATATTATATATGTATATATAAAATACAAATAAAGGAGAGGGAGGAGGAAGAAGAATGGGAAGAAGGAAGGAGAGACCCCATGACGTCGTCTAAGCAGAAGCAGGCTCTCTAGGTGGGAAGAAAAGGCTGAGTGAGACAAGCACCGCGGGTTTCCTTCTTTCTTCTCCCATCTGTCTTGTAGTCATTCGCCATAGTCACTGGGGCACTGATGTCCAGTAGACACGTGGAACGCCCCAAAGGTGTCTGACCCAAATCTTCTGTTTCTGTGGAAGCCTAAAGATGCTGCATATCTTGTTCAAGGTCGCGTGCGTCCTTACTGTGTCCCAGCTCGCATAGTCAGGCTGACAAAGCACTGCTGGTTTTACAAGGGACACAAGGACCGCCTTACCTGTTTAGAGAAATAATGGCATTTGTTTTGTTTTGTGTTTAGACATGAAATACCTATTCCTGTATTTAAATATCCCATGATTTGTTTTCTTACACTGAATAATGCCAATTCAGCTAAAGCTTTGGAAACAAAACTATACGATGAAACAGATATGGCGTGAGGGAAGATTCCTGCTGCCAAGGAGCAGATACTTGACTTCAGCTCTAGTTCAAATAGGCAGTGAGATCCTACGTGAGAAGGAAATGGGAGGGACACAGCTCCCATTTAAATGTTCCAAGGATGCTCTCATGTTAGGACAGCCTTGGCGTCACAGTGGGCAAGAGGGCACAGAGCATCTCAGGATGCAAAACACGGTATGTATGACTGTCCCTCCCAATCTGCCCTCTGAAGATGTGCTAACTTGGATTTTCCTGAAATAAGAGGGAATTGCCATCACACACTGCCTTCTGAGTTGATGTTTCTCAAACTCCTCCCCCCAAACTTCTCATAACCTATTTTTTTGAAGCAGAGGAGGAGCAGAGAGAGAGGGAGAGCAAGAATCCCAAGCAGGCTCTGTGCTGTCAGCACACAGCTGGATGCAGGGCTGGAACTCATGAGCTGTGAGATCATGACCTGAGCCAGAATCAAGAGTCAGATGCTTAACCAACTGAGCCACCCAAAAAGTTACCTATTTTGTGAATCTGGTCCCCAAGCCGCCATTCCAGCACCATCACTGGATAGAGACAGAGCCCCAGGCAATCAACAAATTCCTAGCTCTCATGGCAGAGATTTGAAAAGCTGGCGACCAATTCCTACACAGGGAGGACTCTGCCGTTGTCTGCCTGCATGAGTTGGTGGGTTGATGGTTCATCAGGTGTGGTGTTTTCAGTTTCTCCATCCTATAGTTTGCATGAGGACAACATAGATGTTGGCTTCTCTTCGCCTGTGTGTCTGGTCTACTCGGAATCCAACTCAGAGCTCTTTGTTGAGCTCTTCTGCCTGCATGGCCTCCCTTACCTCAGTGCTCCTCCACCGTGGCTCCAGCCGGCTGCCGTGAGGCCCAGGTCTGTCCCCCCCACTGTTCAGTTTCAGCCTAGATGCAATGGGATAGGAGCTCTTCCCGACTCACAGAATTGACTCCTTTCCAGTATACATCACACTTCCTTCACCTATGCGTCTCCAGCCCTGTCTTTAGGCATCCCACAGACGGCATAAAAAATATAGACTGTTAATTCTGTGTGTACCTTATTATAGAATTATACAGTTAATTCTTAAGCACGTGATAATACCTCATTTCACCCATGTGATATTCTGTATACCATCTTAATTTTAATAGAAAATGTGTGTGGTACCTTGTAATGCCTGAGACTCTGGGGCCTAGGATACAACATATGTGCTCATGTGGCCATGTGTTAAATCATTCACGTAGAGGCGAAATTAAAGAAAATGATTGAAAATTAGTATGTGCAGCTGGTTAACCCTCTTGGATAAATTAAACAATCATGAGGGATATTTAACTTAAACTGACCCTTGAGTTTATCGGTTGTAGAAGATGAGCACTGGTGAGAATCCATGCAGGGGCATTGTTAGTGGTGACAGAAATGAAAATTGCATGCTTCTATTTGTCATACCAGCATAATTCCCTTTAAGAATAAATAAGAACCACGTTATATGTGAACAACTAGGTGGCACTGGTGTGTTATCCTTTCGTTTCCAGAAAAGTGAATTCAAAAATCATCTTCTGTATTCCAGTTCACTGGTCTAACATGTGTATGATATGCAGCCGCATATTTCAGCAGTAATTTAGAAGAGGTTCATGAGTGAACTTGGAAGTGCTGTCAGTCTTTGGAGAGTGCTGACTGCTCTCTACCCTTCCATTGGCATGTCCTGGATATGGACCTTGAATGCACTATTTTGTTTTCTTAACTTTCTAAAAAAACTAATGTTCGTCTAATGGAAGGAAAGATTTCTAATTAAAAGACAACGGTTTCTTTTGGAAATATGGGACTTGTAGGTTCCAGAATACTAAAAAGGGGTCCTTCTAGGCAATCTGTTACTATCAGAGGGGTGTGAGTGAGTGAAATTTCACAGCATAAAACCAGAGGTGTGCATTTAACTGCTTAGATTCTATAGAAGGCAATAATTAAGTTTTGAATGTAGATGTGCAAAATTAAGTAACTATGTAATATGCTTGTGTTAAGTCTTAAGGTGTCGCCCCCTGGTCTAAGTGCTTTGCATGTAATGGCTTTTTCGCCACAACAAACTTGGAAGGGGCATGGTGACTTCCCCGTTTTTGTAGATGAGGTTGCTAGTACTAACTTGCCCCAAATGTACAGTTACCCTGGTGGGACAGAGTTTCAAATACAAGGTGATTGTCCTTTCTTAATCACTATGCTAAATTCCTTCTAAAAGAACCTTTATAAACACTTCTTTAAATGGTCATATATGATACAGATATTTAAAGTACAAACTTAAGCTTGAAAGGGAAATTAGAAGAATAGGGCACTTATATTAACATGACAGATGATCAGTAACTTGACATCATAGATATAGAATTACATTTACTTGCATGTAATTTAAATATATTAGTGTGAGACACATCAAGAAGTATATCAAGGCACCTTTGAACTGGCTTATTTAAAATCTGAATACTTAGGGGAAACTAGCAGTCATATCCCCAGATAATGATGTAGAAGTGCATTTCTTTGAATTTTTTTTCTCTCCTACATTTTCATCAGTAGGATCCTTCACACATAATCTTTTATATCTTGAACAACTTTTCTTAAAAGTTAAGCACAGACATTTAACAAGTATTTTAACATTCCTTGGACCTTTGTTGAACACTTACAATAAGCCAAGAACTACCCAAGAGAAGTATCAGAAGCGAAGAGAACGTGGCTGTATTAGTTTTCCCTTGCTGCATAACACAATTACCACACCTTTTAATGGCATGGACACAGTGCCTGTGTATTTGCTCACAGATCTGTATGTCACTTATCCAGAACTTTGGGTCCTGTGCATAGGGTCTTATAAATCAAACTCAAGATTTTGACTATCCTGGCCTCTTACCTGAGCTCTGAAGTAGAATCGTTCAATCAGATTGCCAAGGGAAAACAATTTTTTTGTGGTCCTAAGACTACGGTCTCCATGTTCTTGCTGGCTGTTGATTAAGGGTTGGTACAAACTTTTACAGATGGACAGATTCTTGGATGGTGGCCCCCTTGATCTTTAGTTTTGCCTCCATCTTCAAAGCTCACATTGGCGTGTCACATCTTTCTCATTCTTTGAATCTGCCTGATTTTCTATTGTGCTTTCCTCTTCTACCTTTTAAAGGACATATGCATTTATTCACAGTGTGGCTGCTATAATTTCTACATTTTTAAAGCCCACTGACCAAAGAGTTTCATTATAGCTTCAAAATCCCTGCAGTACCTAGATGAGAGCCTGACTGACTAACCAGGAGACGCAAATCTTAGGGAGTCTTTAGAACTCTACCTACCAAATAGCTTACACCATCAGGGAGCACCTTTTGTTTATCTTAAGTGTCCTCGTCAGTGGACTGACTTTTTCTAATGTGAAGGTGAATGTTAACATGGATAATAAACTTAGAGATTAATCAAACCAAAATATAATAATAACCGGCTTAAATTAAGTGCATTAAATATGCCTACTGCCTTAAGTACATTTTCTCCTTTGATCCTCATACAACTCTCCAAGTATAAAGATGAGTTTCATAGACTTTCAGTGACTTGCTAACATCAGACAACCAGTAAATGAGAGAACCGAACTTCAAGACAAGAACTATATGAATATAGTGTCTGTGCTTTTCACAGCACAGCATGAAGAAAAAGGGATCTAAGAGTCTTGTCCTTGAGAAGAAAGTTAAGCTTCAAGCAGAAAGATTAAATGAAACTTGTTATGCAACATCAATATGATTAATGATTCATTACAGATAGCACAAAAGATTTTATATGTTTGTACCTGTAGTACTGTGTCCATTTTTATCACATTAGTCAAGGAAGTTATATGTGTGTGTGTGCATTTGAAACAATGTATATGAAACTGTGTATGTGTATGTGTATACTATATAATAAATATATAACATAATAAACATGTTCATTAACATATATTACACATCTTAATTAAGCCATATTTTATACATATATCATAATTAACATGTCAGAGATGATAAAAGGTATTAAGTAATGGCTACTGAGATGGACTTTATCAAGAATGGAGAAACTTGAGGACTACCTAAAACATTAACTGTGAATATAGTCACCGTATATTTTTATTCTGTTTTTAAACACCATATTAAAAAGTACTATTCAAAGTTGGGGCATCCTATTCGGAGCACATTTTAAAAGAAAGCAGCATCTGGACAGTTACTAACAAACTTTTGGATCAAGTCTTCTCCTGCTGATGGATAAAAGTGTCTTGTGGAAATTATGAAGTATAGAACCACATATGCCCAAAGAAGCCTTTAGACTAATATCAGTGAACTGAATCCTACCCCTCTGGGTACAATTCTTAAAACTACTGATGTGGAGAAGAGCCAAAAAGGGATGGACTTGGAGAAATCTAGTGGCAGGAGGTAGGGATTTGGGCTCTGAGAGACATAGGAGTATGGGTCAAGAAATGACTCTTGCCGTTTTTCATACTACCGTTCATGAAGCACACATGCGGGCTAGTCCCATGAGTGTCATGATAGTTCCAAAACATTTGGAAATTTGAAAATGTATACAATCTGCATTTTAGACCTGAAGAAACTTGGAATCAAGGAACTTTCTCAAGCTTCATAGCATCTCAGGGCCAAGCTGGGATTTGGGCTCTGGCGGTGTAATTGTGTCTTTCATAGTTGTTTTTCTCTCTCCTGTGCCATTGGGTCTCCCGGGGGCTGAGCTCTGTACAGAAACATCTGACAACCTGTATGTGCTCTGTGCTTTATGTGAGACTCACTTAGGACACGCATGGGGCCTTGTCTTCCTCTTCTAGCATCATTACTTTTAAATGAACCCAGCCAGATGTGGTGTGCAGCCCCGGTTTGGTGGCAGCTGTGAACAGGGTCAATACCTGATGTCGAATAATTGTGTGTCTGAGTGAGACCAAGAAATCAAACTGATGATTTTGTTCTTGGGGACACAAGGTGCCTCCCTAACTGATTAAGTCCTCTGAAGTGATGAAAAATCTTTGTTACACGTTTTGACTGGTAGTAGAAACAGTGGGCTGGAAAGTTTTTTCTTGTACGGATCCCAAATCCACATCTGGGGTTTGAAAGGAACTTGTTCAGAAAATTGTGTGTAAGATGTAGAAAAACATTCTCATGTGGGACCCAGCAGGTATGGTAGACTGGCAACCCAAATTTCGCAGAGAAGCAAAAAATAAAATAAAATAATAATAATAATAATAAAATAAAATAAAGTGAAAATTAAAAAATTAAAAAAATTAAAAAATCACTGCTAAGTAAAAGAAAGTTATCTACTGTTTAGAGACAGTCTTAAAAAAATTAACTATAAATTATTGCTGAGGAACTAATCGTTCTATAGTTAAATGAACTTCTGGTGTAATGGTCTCCGTAAAGAAATCTTTGTACTTTTATTTTCTGAAAGTGTTTGCCATCAGCAATACGAAGTTATAAAGAAAAGAACAAAATGCTAAATGTGGTTTAAAAGCTTTAAAGCACCAAGAAGGAGAAAATTAAAGGAGTAAAGTGCTGATTAACAGTCATGTTTGGCAGCACTTTTTTTTTTTTTTTTTTGCCACTATCTACTTATGATGGCCTCTGGGAACCTTTTCATAATTCAGTGAGCTCTTTAAAGATGAATTTTGGTAAGTGTAGCAAATTCAGGGGGAGGATCTGGAGACCAAGGCTCAGGACAACACGTGTCTGTATTAAAGGGCTACCTCTGGCCCCTGTTACAGAGGAATCGAGGAAACATGCATTTGGCTAGAGTGCTGGAGAAGGTACCAGCAAAGCAGCTGGAGAGGGACCGTCACTATGGCAACCACATGCCAACACCACAGTCATCTGTACTTTGTTCTGTAAGAATGTTACTGTTCCCTCAATTTTTATTTTATACAAAAAGAAAAGTTTCTCACTGTATTCACAACATGTCTGGCACTACCTGCCTGGAGATAGTCCTGCCCCTGCAACCCCCAGGTTAAAGGGTCAGTCCCATAAGACTGCCCCCATTTCAGACACCAGTTGCAAGTCTGGGGGGGCCTGTGATACTTTGACCAATCAGGTATAAATCTAGATTTCCAATGTGTGCCTCAGGTCCAGATTTTGCTAGTTGGGCTCACTCAGGAAAGCCCTCTACTCAACTATCCTCGGGTTATTGTGAGGGATACAACTCAGGATCAGTCCAACGGAAGAGGGGCATAGAACAAGGGTGAGGATGAGGGATGTGGAGTTTCCGTGCCTTCCCTGGTCTTATCACCTCAATATTTCCATGTGGTTCCTAACTCAGATACTCTCTGAACCCTGTTGTCTGCTGGGTTTTATGGAGGTTTTGTACAAGCAGAATTGATGAAATCACCAGCATTGGGTGTTTCAATCAATCAAGCCCGCTTCTCTGGGAGGGGTGATGGGCATTCCTCTGGCAACCAGCCCCTATCTTCACAGAGTCACCCCGTTAGCAGAATCTCAGTAAGGCTACTAACGGGCTTATTGTGAATAACAAATGATGGTCCTCTAACTTTCCTGAGGCAATCATAGTCTGTGCCTCAGATGTCTGTTAGACAATAAGTCAGACCTACAGCTATGAGAGAGGTAAGATCTGAGTTTGGTAACACTTTTTTTTTTTTTTTTAATGATTTGAACACCTACACAGAATAAAGCTACTGAACATGTAAAGGTCAGGGATAGACGCAAGACATGATAGAATAATGTGAATTTATTATATATGCATTAATCACATTTTATAGTGCTGAACACAGTATAATATATATTGAATCTAATCCTGATTTGCAGCTTAGCCATTTCACCTAAAATACTCTGACAACTATTCTCAAGGTCAAAATAGTACTTAGAGCCCAGGATGATGGGTCATTGAGGAGTTGGTCATAGCCTCCCCCTACCCCCCACCACGTTTCGCTCAACTATTTGCATTTTGCAAAAAGTTTGCTGGAGGACAGATGTGGGAGGCGTTTTGGCTCTTCAGTGTTTCGAACCAACATTGTAATTGACAACTAGCACCATCTCAGCACACGAGGCTGATAGCGCTGACACTGACATCACCGGCATTCACAAGATGCAAAATGTCGCCGTGCTCACACCATTAGTTCTTATCCACGGTGTCCAGGGAAGGAATTCTGTGCTGATTGATTTCGAGTGGTAGGTGTTGCCGGTCGCTGCTGCATCACCGGAAGCACTGATGGTGTCCCGTTGCAGAAGCAGACCTCGCCACAACAGCAGGGGTGTAAACACTGGTTCTTCAGTGTGTCAGCAAATGGAATTGTCTGACATAGGGCCAAGAATGTCAGCTGAGGTCCTTGGAGTTTCAGACATCCTAAGGATGGTAGTTACTATTTGCATTAACCAACAGTATTTCCTACCCTTATATGTCTGGGCCTCTGTCGTAATTCTCATGGTACTTGCATATTACTTCGTGTTTGCGAAAGCGATCAAAAGCAGCCCCGCCTTTCACTTTAGAACAGCACCACGTGGACATGGCACATGGTGTTATCCCAATTTTACAGAAGGGATGACTTTCACCAAGTGAGAGGAGATTGTGGAAGCATGGTTAGTGACTGAGAACTACATACAGATTTTTGCCCTATCCTTGTACCCTTTCATCCATGACCCAAAGCCTCTTTACAGGTAGATCTTTAAGAAACCTTTGAGATAAGTTGAAGGGCCTGGCTCTAAACATCACAGTGTCATGGCCACGTGAGTGGATTTTGCCAATATATTAGATGCTGATGTAAGAAGTCCACATCCCGTCTCCCTCTTTGTGGCCACTCCACTAAGTTCTTAGATTTCAGCACAAAAAATTCTAACTCTGGATCCGTCGATAGAGAGATTTTACATTATTAATTTAAAGCTAACACTTTGCAGTATTGGAGACAAACCTTCCTTCCTGGGATCTCGATGAGAAACTTTAGGTAACATCGATGTCTTTCGGGTGTCTGCCTTCCCCTGGGAATGACAGAGCTGAGTCGAGGTTTACTATTCTTAGAAGTACGCTGGAATCTTGCTTAAAAACCACCTTATAGATAAAACCGCATAAGTAATTCCCCAGACAATACTCTTTTCCATCGTCTTTAATTGAATATCCTTGAATGGAGTCCAAGGTACCTTCTCCCCTTCCCTCACTCTCTCCCAGAATTTGAGTCTTGATGCAAATAGTTTTACAGTGAATTTTTAGTATATGTCTCTTCTGACATAAAATATGCGTACTATAAAAGATTTTCAATTAAGTTTTAATCTCAACTAACCAGACTCCAGTAGATATTAAATAAAGGACAGTTGCATACAAGTTGAATGCATTCAATGTTGCTATTTGGATTTAAGTCAGAACCATATTACACATGGGTTAGACACAACTAATCCGTTTTGTCATTCCCTGAAACAATGTTGATTATGAGGTTCTCAAAAATGCCCTGATTCTGTTTGTTTATATGTATTTGTGGATGATCTTGAGTACATTATAATGACAAATCTTTTACTTTGAGCTAATATAACTCCACGCATGTAAATGTAGCCTGGGTGTTTAAAAAGTTTCATTTACCAATCACTTTATTTGATGGGAATTAGCTATAATTCTTTTGTTGTTGATTTGGTTTATACCCTACATTTTTTCTGTCTTCTCTTTTCTGTAGTAGCTAAATAACCATCATTTTAAAAAGAGTTAGTTAGCTATGATATAGTGTTTGTACAAACTAGACTGAGGCTAAAGAAAATAAACCGATAGGTGTAGGCAGAATGTATACTAAGCATATTTAATCTCAGCTCACAAATCTGTAATTCATTATCTGATGGAGATCTAGCGAGGGTATTGATTTCCATAAAATGGAGATGTTTGCTTTCTCTAATCATGTCCATTAGTTTCTTCCAGACAGATTAATAATTTTTCACACTTGCTAATGGCATTTGTAGGCATTTAACTTGTCTCTGTCCTTGTATACTTGGTAGCATATTTGTACAGTAGATAAAAAATAATCCTAAGGCAATAAAACAGTCTCCATTTGTTATAGTACTTTGTTTACAAAAGCAACATTATGAGCACTTCATAGTATAAAAAATTTCCACCAATTATTTTTTTAATTAGAAATTTATGTTAGACTTTAAGACAATGCTGTTACCTAAGGGACTAAAAACTTAGTTTTAAAATGAATCACCCAAAGAAAATGAACTTCTTTATTTTATTTATTTACTTATTTTCAGGTGATTCAGAACAATGCAAATATGAACAATGATTCTTTGAGGAGAACTGCAATAGTTTTGAATTCACATACAATATTTTTATGGATTCATGCAATGGATTTTCTTCTATCATTTCATACAGTTTAGAGTGGTTGTTGAAACTGATAGCTGATATGTATTCATTCTTTGGGAATATATTAAAATTATGCTCTACAGTAATTTTATTTTAAAGTTTGTTTATTTTGAGACAGAGAACACATGTGGAGAGAGGCAGAAAGAGAGGGAGAGAGAGAATCCCAAGCAGGCTCCATGCTGTCTGCACAGAGCCTG
The DNA here is from genome assembly GCF_003009895.1 of Hyaena hyaena. Taxonomy (NCBI): domain Eukaryota; kingdom Metazoa; phylum Chordata; class Mammalia; order Carnivora; family Hyaenidae; genus Hyaena; species Hyaena hyaena. The sequence goes on along the minus strand of NW_024081098.1, from coordinate 600,984 downwards.
ATGTGAGGCTTTGGGTCAGGAGCCTTGAGATCATGACCTGAGCCAAGATCAAGAGTCAGATGCTTAACCTCTTAACCACTGAGGTACCCCTCTGCAATTATTTTAAGTTAGGTAGCTCTACCCTCATATTTTTACAGAGGAATTTAGTGCAGAAGGATTGATTAATCATTTTAGAGGAGTTTATATTGTGACATTTATCTCCAGATAAATTTCTATAGAGTTTGAGATTCTAAACATTGTTGGTGCTCACGGAAAAAAATTTGACTGCAAAATGATTTTTAACTCTAAACATAAGCTCCCTTTCAAATAATATCTTACAAACTGAATTTGGCCTTCGACATAAACATAATCATTCTCTCTTTTTTTTAAATTGAGGTATAATTAACATATACATATTCCTTTCAGGTGCACAACATATTGATTCAATGTTGCTTCATATTGCAAAATAAGTCTAGTTAACAGTTACATCATGAATACTTACAACTTTTTTCTTGTGGTGAGAAAGTTTAAAATTTACTCTTAGTGTCTTTCAAATGACCTATACAGTATTATTGTTTTACAGCCTTCATACTTTTTTTTTTTTACATTCCACGCTTACCTCTTTTATAAAAGAAAATTTGTACATTTTGATGCCTTTTGCTGAAGTCACGCACCTCTGAAAATCACCTGTCTGTTCTCTGTACTTATGAACTTGTGTTTGTTCATTTTAAATTCTACATAAGTGAGATTATACAGTATTTATCTTTCTCTGCTTTATTTCACTTAGCACATTGCCTTCAAGATTTATCCATGTTGCAAATGACAGAATTTCCTTCCTTGTTGTGGCTGAAAAATATTCCATTTTCTGTGTGTGCATGTGTGTATGCATCACATTTTTTAAATGCATTCATCCATTGATACTTACATCGTCTTGGCTATTGTGAATGATGCCACAATGAACATAGGAGTGCAAATACCTTTTTGAGATAGTGTTTTTGTTTTCTTTGAAAAATACCCAGAAATGGAATTGATGCATGATATGGCAGTTCTACTTTTAATTTTTGAGGAACTTCCATACCATTTTCCACAGTGGCTGAACCAATTTGCAATTCCACTGACCATGCCCAAGGGTTCCCTTTTCTCCAAATTCTTAACAACCCTTGTTATTTCTCATTTGTTTTATGCTAGCCATTCTAACATTTGTGAGGTGATCTTTAATTTTGGTTTTGAATTGCATTTCCCTCATGATTAATGCTAGTGAGCACCTTTGCATGTACCTGTTGGCAGTCGGTATGTCTTCTTTATAAAAATGTCTATTCGAATCATTTGCCCAGTTTTTAATTGAAATGTTCAGTTATTTTTGCTTTTGAGTTGGATGGGTTCTTGCTGTATTTTGGAGATTAACCTTTTCTCAGATATGATTTGCAAATATTTTCTCCCATTCAGTGGGTTGCCTTTTCATTATGCTGATGACTTCCTTTGCTGTGCTTAAGCTTTGTAGTTTGATGTCATCCTACCTATTTATTTATGCTTTTATTGTCTTTGGTGTCAAATAAAAAAAAAAATCATTGTGAAGTCTTCTATCAAGGACCTTACTGCTTATGTTTTCTTTTATGCATTTAATGGTTTCAGGTCTTAGGTTCAAATCTTTAATCCATTTTGAGTGAATTTTTGTCTCTGGTGTAAGATAGTGGTTGAGTGTCATTATCTTGCATGTGACTGTCCAGTTTTCCCAACGCTATTAGAGACTGCTCCTCCACATTAAATATTCTTGGATCCTTTGTCATAAATTGATTGACTGTATATGTGTTGGATCATATATTCTGTTCTGTGAGTCTGCATGTCTGTTCTTATACCAATACCATATGTTTTAAATACAACATGATACCTGCAGCTTTGTTCTTCTTTTTCAAGACTGTTTTGACTATACAGGCACTTTTTGGCTTCATGCAGTTTTTAGAATTGTTTGTTCTATTTCTGTGGAAAATGCTGTTGGAATTTTAATATGGATTGCCCTCAATCTGTATATTGCTTCAGGTAGTATGGACATTTTAATAGTTGTAATTCTTTCCTTTTCAAAAACATGGGATAACTTTTCATATATTTGTGTCTTTTTCAGTTTTTTTATCAATGATTTATAGTTTTTGGTGTACACATCTTTTACCTTTTCAGTTAAATTTATTACAAGGAATTCTTTTTGATTCATTTGAAATCAGGTTTTTTTTCTTAATTTATCTCATAGTTTATTATTTGTTTATGAAAACACAACATATTTTTGTATATTGATTTTGTATCCTATAACTTTACTGAATTTGTTCATTAGTTCTAACAGATTTTGGGTCGAGTCTTTTGGGTTTCCTATATATAATTTCATGTCATCTGTGAATAATGACTGGGTTTTTTTGTTTTGTTTTGTTTTTTGGTGTTTTTGCTTTGGTGTTTCTTTTTTCCCTTTCTACCTTGAATGTCTTTTATTTCTTTTCTTACCTAATTGCTTTATGGCTAGGACTTCCAAAACTATGTTGAATAAAGATGAAAATGGGCATCCTTGTCTTTTTCCTGATCTTAAAGGAAAAAAAAAAATTAGCTCTGTTGAATACAATGGTAGCTGTGGCTTTGTCATATGTGGCCTGTATCATGTTATGTACAGTGCCTCTATACCAACTTTGTTGAGAGTTTTTATGATATGTGGATGTTGGAATTTAGTCATATATTGAGATGCAGGAAAAGGATTTAATTTTTTATGATTTTTATTTTTTATGTTGTTAATATGCTGCTCACATCGCTTGATTTGTGGATGTTGAACGTTTCTTTTATTCCTGGAAAAAAAATTCACATGATCATGATGTCTGAATCTTTTAATGTATGATTGAATTCAGTTTGTTACTATTGTTGAAGATTTTTGCATTTTTATTTATCAGGGATCTTGGCCTTTAATTTTCTATTCTTGGAGTATCCATATCTGGTTTTGGTGTTAGGGTAGTGCTGGCCTCCTAAAATTAGTTTGGAAGTATTTTATTTTTGAAAACATAAATCATCCTTAGACTCTATAAGCATATCTTGGAATTTAGGAGCTCATTAGCTAATATAGCTGTATTAATAATTAACTTATATCAATGTACCCACTGCTATAATGTGAAAACAAGCTTTAGTAGGAATATGGTCAGTGTGCTATTAAAGAGTTAAATTGTATCTCAGCCTCAGAATATCACACTGGATGAAGATGGTGTGATTTGTAAGACTGAGGCTCCTTAGGAATTCCAAGACAGCTAGTAAAAATATTCAGAGAAATTAAGGAAGGCACATTAGTTTGATCATTTGCTGTTCCTTTTCAATCCTGTGCTTATTTCCTGTGCTTATAATAAAATATTTCTAATTAATAAGACCTCAAAAAAATCAAAAGAGAATGACAAGAAGTAACACATATGGATGAAAAGACTGGGTAAGGAAAATAAATTTGAAGGGGCAATATTGACTAATTAAGACATGGTAACAAGTGAGTTCCATTTTAGATCCATTTTGGATCCAATAAATGTTTATATTGAGTGGGGTGATTAAAAGGCGAAAGATTTATACGATCTGAGGAGAAGTCAGAGTATTGAGTGGGATGTTTAGAGTAGGGGTTTTGGGGGCTCCTGGGTGGCTCAGTCTGTTGAGTGCCTGACTTTGGCTTAGGTCATGAGCTCACAGTTCATGGGTTCAAGCCCCACATCCAAGCTCCATGCTGCCCCACATCAAGCTCCATGCTGACAACTTGGAGCCTGGAGTCTGGAGCCTGCTTCAGATTCTGTGTCTCCCTCTCTGTCTCTATTTCTCCCTCCCCTGCTCATGCTCTGTCTCTCTCTCTTTCTCTCTCTCTCAAGAATAAATAAACATTAAAAACTATTTTAAAAAATAATTAAAGTAGGGATTTCAGTCTATAATGAAAGCCAACTTAGAATCCTGGTAGGAATGTAGGTATGCGTGTTGAAGACCTGAAACAGAATAAAGACAACACAAAATAGAGGGCAGGAGATTAAGAGACTCTCAGGATTTCCACAGGATGAGTAAGAAGGAAATAATGTTGAAGCTGTAAGTCACTTTCATTGAAGCAAGTTATTGAAAGGGCCAGTTGAAAGGTTGTAAGAGAGAAAGATGCAACAGAAGAATACCAGTGCTGTTAGTTTTTATTTGCTTGTTTGCTTTAGAAAGAGATACATTTTTTTCCAGAAAATATTATGGGAGGAAAGTTTGAGACCTTTTATATTTTTATTCTTCACTTCTCAAATTATATAAGTATACTTATAGTCAAATTATTTTATTTAAGTTGTATGTCATGTTTCGGATCCAAAATACTTTAATTCATGAATTCATTCTATCAGCATGTATAAAAGGTCCTTTGGTAGTATGGACTTGTGTGGGGACCTGGTTATCTAAGGAAGGAAAAAACAAACAAACATTCTTAAGCTCAAGGAGCTCTTCCCTTCAGTGAAGGAGGGCATTATACATATTTTCATGCCAATAAATGGATAATTTTGCACTGAGTTCATCCCAACGAATGAAAGTAAAACAGTTCTTCAGAACTGTATAATAAAGAGTTTGAGGGTTTCAAGGAAGCCTTCCATGGGATGGTGACATCTATACCGGGATTTGAAGGATTAACTGAAATTACAAAGGGAGAGGAGGAGAATTTGAGAGACATAAGGGCATGTGCTGAAATCCTGTAGCGAGAGAGACTGGTATCTACAGAGAGTGGGGGGAGAGCTCTGTGTGCAAAATGTAGGATCTAGGAGAGGGAGCCATGAACCACATGACAGAACAAAGCAGTGGAAAGGTATTCAGAATATAAAACAAACTTTCTTCATTCAGGATTGGATATGAGGCATGAAAAGCGTTGTCAAAGCTCATTAAAATGAAGAATTTTCATAGGATACCCTATTTGAATATATCATTTTCTCCTTTTGACAGTTCAGTTAACACACTTTGTTTTTGTCTTTGTCTTTGTTTTTTGTTTTTTTCACAATAACCTGGGTAAAGTTTCCCAGTATCTCTTAATCCTCTCGCTGAAATTTTGTGTCAACAGGGTCCATGAAGAGACCACTAGTTGTCATTAGGGTTTCTACTCTGTTTTCTTCACCACCACACAAAGGCCATGGCTTTGCTCTTTGTGGTCAAAGGGATTAGATTTGAAAGCCCCTCTGTGCACCCACCCATTTACAGCATTACAAGGATCCAAGGCCAAGTCCCTGTTCAGTGTCCAAGTTATAACAGTACTGACTAGGGCAGAAAGGAGATTCACTTGTAGGTTTGTATTTCTTAAAACTTCAAGAAAGTTGCAAGCCACTGCTGCTGCACACATTTTGAAAACAGAAGACGAGATCAACTGGCTACTCCTTACTGAGTTGCTGATATCCCGGCCACAATTATAATCAGGGAAGATTGCAAATGTTCAACGAAAGGCAAATTATCAGTGCAATGAAAAGGTGGGAAGGGAGCATTCTGGGATTAATGAAGGAGAGATCACAGCTTTATGGGTGAGGAGGGAAGGGTATGATTCTTGGAGGAAGTCGTGATTGAGCTATGGTCTGAAAGTTGGTAGTACTTGAAAATTGAGAGTGGAGTTCAGAAGGAAAGAACATGTCAGGTAAACAGAAAATTGTAAACACAGGCAAAAGAAAATACTGACTATAATAAAACTAAAAAAAGTCATTAAGTTTGACTAAAATTGAAATTATATTTGTTTTAGGGAGAGTAGTTTGATGCTGAAGTACATGCTGTGAACAACAGGCTATTGATAGTGCTCTCTGGTAGGAGACTTCTAGAAAATACTTCTGAATGTATATCCCCCAATTGACTGACACAGTGTTCCTCTTTTCTTAGATGGTATTGGAAGGGATTTGTCACCTTCACTTAGATAATTGTCAGCTCCTCTGAAAATGCATTTTAATTTGCAGATATGCTCATTGGAAATGGGTGAGTCCTCTCTGTTGGTTGGAGGTTAAAGAAGTGAAATTAAACTCATTCAACCAAGAGAGAGACTACAGTGAACTGAGAGCAAAGAGGAAGACCAGACTCCAGAAACAGGAAATGTAAGGGGCACCTGGGTGGCTCCGTAGGTTAAGTATTGATTCAGGCCATGATCTCATGGGTTTGCGGGTTTGAGCCCTGCATCGGGCTCTGTGCTAACAGTGCAGAGCCTGCTTGGGATTCTCTTTCTCCCTCTCTCCCTGCTTTCCCTCCACCTGTGCTATCTCTGTCTCTCTACAAATATATAAATAAACAAAAAAATGAAAAAAAAAGAAACAAGAAATTTAGGTCAAAACTGGAATTCTCAACAGCCCATGAAGAGTGACCATGTGGAGGCTGTTGAAGAGAATTTGGCATGCCTGATAACATTTCCATGGGAACAGGGCCCACATCTTTCCCACGGGTAGATTCTCTAACAGTGAATTATACTTATGCTTACTGTTAAAAAAAATCATTAAATCTGTACAGAATGATTCCAGGCAAAAACAAACTCAATACAAATTATTGAAAATATGTTTTATTATTTTTTTAATTTTTAATGTTTTATTTATTTCTGAGAGAGGGAGAGAGACACCATGAGCAGGGGAGGGTCAGAGAGAGAGGGAGATATAGAATCTGAAGCAGGCTCCAGGCTCTGAGCTAGTTGTCAGCACAGAGCCCAATGCAGGGCTCGAACCCACGAACGGTGAGATCATGACCTGAGCGGAGGTCGGATGCTTAACCGACTGAGCCACTCAGGCACCCCTGAAAATATATGTTTTAAAAACAACACGCCAAGGAGTATGTGTGTTTCATGGAATATATGTACAGTAGCCGAGTAACCTTTGGGGAGAGGTTTCTCTAAAGAGACACATTGTGTTGGAGTAGACCGACTTGGTTTTTGGAGCCAGTCACACTTGGCTTTGACATTGTATCTGCACTCTTTAAATTAGAAAAGTAAAATAATATATGTAAAGCACTTCCTTTTCCTAGGTGAGCAACGATTTTAAAGAAGAGTTGCAATATTATTTTATTGTTGTGATTCGTCTTTATTCTTTCTGGGAAGAGTGCCCTCCCATAATAATCCACAGTTACAATCTTGATCATTATTTGTTGAAGATGCAACAGACTTATAAGGATCCATTTGATTCCCTAAACATTACAGCTACCTGGTAATTCATTTAAGCACCGTCTTCTTCTTTTTTCCCATCATGTGCTATATTTAAATTTTTTTAGAAAATTAAAGGTTTAATTAGGGATTTATGGTTGATATTTTTTTTTGTTTTTCTCAACATGTGGCCTCAGATACATGAGAGTATCTAAAAATACATTTGAAAGCATTAATTATAGTTATTTTTGTATCTTTGCTTCTCTGTGCCTTGTTTATAAATCTTTAAGAGCAACTGACAAAATTTATGTAAAAATGCAAATTAAAAAGGGCAATGAAACACATTTTTTGCAATGCTGCTTTATTTTGTGAAATTCTGTTTCATAATTAAAAATATGTCTGTGTATGAACATAAAATGCAAGATTTACTATAACATTTACCTTCTGCTTATTTCCATTTTTTTATGCTAATGGCCGTGTACTATGTGCTTTTTACATTCCTTAAAAGAGACAAATTATTCAGATTTATTTTTCTATTGAGAACTCTAAAGATACAACATTCATATTAAAAAGGTTTTATCTTTTCTCATTCTAGACAATTGATATTCAGCAGTTTATTCTTCTTTCCCGCATTTTTTGTTAGTGAAAAATACTAAAGATCAAGATTTTCAGTATTATACATACATCTTTTACCTAACTTTGAAGGGCAACTGAATGATGCAATTGATTTTTAAACTATACCTCAGATACAGTGCTCTGATGTCACATTTCCATTTCCATGAGAAATAACCCAGATTATTCCTCTTCTGGGTTACAGTTTGCTGTAGGCCTTAGTGACTGTATTAGGGTTCTCCAGAGAAATAGAGCCAGGAGGGTGTGTGTGTGTGTGTGTGTGTGTGTATGCGTGCTTGCGTACCATGAAAAAGATGGTTGGTTGATTAATTGATTTTAAGGAGTTGGCTCATGTGGACACTTGGTAAATCCAAAATCTGCAGAGTGGGCAGTCAGGCCAGAGACCAAGGACAAGTTACACTGTGAGCCCACAAGTTGTCTCCTGGCAGAATTCCTTCTTAGTTGGGGGGGAGATGAGTTGTGTTTCAGAGGACTTTGGTTGACCAGCTGAGGCCAGTCTACATTATGAAGGATAACTGGCTTTATCAAAATCCACGGATTTAAATGTTAATCTCACCGAAAAAATCTTCACAGAAACATCCAGAATAGTGTTTGACCAAATATCAGAACACCATGGCTCAGTCACACTGATCCATAAAATTGCCTGCACCGTGACTGCCTTGCCTCTCACTGCGCCTTATCTCTTACATAGCACTCACACATTTTTAGTTCTAAGTCTGTTGGCCTTTTTGCTTCCTGGAGATTTCCAGAATAATGTTTCCCCTGAAAAGCTCTTAAAGTTATTACTATTAATAATTGCTACCATTCTGTTACTTATTACTATTACCACTGCTGGCACTACTAATTCCCACTTGCTAACTACCTTCTCTGTGGTTTGCGCTAAAAGATGGATTTTGCTTCCATATTTTATCCCTAATCCTCACTACAAAACAAGAAGGGGGTTATAAATATTCATTTTGCAACTGCGGGAGCTGGGAGTCAGTGGGGTTAAGGGGCCTGTCCAAGGCCTTACAGTTGTGAACTGGTCAAGCCTGGACTGGGTCTCATGATGCTTTGACTTTCCTGACACTCCACCATCTGCCTTAATTAATGAAAGACACGATTGTCTTGTACACTACTGCATAGTCATTCAGCAGCAATGGCTCCTCGGTGACAAGAGGGGTTTTTAAATTAAACGAAGAGCCATTAAGTAAGATGTATGGACAGATATTTTAACTAAAAGGCCCTTTTCAGAGATTACTGTGAGAGCTTATGTAATATTTCCTGGAGTTTTTAAAACACAGTGGCCCTTTATTTTGCCTTACTTCACAGTAACCTTGTCTAGAGAGAGGAATGAATATATTCGTCATTGCCTTTCACCTCGGTCTCACCTTCCATGAATTAATTAGGGATGATGCTGGAGAGATTCAGATTTGAATTACTTGGTAAAAATCATCAAGATCCAAGCTGAGGACTTTGGATGGATTTCATCAGAAACAGATACTGCTTTAGATTTGAAGGAAGGGGTGCTAAAGCCAAATGGAACAAAAATCCTCTAGACTGTCACAGTGGTACTCCTCAGCTACCTGGGACAGTCTCTTAGGACATCTTACATTATAATTCGTGAAGATGTCCCTACAATGTTTTATGTCACAGTGTTTGATTCCAGACACCGTTTCTGTTCATAGTAAGCATTCCATCGTAGCCAGGAGTGACACCCTTCTGTAGCAGGTACATTGGCTTCGAACAACAGTATTACCCTTTGAGATCACCGTTTAGAATACCTTGAATAATGTCAGTCACTATTGGCAGTGATAGAGAAGGAACAGAACTCAGACCTCTGTCTTGCCTGCAGTCAAAACCATGGCTTAAGTGAAGCTCCCTTTGCATTTTAAAGCTGCACATGCTCAGACACTGAGCGTACTGAGTGGATTAGAGGCTGGCATCCACCAGTCTTTCATTCAGATACAGTCTGGTTCATTTTCAGTTGTTACTATTTTTAACAACTTTGCAATATCTTAGAGATTTCAAAAATAATTGTGTGTCCTCCATAAGGCAATTCACATTTTCTTGAGCTTTATACAGGGTTTTTTGTTTGTTTGTTTGTTTGTTTTCTTAAATGCCAGACCTGTTTGGGGTGGAAGAATTATTGACTTGATTTTGACATGATGATTGTGATCCCATTTGGTTATATCCCAAATCAAAGTGCAAGTAGCTTTCTTAAAGTGCATTCTTATCTTATTTTGTTTTATTTTTTTAATGTTTTATTTATTTCTGAGAGGGAGACACTATGATCAGGGGAGGGTCAGAGAGAGAGGGAGATACAGAATCTGAAACAGCCCCGACACGGGGCTCCACCCCATGGATGGTGAGATCATGACCTGAGCCAAAGTCAGATGCTCAACCGACTGAGCCACCCAGGCGCCCCTTGCATTCTTATTTTAAAATGTGTTGCAATTGCTTTGTGCTGTTGTTTTTCTTTAAGTCTATATGCCACAAAAATATTAAATTAGCTTTCTTTAACTTTTCCTTAAAGCATTTATAAAGGTTACATAGTCATTCTCATTGGGGAGATGTGAATAAAACACACACACTCGCCCACACACACCACAGTTTCAAGTCTGGAACATATTTTTGAGGCTCTGACTCCAGGTCCACCTAGTTGTTGGTTCACTGTGGAAAGCTAATATTTTTGAGTCTTGGTTATGTCCCCAGCATTCTGTGTCACATTTAGTGGGCACAAATGGCATTTCTATCATTACTGTTTTTTTTTTTTTCCCTTTCTGTTTCTGAGAGATTATTAGCAAATCAGAGAAGTATAAAACTACCTACCTCTCAGGGCACCTGGGTGGCTCAGTTGGTTAAGTGTCCAGCTCTTCATTTTAGCTCAAGTCATGATCTCATGGTTTATGAGATCGAGCCCTAAACCAGTCTCTGCCAGCGCAGAGCCTGCTTGGAATTCTCTCCCCACCTCTCTGTTCCTCTGCTGTTCCTGTGTACATGTACATATTTCTCTCTCTCTCTCTCGATAAATAAACTTTAAAAAACAAAATAAAACAAAACAAAAAGACTGCCTACCTACCAGGAGTGTAATATCATGCCAAGCATTCACTCTAGCCTCCCGAATTTAAAAGTCATGTGCTTGAATTCAGGAAGCATAAGGATCTTTGCTTACAGTCTGAGAAAGGACCCTTCTTCTTGTCGAGTGCCTTGTGGCTCAGGGACACTGAACTCATCTCTGTTACTCTTAGTGAATGTAGTGGTGCTGACTCTGAGGTTTAGTTTTTTACAGAAAATTTTGTTGACTATATATATGTATGTAGGAAAACTAAAGGCATTTGGGAAATCGTGAATCCGTGAAGGAGCCATATTGAGTGCTCTGCATGTTTGTTCTCACTTAATTCCCGTAAGGATCAGAAGCATAGGGGGCAGTTGTACCTGTTTCCTGAGGATGAGGAAGCTCACAGTGCTAGAGACGATCTTGTCTACATGTTTTATTTGTTTTGTTTTGTTTCAATTTATTGTTTAATTTACATCCAAGTTAGTTACATATGGTACAACAGTGATTTCACGAGTAGATTCCTTCATGCCCCGTACTCATTTAGGCCATCCCCTCCCACTGCCTCTCTATCAACCCTCTGTTCTCTATATTTAAGAGTCTTTTATGTTTTTCCCCTCCCTGTTTTTTATATTATTTTTCTTTTCCTTCCCTTATGTCCATATGTTTTTTTATCTTTAATTCTGCATATGAGTGAAGTCATAGGCTATTTGTCTTTCTTTGGCTAATTTCACATAGCATAATACTCTTCAGTCTATCCACATAGTTGCAAATGGCAAGGTTTCAGTCTTTTTCAATGCTGAGTAATACTCCTTTGTGTATGTACACCACACCCTCTGTATCCATTCATCCATTGATGGACATGTGGGCTCTTTCCATACTTTGGCTGTTGTTGACAGTGCTACTATAAACATTGGGGTACATGTACCCCTTCGAAACAGCACACCTCTATCTCTTCCTTGAGCAATTGCTGGGTCAGAGTGTTGTTCTATTTTTAATTTTTTGAGGAACCTCCATACTGTTTTCCAGAGTGGCTGCCCCAGTTTGCCTTCCCACCAGCAGTGCAGAAGGGTTCCCCTTTCTCCACACCCTGCCTTCCTCTCTTCCTCCCTCCCCCTCCTTCCTCCGCATCTTCCCTTCCTTCCCTTTTCCACTCTTGTCGTAGAATTCATGTGCCAGGATCCTGTTGTTTTCCATTGTAATATAGGTTTACTGTGAATTGGTTTTAAATAGTCTATATTAGGTACACACTCTCAAACATTTTTTTCATATTGTTAAATCCATATAATTTTTACTCTTTAATATACATAAAGGTAAGATAAAGGAAATATATTAAAGTGCACTTCTAAAATCACATTAAACTGCTAAAATTATTCTTTTAGTTTATAGTTATTTTTATTTCAGTGAATCAGTAAAACTTTAGGCCATTTCAGGATTTACATTGTATAAGTTATTAGAACAAAATCTGAAGTAATGAGAAACACATATTATCTTCAGATACACTGGAAGATATGAAGTGCTTTATTTGATATATTTTTCAAACATCAAAACAAGGTAATATGTTTTCAGTTAAAGTAATCTAAGCATGGAAGGAGCGTTTAAAATAAAAGAACATTCTGGAACTTTCTTGTTGTCTTTGTTCTTCTTGGTGGGGTGCTTGCCCATGTGACTTCACATGAAAGTTAGTTTGCAGCAAAACACTTCTCCAGATCTCTGCCTAACTCTTTGAGATTAAAGGCTGTCCCTCTCATCCAACCTCTCTTTTACTTAAATTGCAAGATGCTTGTTACAAATATTATTTTATCAGGTTTTTGAGATTGCTTATAAATAATATATGATGTGGAACGGCAAATATATAATTTCAGAATTTTCCTCAAATACTAATTGTCTATTTTGCAATGTTCACGTATAGTTAAAATATACTACCTAGGAATTAATGTTGTACAGAAAAAAGAATAGTATACAATGGAAAGGTGTTTATCAGTTTCAACTAAATTCTTACAGAAAACACAACAAAACAAAACATAACATGTTAAACGTATTTGAAAGATTCGATTACTTGCATTCTCTCAGTCGATGCTCTCTGTTCTGATCGTATCTGCTTTCTGTCTCTTGGACAGGGATAATGCCTTATTTCTTTAAGTGTGTTAGCCACTTAGCACAGGGCAAGCTTTCAAAAAATGTGGCAGAAATTAAGAAAGAAGGAGAGAAAATGGGGAAAAGAGTAGAGGGGTGAGGGAAAGGAGAAAGAAAGGGAAGACAGATAATAACTAGAAGATGAATTCTACAAATCCTGAGGGCAACTCTCTTGCTTTACCTGTGTTGTTTTTAGCAGGAATGGATCTCTTTTTGCTGAGCTTTCAACTCCTCTGGCCATGGGAAGGCCAAAATCAGATACTTTTGGATGGGGAAAAGGAACCAAGAACAACAAAATAGATGAGACCTCCTAAAATAAATTGTAAACTTGTTTACTTTGAAAAATTTGTAAGATTTCAAATGAAGAAGCCCAGAAAGAGACACTAAATGCATTAAATAATGTATCAAAATATGAAGACATCTTTTAAACGATAATACAGGATAATAAACATAGTAAATTAGAAGAGAAAAAAAAACGAAGTTGAAAAATGACTCTAAACAGGAAGAACACATGGAGCATGAATTCTCTACCTTTCTCAGCCATCAGCGAGGCCTGTCATCTGGTAGCGATGCTATTTGTGGCTTGCTCTTTCAAAGTGCCATCAAACACCGCTATGCAAAACGTGACGGTGGTGTTGGGCCTCTCTTTTTCCCATCTACTGGGGAGAAGAAATGGGTTTACCTCTCCTGAGATCCTGGGGGCCATGCTCGCCTCAAAGCCTACAGCCAATTCTTGCAGATTTCTTTCACCCCGTTTGCCCTAGGAGCTGGATTAATTGAACTGTAGCCACGATAAGATTTGTACCCTTCTCTTCATTTCAAGCTTACTCTTGACCCGGATATCTCAACTACAAAACTGTCGATATTTTGAACCCAATAATTTTTTGTGTTATAAATGTAGGAGAGAGGACGGAATGTCCTGTGTATTGTAGGATTTTTCACAGCCTCTCTGACCTCTCTCTCCTTAATCACAGTCGCATCCCTCAGGCGTGGCCACTAACACTCTGAGTAAATATTGCCACATGTTCCCTGTAGGGCACAAGTGCCCCTGTTCGAGAATCACTTCCCTAAATAAATACTGTGCCTATCTTTTCTTTCATCTAACAGTATTCTTTGAGTTATATTCCAGTATAATTCCTGGGCTTTCCCCGATCTACTCACTCTCCATCTCTCAGCAGAACTTCTCAGACAAACATGAAAAAAGAATATAAGGGTGAGTTTCGTTCATTTTGGGACCATCCAGTCCCCACAGTGCTTAGCCCAGTGACTTTGGTCTCATTAGCATAAAAAGATTTCACAGGAACTCCATACTGTGACTACTTCGCGCATGTGTGCAGCACACGCACACAACACAAGTTAATAATCCGATAGTTAAAACCAGAACTAGTGGTCCAAATGCTACTAAAATAGAGCTGAAAATAACAGAAGGTGTGGTATTTTTTGTTACTGAAACCATATGGCAAAATATTGGTTAAAAACAGAAGACATTTTGTCCCTGTCCTGTGTCAACCACATTGTTCTTTCCAGCAAACCCTGCCTGTAAAAATGAGAATACAGAGGAAATGTCAGAATAGGAAGATTTTTTCCCTATAATGGGATATTGTAGAGAATGAACATTAAGGATTACATTCCTAATCCTTGCCACAGCCCCAGTGGTACAAGATGGGGCTGCATAATGTCTCCACTTTCATGCAGTCTATTTTAAGCACCCAAGTTTGATGATAAGGAAGTTAATGTGGTTTCCAGTAGTGCCTAACTTACCCTCAGGGAGTAGCTCGCGCTGGGGGACCCTGACTCATTATGGATTATTTTGTAGCATCAGTCATGCTAGGAGATGACAAGGCTTCGTAAGACAAATATTATGGATCAATCTTCAGAGGCCAGCACGACGTGCAGCCAGAAATCCTCATTGGCAGAACAAAACTGAAAGCTCTTAATGATTCTGTTACCGTGGCAGCCCACTGTCAGATTATGCACTAATAGCAAAAGAACTTGCAAACCATACCAAGAAACCAGCATGTCTTTTGGCAGAGCTGGAGGACCAGGCTTGGTGCTGCGCTTCCAAACATTCTAAAGGAGAGCATTAGCATCAGAGTAAGCCAAAATCCTCCTGCGATGTCTCCGGGCTTCTTTCGGGAGTGAATCCTAGAGCACCTACTTCAACCTGACTATTCTTTTTTCTCTTGTTTCTTTTCTCCCGTCCACATGCGATTAGATAGTAATTGGTTTAACAAATAAAGAGCATACCAAAAGGGTACTGGCCGTATCTGACACCATGCTTTAGGGAACAGAATTCTACGTTGTAAGTCAGTTCCTATGCTATATCATCATCAGTAATTTAAGATGTGGCAGAATTATAAGGCAATTAGAATAATACAAAGGTGACCAGATGTCCTCGATTGCTTAGGAATGGACCTGTATTGTATCTTTTTATGGTTTAGAAGATAGCCACATTGAAGTCTTTCTCAAATTTAAACATGTGGATCATGTAGTAAATTGCCTGAAATATCAGAGATTTAAATGATACCTAAAGCATTTGGGAGAATGAAGATGAACATGAGGTCTGTGAAGCTTCATTTATTTGTAGTGTGTCTTTTCTTTGTGTGAGGGCTGTATTTGCCCCCAAAAGTTTTCTAAACCTTTGGCACATGTGTTGCAAACTTCTCTGAAACATGGTCTTTGTCTCTGCCTCCTTTGTTCGTACTCAAAATCTGAACATTGCTTCTTACTTGCATTCATTTCCCTTCTTTTCCCAGAAAACACAGCTTCCCATGTCTCTCCTCCCCTGTTTTTGTTTTGTTTTTTGAAATGGAAGTTAAGACTATGGCAATGGAGAAGAAGTGGATTTCAGAGTTTGCTCCCAGAAAACCTAGAGGTTGAACAGAGGTGGCCTCTGAACTGTAGGTGAGGAAGGAAGGAACGCAGGAACCAGGAGGGCTTCTATTTCAACTTCTGTGACATCAGTTTTCAAAGAATAAAAGGTTTCCACAACCCAAATACCTCAACAATGATAGAACCCATCAAACTATCAGGTGGAACATACCCCACAAGGTATTTGAGCAACAGAAAGGAATCCCACTGAAAGACCCCAGTGTGGGGAAGTTGAAGAAATCCACTGTGGGTATTTTATCCCATGATTAGTCTTCTTTCAGCCACCTTAAATGCAGTCTAAACAACAACAAAAACTCTAGCCTGGTTTCATACCTTCTGCTATCTCAACTGGAGCAAAGCTTATAGTGCCTCTACCATATTTCCATTGAGTAGCTACAAAAAATAATATGAAAGCATAAAGAGGCAACTACATAGTGAAACCAGCAAACAAACAATTATGTCAAATGATGTCTCCCTGTTGTCCCAAGGAAAGCTTGTATCCTTCGGTAATTTCTATAGCTAGAAAATTATTTTTATAGAAAGAAAAAAGAAAAAAAGTTACTTTTTAGTCATAAATGTACTTTCATTCCACACAGAGTTATCCTCACATAAAATAAACTCTATGATTTCTGTTTATCATAGTAAGCTATAAAGCTAATTTTAAAATTAAAAACAAATGTATACGAATGCATGGTAAAGACTTGACCTACATTAATAAAAATAGGGTTTAGAATTTATAGGACATGATGTCCAAATGCTAATGCTTCCTCGCAAAACATGAAAGAGCAGGAAGTCATGGACTATTATTATTATTTTAAGTTCTTGAAACTTAACCTCAAATTAACTGTTATTTAGTATCTTTTTCAATGATTGATAGTGAAGGCATGAGGGAGAGGAACCAAAATGGTGAGCACCATGGGAATTCTCTGCTTTTGCTCCTGAAATGAAGCTAGATCAGTGTCAGTAATGTTTGAAACTAAAAATTTTAAGTTATTATTTATCTTGGGCCCTTTTTTTGAAGAAATAACTTTCATTGCCCTAATTTCTCCCCTTTATAATGATAGACTATTTTTTTAAAATTTATTATAGACATTTTAATACATTTTCTTTTAAGAATTATTGTTTTCTTCAAATCCAAATGGTATGAGATATGTATATATTTAAATTTATGTATAGAGAACTATGTAAATAAATATTTAGTAGAGAACTGTGTAAATAAATATTTTAGGTTATATTTGGTCAGCAGACTTTGATTACTTAGGGAAAATGCTAATTAAATAGCATGTTTCTAATTTCTTTTCATTTTTTAATAAATGTTCCCTTTTCTGTATAAAGCAGAAAATATTTTGGCACGAGACAGCTTTCAAAAATTAACATTGAGTGTATTACTGGAAAAGGATTTGAAAGTTCCCTTGTGCTTTTCCCAGTGGCAGGGAAAGGAAAAAAAAAATGAATAAAGAGTGAAAATAGGAGTGCATAATTACAATGAGATAGTGCCTAAATCCACATCAAGTTTCAGAATAATTCATATATTTTGAAATGTCTTCAGAGAAAGAAAAATGTTACCTCATTCAAGATTAAAAATTTGTTTTTAAACATGTATTTTCAGATGATTCTACTTGTGATTATCTATGTCTAATTCAAACCGTGTTCTGTTTCTTTCTATGTTTGGCAACATTCAACCATGAAAATTAAAATTAGCATTTAAGAAATAATTCAGGGAAAAGACTCCTCCAATAATATTTGCCCCAGTGAGCTGGTTAATTCTTGTAAATTGGTCTTTTGGCCTGATTGGTTTACCTAATTACTTAAATTTTCTATTTCAGGTTGAATATTCAGATACTACTCAGTACCAAGCATATGATAAAAATGATGTTTTATTTTTTCTTTAGTAACTTAATCAAAGAGTGTAATAAGTGTATTTTATTTTTATATTGACATTTTATGTTCTTTAATTTTTCATAAGTAGTGTCTCTTTAATTCAATTAGATCTTTTGTTCTATTGTTATTTTCCAATTTGCTTGATAGATTAGCCGTGATTTTGTTCAATCAAAAAGAATTCTGGATAAACAGTGAAACATAAGTCTCTAATCAGTATGTAACTCAAACTATTTATTCATTCAATGTAAACCAATGATTAGATTACCTATAAACATTACAGGGTGGGGGAAATGAATGCATTTTTTTTCCAACTAGGATGTTTTTGTTTTTGTGTAATTGAAATTTTCTTTTCCTTTTTCAGTAGTGTTTTTAATTTACGGTGTACACTGAGAAATAATTTTCACTTGTCTTTTGTAGTTTTTAATTCATGAAAATAAACTAAAACCAGGAGAATATAGTTATATTTCTTATTTATGAATGTAAAAGAATCCTATTAACTATTGTAATGTAGACTTTATTGTATTTTAAATTAACATATTCATGTTTTTGTGACTTTTTAACAGGCGATAACTTCAAGCTCTTGTGGTGGATATAGAGTTTTGCTGCAAGGAAATTACAGTAAGTGCTTATGTGTATGCAATAACTTTTTAAAACTATAACATCTCAATATCTGAAGCTCCATTATGGCTAAGTGCGTAAAAAAAAAGTTAATATGATTATTTAAATGTATCATCCCATTTTATAATTTTGATAAAATATACTCATGTGGTATTTGCCATAGAGTTTTAAAAGATTACTGCCAGGTCATTTGAATAATGAGGAAATATAGACCCTGGCCAAATCTTTACATTTTGACCAATGTGTGTCTCAGTCTTGCTATACAAGTTTCACTTATGCTTTTATGACTTTGATTTTCTCTCTGATTAAGCTGATTTAAGGAGTCTGCTTTCTTTGGGCAATTATTTGAATGTTGGTTTTCAAATTTTGGATTGTGGGACATTTATTATGCATTAATAACATCTCTTGGAGTGACTCAAATTCACCTTTTGTGATACTGCATTTTAAGTAGTTTTCATGCAAATTTGAGTCACTAAGTCTTGTATTCATCTCACAAGGTGGGAGAGGGGCATCTTTCTCCCAAATGAAGTTAAAAATAAAGCGAGTTGGAGCGACTTCTCAGTTCTTCTGCAATGTATTTTCATAACGGTTTAAACCTGTGTTTTTTTGAAATGTGAACATAAGTAACTTTTGTTTTGCCTGCCGTCCTGGGTTATCTTGTGCCTTTCTTTACATTAATGTAATTACCTGGGAATTATCTCCATTCCAAATTGAATAGGGAAATATCAGCATGCTGCAGGCTCTGTGCTCATCCAGGAATTAAAGTAATTTAAGATACGAGGTTTTAAATGGAAACTCTATTTGTAAGGAGAAGACGTAATTCACTGCCAGAGGTATCTGTCTCACTGAACCTTCCAGAGAGACAAAAATACTCTCCAAATTCTGAATTCTTGATTTTCTAAATAGTTCACATGCTGGTATCTTATCTACTCAGATGGATTTCTAGTGTGTTGTGTAGTCTGGGCTGTGACCTGGTTTTGATCCTTACTGATAATGGTCCTTGGGTGTCTTTCTAACTCAACAGTTGAGCTGTTTGCCTGTCCAGTGATCTTCATTTTGACTCAGCGCCTCGGGCAATTACAGTGTCTTCCTTGAATACAACGAATTAAATATTGTTATTTCATAGAATAGATAATGATCATACTTATAAAATGCCTGCAAGGCTCACTCCAGAACATGCTGTATTATAAAGAAATTCTTTGGGGGGATTCCAGCTTGACCTGGTTATTAAAATAGTCATAGATAACAGGCTCATAGAATTATTAGATGGGTATTTTGAAAGTGTTAACTGATACTAGCTTTGTGATACCCTAAACGTGATATAAAATTACTATTGAAATGACTCAAACTAGCTCTCCATCTTACTATGGAAAATAAAGAGAAGAAAGGATAAAGAAAATGCCTTCATACATGAGAAGTGCAAGCAATATCCACTTCTTTATAACCAAGTGGCAATCATTGGTAGTAGAACCAAATATTTTATTTTTTTTACATTTTTTAAATGTTTATTTATTTGAGAC
This sequence comes from Hyaena hyaena, assembly GCF_003009895.1. Classification (NCBI taxonomy): domain Eukaryota; kingdom Metazoa; phylum Chordata; class Mammalia; order Carnivora; family Hyaenidae; genus Hyaena; species Hyaena hyaena. The sequence goes on along the minus strand of NW_024081098.1, from coordinate 581,216 downwards.
AGAGTTTGTGTGCACTTGCTAGCAGAGGTGGGGAAGAGGGAGAATCCCAAGCAGGCTGTGCACTGTCAGCACAGATCCTAATGTGGGGCACAGTCTCATGAACCGTGAGATCATGACCTGAGCCAGAATCAAGAGGCAGTTGCTTAACCTACTGAACCACTCAGCAGCCCCTGGAACTGCATATTTTATAATGTGATAACCCACATGGTTCAAACTCTCTCTTTTTTAAAAAATATGTTTCTAGTATTTTTTTAACTGTAAGTCACGGCTATATACCTTCTAGGAACAATGAAATATAAATATGGTATGTATAAATAAATTTATATATTTTTATAATTGCATATGCATTTGTGTAAATATATATGTATACACACATATCAGCAAAATCATAGGTTCTTAAGGTCCCTAAATGGTAAGCTTTGAATACTCATTCAGAATTTTACTTTTCTTTGCATTATTCCAAATTATTTTCTCTCTAAATCTTCAATCAGTCTATCCTTCTTCTGTCCTTTATCCATGTATTGAAGAACTCTTAGGTAGCTCAGCACATGATCTCAGATACTGGAGGTTTAGGGAGAGAAGATAAAGTACCTGTCTACTAGTTGCTGACAGACGTCTGGAGAAAATATGAAAATTTAACAATTTTAATTCCTTGTGATAGGGATTGGGATAGAAATCAGGATACGATTGGGAAGAAAAGAGTTAAGTACCTAGATCATCCTAGAGGTTTAAAGCAGTCTTTTCTGGGGAAGGTATTTCTAGGACCACAGCACTTGTGTGTAACTGAGATGGGGTGGTGGTTGTGGTAGTAGTGGCGTTGCTGTGTGTGTGTGTGTGTGAGTGTTCCAAAGTGTTGGCTGTGGTTAGGAGGTGAGATGCAAAGGCAAGGAGCCTGTAGGAATCTTTCGAGACTCTATGGAAAGAAAAGGCTCTACGTGCAGGATATGGTTGGATCAGGGTGACGGGAGAGAGTTACATACTCAGGGAGCACAGAATACAAGTTGCTGAATGGCTGGAAAGGAGGGAACTAGAGCATAAAATCACATCTGCAACTGTATTGAAGAGTTTGCATTTTATCCTTTTTTTCCCCCAGGAAACAAAAGGGAGCCTTACCAGATTTTAACAACAGAAAAGGGCATTGGAGTTGTAATTTGGAAATATCAGTAGAGCTGCAGTTTTGAAGAAGGATTAGGAGAGATGGAGAAGGAGAAGTAGAGGTATGAAATATCTGGAGAAAGGAAATGAAGATAGGAAAATGGAGACAGGAAAACCAGTTAGGAAATTATATGAGTAGTTGTAAGAAATAAGTGGTGGCTGACTTTTCAAAGGAAGTGGCTTTGCTCGTAGAACAAGAGCCTGAAAAACTCTAGCTCTGAACAACAGAGACCAGGTTGTCGTTGAAGGTATCTGTCCTGTTTGAAGCAGGAAACCTGTGGGATGATTATTGACTTGGAAGGTCCAATGAGTGGGTTGAGGGAGAAGAAAGGCTAGTGGTAAAATAGAGGAACCCAAAGATTTCCTTTAATTTTCTGGTATATTCCTATTCGTTCCTAGAAGGCACTGGAGCCCAGTTCAGAACCCAGGCAGAACCAGTTGGCTATAATAGTTAAAACCATTTTCCCTCTTTCATATACTGTCCAGTGTAGTAGCCACTAGCCTCGTATGACTATTAAAATTAAAGTTAACTAAAATTAACTGATATTAACAACCCCATTCCTCCATTGCACTTACTACATATTTTTTTTTAAATTTTAATAGATTACTGTCAAGTTGGTTTCCATATGACACCCAGTGCTCATCCCCACAAGTGCCCTTTTCAATGCCCATCACCCCCCTTCCCCTCCCCCACCCCATTAGTCCTCTGTTCTCAGCATTCAAGAGTCTCTCATGGTTTGCCTCCCTCCCTCTCCCCCACTATTTTTTCCCCTTCTTCTCCTCCATGGTCCTCCGTTAAGTGCTCAAAAACCAACTGTGGTGAGCAGTTACCCTACTGGACAGCACTTAGGTTCCCAAAAGTCATATCTGACATAGCCATTCTAGATTTTCAAAGCACTCATGAAAGAATGCTGTTTTGAATCACAAAAGCAAATACATAACTAAATGCATTTTAACATTTATATCCTTCTAAAACTTTTAGAAGTAGAGAGACTTAATTATATTCTTGGTCCATAATCACTTAGGCTGGTGAATAACATCTGAATTTTAATAGAATGAGATAATTTTAAATCCTCTGTTTATAATTGAAGGATTTTTATTTTCCATCACTCAAGAGCATAACTAAAAGCTACCCCATCTCACAGAACTGACAAAAAGCTTATGGTAATAAATCAAAAGGACCACCGTAGAGTAAGACAATTATCTCAAAATATCTTATTTTCTTAATGCTTTTTTGGCATCTCAATTTCCATCTTTAAATTCATTAATAAAACTTACTGGTGTCAGTTCTCACAAAAAATGATACCATTTGGGATAACAGAATCTTATTAGTTTGCAATTTCCAAGGCTCAGTATGTAAAATACAGTTCACCACTTCTGACCTCTTCAAATGTAAGAGATCGAGAAATCTAAAATACCAGTTTTTAATAACCGTGTTTCTAAATGACGGACTTTTTTTCCTGAGGGGAAAAAATACCTTGTGCAGGGAAAAGTAAATTTGTTCTTGCTTCTAATTACACACACCCTGAGTTTATTACAGTTGGTCTATAGGTTAAAGGGCATTCCACTCCTATGGAATGTTCATTATAAACAGATTACTTGATCTCCCTTTACCGTAATTTGCAGATGAGATAAGGGAGAAAATCAGGTGGAAACAGTATAGGAAAGGAAGTGGTGAATAACTCTAGCCCTGGCCTGTTTTTCACAGAACCCTCCCCATGATATAACTTACTGGCTATAAGCTATTTGGATGTGGTTAGTTGTCTAACACTATAAACACACACACACACACACACACGTGTCTCTGTGTGTGTATGTCTGTATAACAAATTTGTACTTAACTCTGTCTCCCTTTGGAAAAGAAGTTTATCAGTGATTTTATCTATTCAACTCTGACGTTGTAACATGAATTTCAGTCCTCCTCTGTCAAAAATAGCTTCATGATTGGTCTTCTTGACTATGCAGTTTTCTTCTTCCTGTGCAGAGTAATTTCAGGAATTGTTTTTATCATAGTCTTTTTCTTTTCTCATAATCCTTTGCAGTGTACACTGAGCCCACAGTGTAAACTTTTATCTTTAGCTTAGCATTCAAAAGCTTTCCAATGCGTCCCTGGCCATAATAGCTTACACCCACTCGCTTCAGTGAAGTGACAGGCTATCAGCTCTTCTGCTACTGTTCTAGTTGGAAAGGATGTTAGCTCCTCCAACTCCCCCCCCCCACTCCCCAACCCTGTCAGCATTCACGTGCCTCTTTTTCTAGATAGATACAGTTTCTAGTGGTCTAAATCCCACCCAATATTCCTCGCTTTTCCTGGAGTTTAATAATTTGGTATGCCCGTATCCTCCCTTGTGACCACTCTTGAAATGAAATGAAATTCATAGTACTTATTATTTATTTATTTAAATTTTATTTTAAAAATGTTTTATTTATTTCTGAGAGAGAAAGAGACAGCGTGAGCAGGGGAGGGTCAGAGAGAAAGGGAGACACAGAATCCAAAACACTCCAGGCTCTGAGCTGGCTGCCAGCACAGAGACCGATGCGGGGCTCAAATCCACGAACCGTGAGATCATGACCTGAGCCAAAGTCAAATGCTTAACTGACTGAGCCACCCAGGTGCCGTCATAATACTTATTTAAGCCCATTAGTTATGTTCTCCTAGCTTGCCTGAGGACAGTTGGCCTGTAACAAACTTATGAGATTTTATTGGTGAGACTGCCCTCTTAAATTCCTGTTGACTGAGAATTCAAAGAACAAGTACTTTGAATTGCATGCCTCGATCAACTCAGTGACTTGTGCTGAACTAGATGCAGTGTGGATAGAATTAGCAAAATAGTATTGTCCTTTGTATCGTGCTCAAGAATGCTGAGGCATTGAATTTCTTTCCCAGAATCTCTGAAGAGCCATGGGGTCTGTAAAAATTGATACCCTGGGTGTCTCAAGATCCAGCCAGTTTCTAAAACACCATTTACGTTTTTGCATAGTTATCTTTAAAGTAAATATGGATTTGGACTTATCTGCCTCTACATATTAAACTACCTGAAGTAACTCATATAGTCATTTATGTGTTAGCTTACAACCAGTTCATTCAATGAAGATGAAAAACAATGTATTTTGTTAATAATTATATTTAAATTGGTTTTCAATTAAGGACCACTGGAGAGACTTCATGGCTAGTGGAGGTATCTTGAGAATCAACTCGTATGTTTCAAAGTTTTTAATGTTTTTTTAATTAATTTCTGAAAGAGAGAGAGAGAGAAAGAGATACAGTGTGAACAGGGGAGGGTCAGAGAGAGAGGGAGACATAGAATTGGAAACAGGCTGAGGGCTCCGAGCTAGCTGTAAGCACAGAGCCCAATGCGGGGCTCGAATCCACGAATCATGACATGATGACCTGAGCCTAAGTCAGACGCTCAACCGACTGAGCCACCCAGGTGCCCCTCAACTCATATGTTTAAAAAGAACTTAAGAAACGTGAGAGTTACTTAGAGGACTTTCTAACCCCAAGATCCCTTCTTTAACTATATCTTTAGCAGAAATACAAGTGTTTGACTTTCCTAATCATCACTTCAGCGTCTCCTGACGGAAAGCACATCTAGAAGATGCAATAGATTATCGGGCTATCTCATTCACATAAGTGATTTTATCTTCCATTGTCATTTCATATATAAATGATCTTTATGGAATGAAACCGAGGGTAGCCAAGGTGGTATGGAGGAATGACCGAAGGATATATATTTGGAGTGATAGGAGACCTCCTGCAGAGAACAAAATGGGGTTAAAGAATTCCTCCTATTAGCTGTTGAAAAGCCTGAGAGATTTCCAAAATGTGAAGAGGGAGAATGGCAAAAATAGATTTTGATTAGTAGCAGTTACCTGAAATTTGACCCAGGATATGAATTTAGGAAAAACCACCACCACCACCACCACCACCACAAAGGTGCTGTCATACGTATATGCAAAGTTGTGTTGCCTGTTTGCCAGTCTTAAAGCATGGTAAGTGATTGTGTTCATTTCTCAAAATGACAACTTTAGGTGTGGAAGTTAATGAGATTCAGTGTTTGTGAGAGTTGTACAAATTTAATTTTATAGGCCTTAATTTGAAGTACAACTTTCAATTGAAACCAATTTTATTTCCCCCTGAATGTATGGCCCAGTTTAAATGGCCCTTTGGAAACTTTGTTAGGTTTTCGTTTTGTTTTGTGTTATGGTTTTTGTTTCTGTTGTTACTGTTATTGTTGCTTGTTTTATTTTTTGAGTGAGTTTATTAATATTTTTAGAAGAACATACATAAATGCGTTTGAATTAGGGAATGAAAAATGTTTTAATGTTCATTTATTTTTGAGACAGAGAGAGAGAGAGAGAGCAAGAGCGAGCGAGTGCAACAGAGCACAAGCAGGGAAGGGGCAGAGAGAGGAAGACACAGAATCCAAAGCAGGCTCCAGGCTCTGAGCTGTCAGCACAGAGCCTGACATGGAGCTCAAACCCACGTGCTGTGAGATGATGACCTGAGCCAGAGTTGAGTGCTTAACCGGTTGAGCCACCCAGGTGCCCCGAAATAGGGAATTTTATACTGTGAGTCAGTGGAGTGTACCCTTGTAGGTCATGGAAGCAGATAGAATTATTGGCTAGGGGAAGGCAGAACCTACTTCTCATTTGGGCTGAACTAGAAAGTGTCTGGTCAAAAGATGATAAAATGAGAAATTAGGAATAGAACTATCCTGGAGCTTGATCATTGGGTCAAAAACAGAAAATTCTAAATAGGGAGACAGAAAGAAAGAAGGAGTCTGCTGATGGAATGGCATGAAAACCAAAGGAGGCAAGGCACCTCCCCTGAGAGTTGCGGGGAGCCTGCTTTGAGGAAGCTTGGCCTTGACTTCAGACTGTATCCCTGATGGTGTTCTCAGTTTTCATGAGGGGTGTCCCCTGGCTTTGCAGGCACATGGGTCTGATTTTAACTGACAGCATAAATCAGCCTTATCCCATACACTTGTTGGGAAATTTTATCTCTTAATCAGCACCACCTGCTTCAAGAGGGCAAGAACCAAAACCCAAATCACCATCACACGCAAAAAAAAATGTTTATACATATTCATTCCTTTCAATTAAAAACAAACAAAATGCAATAAAAAGATGAGTAGATTATTCTAGACAATCAGAAAGCTGGATCTCATCATTTTGTCTCATTTCCTGCTCTCCGCTCTCCAAACTCTCTGTGAATTATGCTTTGGTGTAAAACTGTTGTTGCAGATGTATGGGTAAGAAATAATGCAATAAAAGCAAAATCAGTATTTTATTATGTAGATGCTGGTTGAAAATAGAGGATCAGAGTCAGACCTACCTGTTTTATTTTTAAATCTAGTCTGCATTTATTTCTAAAACTATGCAAATCGGTAAAGTTGAGTAAAGCCTTTGATCCTTATATCACTTTATTATACGTACCAACTATTTTTATTGCACTGTCATCAGCATACGCTATTATATTAGTTGTAGGTATAGAACATGGTCATTCTACAATTACAGACATTATCCAGTGCCCCCCCACAGCAAGTGTAGTCATCATTGTCAGTGTACAAAGTTATTACTTTGTCATTTACTATATTCCTTACGCTGTACTTTTCATCCTGTGTCATATTTATTTTTTTTTCGAATGTTTATTTATTTTTGAGAGAGAGAAAGCATGAGAGTGCATGTGTGTGCACGAATGGAGGAGGGGTAGAGAGATTGGAGGACAGAGGATTCGAAGCCGGCTCTGCACTGACAGCAGTGAGCCCAACAGGGGGCTCAAATTCACAAACTGTGAGATCATGACCTGAGCCAAAGTCAGACCCTTAACCCACGGAGCCACCCAGGCACCCATTACTTAGTTATTTAGTATTTTTTAAAGTTTTTTAATTTATTTTGAGGGGAAAGGGAGAGAGAGACAGACAGACAGACAGGCATAGGGAATGGTGGGCAGCAGAGAGAGAAGGAGAGGTAGAGAATCACAAGCATGCTCCACACTGTCAGTATGGAGCCCAATGAAGGGCTCGAACCCACAAACAATGAGATCATGACCTGAGCCAAAACCAAGGGCTGTTTGCTTAACTGACTGTGCCACCCAGGCGTCCAGACTTTTTATTTTATAGCTGGAATTTTGTACCTCTTAATTCCCTTCATATATATTGCCCACCCCCCACTCCCTCATCTATGGCAACCACTATTTTTCTATGTATTTATTAGTCTATGTATTATTATGATTATTATTAGGTTTCACATATAAGTGGAATTACATGGTATTTGTCTCCTCCTAACTTATTTTACTTATGATATCCTCTATGTCTTGTAGTTAGGAATGACAAGCTTTCTTTTTTCCTCTTTTTTATGACTGAGTAGTATTCCATTGTGAATGTATACCATATCTCTATGCATTCATCTATTGATGGGTACCTAGGTTGCTTTTGTATCTTGGGTATTGTAAATGATGCTTCGGTGGACATAATGGTGCATATATCTGTTGGAATTAGTACCTTTATCTTGTTGGCCAATTCCTAGAGGTGGAATTACTGGATTATGTAGTATTTCTATCTTTAATTTGGGGGACGGGGGGTGGACTCTATACTGTTGTCCGCAGTGGTTGAACCAGTTTATATTCCCACTGGCAGTGAACAATGCTTTCCTTTTCTCCACATCTTTGCCAGTACTTTTTGACCGTTCTGACTGGTGGGTGTGATGTCTCCTTTTTCTAAGGATGAGTGATCCTAAGTTTCTTTTTGTATGTCTCTTGACCATCTCTGTATCTTTGAAAAAATGTCTTTCCACGTTCTCTGCCTGGATTTTAATCAGATTGACTGAATGATTGATAATGCTCAATTGTGTAAGTTTTTAAATGATTATTTGTAAGCAATTATAAGGATCAAAATAAAGCTGTGTGTATCAAGCACTTGGGGATAGATCAATAGATAGCGTGTCATGGACGGAATATAGATGCAGGTATCACTTTACTAGTCAGCATGCTGCTCACCAGAGGGAAACTAGCTAGGAAAGGAAGTATACCCGAGTCTCAGTCCCAGAATGCCGGTTCTACTACCAACTAGTGGTCTCTTTTTACTTTTGTTGATACTTCACCTACAAGCAACTATCTGTGATTTCCTCTTCTTTTGGCACCTTTGAGGAATCGAGCCAAATTTTTAACTTTGTCAGAGCAATGCGAGAAGGCTTAGGGGATGCACTTTTAGGTACTAAACTCATACCTGGTTGGTCTTGGTTTTGTTTTTTTTAATTTTTATTTTTTTTCCTGAGTTTCCTTTATGATTATATTCTGTTTCTCTATTTGCTTATTTATATTTATATGCCAAACAGTGTATTTATAAGGTTTCTAATTTCACGTTAAATCAAACCTGTTTTGGTTAATGTTTTGATTGCTTCAAATTCTTTATAAACATCAATTAGAGTTGGGATTTAGTAAATAAGTTATGTGTTACCTAAAAGTGTAGAATACTGGTAATCATAATCATAATTTTGGTAATCATAATCATTATTTTCTGTAAGTAGTTGAAAATGTGGGTTACAGAATAGCTTATCCAACTCACTGGTTGAGATTCCATATTTATTACTTGATTATCAGCAATCTTGACATATTCTTGCTATATTTTGAGAAACTATAGAATTCAAAGTCTGCATATGTATGTAAATCTGTTAAAGTATGTTTTCACATAATTCAAATAAATACTTCCCTCATTGTAACTTCTGCTTGATTATTCTGCTTTGTATTCTTTTATAATATAAATTATGAATTTATCAATAATCTCTTCCAAGGCCTGAAATTTTCGTCATCACTGAGACAGTCCAAGCATAGTCAAGCTATTTTATGTCAATATTGTATTGCTCTCCTGCTTGTGACTCTGCTGTTTGGAAGTTAAATAAATATAAATGATTATGGTATAACTTCATATTACACCAGTCAACTGACTAATGATGCCAGCTTACTGTAATAATCCTGTTGGTTTCATGACTAATATGGCTATCAACAGTCAATCAAATCTAGAGCTTTCTAAAACTTTAATTTCTAGATCACAGAAAAATTCATATGCTTTATATTGACCATATTTCTTAATAAAATAAATAATACTGATGTAAACTCAAAAATGTTTTCTTATTTCACATTAGATTGTTCTAATACATTGTGCAAAAATAAAAAATTAATATTTAGATTAAATTTCAAGTATGTTTAGAGCACTTAACACTCATAACATGTTTCAGTCTCTGATTTGTGAAATAAAGACAAGAATTTCAAATGTCCTGGAGCACCTGCATGGCTCAGTCTGTTGAGCATCTGACTTGGGCTCGGGTCATGAACTCATGGTTCCTGAGTTCAATCCCTGCCTCTGGCTCCCTGCTGTCAAAACTGATTCATATTCATATCCTTTATCCCTCTCTCTATCTTCCCTTTGTCTGCTAATGCACTCTCTTTTAAAAATAAATAAAGATTAAAAGAATTTCAAAGTCCTTTTAAAATTTTGCTTCATTATATATGTGTGTGTGTGCATGCGTGTATGTGTGTGTATGTGTATGTATATATATGTAATTTCCATTTGTCTTGCTAGAATTCTGTAATTCATGGCACACGTGCATTAAAATGAATCTTGGGATATTATTTAAGCTATAATTTTAGTTAAAAAAAAAAGGTAAATTAGTAATACGTGAAGGCATTTTGCCCAGAAGAAACTTACATGTGTTGCTTAGGAAGTCAAATTAGTTTTAGTACTAAATCTAAAAATCTTTTTCACAAATGATCTCTTTTCTCTCTAGTAACCAGTTAACTATTTAGTTCCTTTTTGTGACAGGTAGACTGGAGGATTTGATTTACTAGTTCTTTCCAATTTTTTTGTTTTTGTTTTGTTTTCTGCTTTGTTTTTGCTTTATTCGGCTTATTTATGTTTTGTGGTTCAGTAAATTTGTAATCTTTAGTAAAGACTACAGCCTTCATTTTTCTATTTTCACTAGGTCTTGATACTTTAAAATCTGTAAGTCATTGTCCATTGAGTACTAATACATGATAAATTAATTTAAATCATAGAGTTTGAAGTATTTGATTTTAGGCAAGAATGACTTCTTGTGTGGTAGGATGTTCTATTTCCAGAAAGATGTTTTACCCCTAAGTAAGGTACATCTTTTCAGTCTACACCTAGAGATGTACCATTATCCGTAGTTACTCAGTCACCCAAACAGCTAGAGCCACTGTCATGTGACCTAGCTACATCAGGATGTCCTTTTTCCTTGCTTGTCAAACCTTTAGTTATGACTGGTTCTGATTTTGCTTTATCTCCTTGGAATGTTCTTCCCACTGACTCTTCTTTCATCAGCTCTGTCCTCTACTTATGTTCCTTCTTTTACAAGTAAGATTTCACCACTTAGGAGTTTAACAAAAAATGTCAGTTCCCTAAACCTGCATACAAATCCACCCTATCTTTTTCTGATTCCCTCAGTTCATGGCCAGATCCTTCTAATATGCTGCAGTTCTATACCTTCTCATCCTCCCCAGAAAGTCCTACCCTAATGATCTTCTTTCTGTGGCTCTTTAACCTCTACTTCTCTAGTGGATTGTTCCCAGTAGGTTTTAAAATATTGTTAAAACAGTACAACACATTAAATAACAACAACAGAAATCCTTGTTCAGTCTCCTATCTTCCTCCAGCCAACTGTAACTATATCCATATCTTGGTGGGGGTATGTGATATATGTCTAATACTACACTAGATATATGACATATTCTATTGTAGAAATCTATAACATACCTATATATGCTAGTATATACTATACTAGATGTATGGCACACAAAGTACTAGAGATTATTTTGCGTTTTGACCTAAAATATTAATAAAATGTATCATGATATAATAAAAATACAAAATTAATTTATATGGAAAATAAATAATAGAAATAAACACTTTTATGTTCTAAAATTAGAAACTTATTTTTCCATTTTAATTTTTATTATATTTTGCTGATCTCAATTGTCTTTTGAAATTTTTTAAATTTTTTTAAATTTATCTTTGAGAGAGAGAGACAGCATGGGCAGGAGAGGGTCAGAGAGAGAGGGAGACACAGAATCTGAAGATAGGCTCCAGGCTCTGAGGTAGCTGTCAGCACAGAGCCCGATGCAGGGCTCAAACCCACGAACCATGAGATCATGACCTGAGCTGAAGTTGGATGCTTAATTGTCTGAGCCACCCAGGCGCCCCAATTGTTGTCTTTTGAATTGATGGAAGTTACTTATCTAGTTGTAGGAATAATCTCTGAGATAAATCTTTTTACCTGTGAAAGGATCACTTTGGGTGCATTCTCTCTCTATGATGCTAGGATAATAAACTTTCTTAGTTTCCCTTGGCCAGACAAAATGTTTATGCCTTAACATTTTTACTATGTGCATATTTTTTCAAAGGCCATAGAAACTCTTCAAATAGAGGGGTATGTCTTTGTTTTGAGAAGGCATTGGGAAAACCTCAGGAATAATTATTTTATACTTTATAACTTCCCTCGAACAAAGCTATCAGGCATACTGAATCAGCATGTAGAAGGAATCTTTACTATGTGCTAAATGGTTTGTGTAATGCAGTAATTTAAAATTGTATTTGATGGGGCATCTGGGTGACTCAGTCAGTTGACCATCTAACTCTTGGTTTGGACCCAGGTCATGGTGTCATGGTTTGTGGGATCGAGCCTCACATGGGCTCTACTCTCACATCATGGAGTCTGCTTAGGAATTTCTCTCTCCCTCTCAGCTCCTCCCTTGCTTGTTTGCTCTTTTTCTCTCCCTCTCTCAAAATAAATAAAAAATAATATAACTGCATTTGAAGCAGCATTTGAAATATACTTGAAATATATTTATTGAAATATACATGTAAGATGATAATCTTAATTGCTGTATTTTAAATCTGAAACAAATTTAGATTTAGTTTTGCAGTAAGTGTTTTATGAGTGTCCAATTTCCAAAAGATAGTTTATTCTAAACTTAGGTGGTGCTTTGGCACTGTTATTCTAATTATAAATATACTGAGAATACTAATGTAACAAAAAGTAGCACATCTGGATTAATCTAGATGGATATGTTCTTGCAGGTGAAATAGTGAGTGAGAAAAGTGTGAAGAAAAGTTTGGTTGGCTAGGTACTTGGAGTAAAATTGTTAAGTCTTTACTAGTCATGAACTATAGTTTTCTCCTCGAGTCCATCAGCACACATTCTGTCACAAAAAAAAGCTAGGGAAAGTCATAATCAGTCTGTGATTGTGTATCAACCAAGAGAGATGACAGATCTGAAATAGCTTTCCTTATAAAGGGCTTAAGATACAAATATACATATGCATCACTTTAGTGATAATGAAAACCGACTTTGTGACCTCAAGTTATCTTTCAAGGATATTTTCATGGAAGTTTAGGAAATGGCAACACTACGTAGAATGGGTTAAATGTGCCACATTTCTTTTGCACAAGGGATTCAGTTATGCTTTTTTACATTCCTATTTAAAATTTTACTTGAGAATAAGCTCCTGGCGTTGGAATATTCTATATCCTGTGTGAAATTTAGCCATTTTCTCTATCAGCTTGACCTTCTGCTATTCTTTGTATTTACTAGCTGGACATTTCACCTCTTCTTAGTTTAGTATAGCTATAAATAGGAAGCAGTAGAAAGGTTAGCCAATCAAAATGCAGAATATGGATAAAGTTCAGGGTTGTAAGGCAAGCAATTCTAATTCTCAATATATATCAGGCAATAAAAATCTGACACCTCATTCTTGTGGCAAAAATTGTCATAACAGAATTGAAAATGCTGTGCAAATTATTTGTTCATACAAGACCGTAGAGTTGAAATAGAGTAATGGTATTTGTCCATTTTCATTAAACCTTTGGGATTATGCTCTGATGCTTATGATAAAGAAGCCATACACACAAAATAGAAAAATAACAGATGTATATTTCAAAGTTGCAGATTTTATGCATTTCTTCTTTGCTCATGAATGAGTTATAATTTGAATTCTATACAGGCAAAATAAAGCATAGGTAACATAAATCATAGAGACTTAGAAATCCAAAATTTGAAATAAATTAAACCATTCCCAAAAGTTAATTTGCTTTTCATATAATTTACAGTATTTACAGGTAGTATGTGACATTTGTATAAAAGATTAAAGGGTATGAAAATCTGAATAAATGATTCCCGAAAGGTAGTGGCATCCTAACATCTGGACTAGAATCTGTGAATGTTACCTTATATGACCTAGGCAGACAGACAGACAGACAAACTTTGCAGGAATGATTAACTTAAGGATCTTGAGATGAGAAGATTATCATTGATTATCCAGGTGGATCCTAAATACAGTCATAGGTGTCTTTATAAAATGGAAGCGATGGGAGATATTTTTTAATTCTTAGTTAATTACTTTGAAAGGGAGAGTACATGCAAGGGAGGGGCAGAGAGAGAAGAGAGAGAAAATCCCAAGCAGCTTCTGCACTGTCATTGCAGAGCCCTATGTAGGGCTCGATCTGATGAATCTTGAGGTCATGACCTGAACCGAAATCAAGAGTTAGATGCTTAACTGACTGAGCCACCCAGGTGCCCCACAAAAGGAGATTTTAGAAGCACACAGAGGAAAAGACAACATGGTCTTAGAGGCACACATCAGAGTGATGTGGCCACAGGCCAAGGCATCCCAGAACCACTGCCAGCAGCTGGAAAGGTCAAGAAACAGATTTTCTTACAGCGCCCAGAAGAGAGCATGGCACTGACAACATCTGATCTAGCCCATGGAAACTAATATCAGATTTCTGAACTCAAGAATTATAAGAGAGTAAGTACACATTACTGTGCCATTAAGTTCCTGGTAATTTGTTACAGAAACCATAGGAAACGAATGCAGGGGGCATTCATGGTGAAGGAACAGAGCTACGGGAATAATTTTGCTGAAAGCAAAGTTCATCAATTTAAACTCAAACATTTCAGCTTAACTTTGTGTGGATTAATATAGTGGATAAGTCACCATTGTCTAAGAGTACAGTAGCTTGAGATCCATTCAGCATAGTGCAGAGGATACGGATTAGTAGAGGAGAGTTTGAACCTTCTTATACCTTTGTTTTTCCAAATGTTGAAAGGAAGGGAGGAAAGGGCTTTCAGAAATCTCATCCAGTAATTCGGGATATGTATTCTGAAGGAAAGAGGGAGTTAAAAAATTATCAAATTCTGGGAGTGATTAAGAAAGATACACCTGGTGGTGTACCTTGGTGAAGACAATGAGTAAAATACAATTCTGCCTATCTGGAACATGAAAGTTTTAAATAGTAATGATGGAAGATGATGACAAGATGGGGTCAGAAGTGCCCAAAACACAATTTAACAAGGTTTTAAAAATACATCCTATCACTCTTCCTGCTGATATGCCCTAGATATTATCTAAAATCTGAAAGTGAATTGAACACCTTAAGATTAGATGAGAAACTGGAAAAGAAGCTCTACATACTGAGGCACCTGGGTGGCTCAGTCAGTTGAGCCTCTGGCTTCAGCTCATTTCATGGTCTCATGGTTCATGAGTTCAAACCCCACACCGGGCTCTCTGCTGTCAGCACAGAGCCCACTTGGGATCCTCTCTGCCCCTGCCCTGCTTCTGTTCTCTCTCTGTCTCTCCAAAATAAACAAACATTAAAAAAAAAAAAAAAAAGTAGTTGGAAAACAGAAGGGATGCACAGAGTGAGCTCTGGGGGATTCCAACTCTTGAGAAAGGAAAGAGAGGAGAAAGCCAAAGGAGAACAAGAAAAAGAGAAGTGTGGAGGGTGGGGCGGCACAGGGAAGTGTGTGTCCTAGAAATCCAGCCAAGAAAATGACTGAAGGAGAGAAGACCAACTGTCCAAAGCTGATAGGTCAAGGAAAAAAAAGATGGAATGAATATTCACTGTTGATTTTAGGAAGGTGAGGGGTCCCTGGTGACCGTCACAAAAAGCACTGTCTGTAGAGTTGTCTGATTACAGAGTTACTTTATCACTATCACAAACCAAATCTTTGCTGAAGTATTTGGACACACTGCTTCTGTGGGGTTGATGAAATTAGATGGGATTCTCTTGATTGCCTTAAGATAAATCTTTTCCTCAAAGACCGTTATTCCTTAAAACCGACACTTGGGGAATGAAAAGAGGGGGAAAAATTAGGTTAGACAACTTTCCCAAGGAGTTTCCCTCAATATGGGAGGGAAAACAGGATGTTTGTTATAAGAATAAAAAATAAAAGGCACCAATGATACTGAAGAAGTGACGGGAGGGGAAGTGCTGGGGAAAGTCTCTGAAAAAGGGAAGAGATTGGATCAAGGACACAGGTGTGGGAAGGTAACTACCGGTGGGAGAGCATGTGAGCTCTTTAGATATAACATTCATCAAGGCTTCTGGAAGGAATGGCGTTCGGGGAGGTGCAGTGGTACCAGAAGCTAAACACTCAGGTTTGGAGGGAGAGCGACCCATTTGTGGATGGATGATCCCAGCTGAGAGTAGAGGTGGAGTTTGGGTGACATAAGAGTCAACTCTGACATTTTTCAGGAAGCAAGAAGGCAGAACGATTTGGACGTGTCAAATGAACAAAAAAGACAATCCCCTCACTGAGAAACCAAGTGATCCCTAGGTATGTGGGAACCTCAGAGAGCTCACACTGAAACTTACAAAGACTGGAAGGTAGATTGTGTCTACACGGAAGGGCAAGAGAGAGGAATAGGATCAAAGGACAAGATGAGTGTGTAGGGTATTTTGCGAATGATGAACCATGAGTTCCAGAGGGCTCAATGGAAGTTTCTAGAATTGGGGATAGATAGCGGGGGCGGGGGGGGGGTGAGTGAGGTTCAGTAAAGGGAATTAAACCACATGACCAGAGCTTTGTTTGGTGACAACCTAAAGAATAGCTGAGGACAGAGTGAGATTAGTCTTCTTGTTTTAAGATAGTTTGTGGGGCCTAAACTGTGAGTGATGTGAAAAAAAAAAAAATGGAGATCAGGTGGCCTATCAAAGAGATGGCAGAGTTCTGGGTTTCTCATCTAATTGTTGATGGGAAGGTAGAGGTCTCTGGAGAGGAAATCTTGCTTGGCACTGAAAGGACTCCTAAGGTCCTTATATGCCGCTGAGTCAGGAATGGAAGTCAGAAAAAAAAATCATGTGCCTCAAATCTCAGTGGTCCTACTCAGTCCCGATTTTAAAAGGAGAGGGGATAAGGGGAGCATTTAAATACAAGGTCATTGAGATGCATACTTACCAATCCTGCGTCAGAGCCATGCAACTACTGAAGGTAACTGTACAATGCTTGATTTATAGAATGGATTCGGTTTTGGTTTTGTTTTAAAAAGTGCTATAGTGTATTTGTCCTGGCTCTGCAGAGCTATTGCTACACCTGTTCAGACAGTTATATTTTCTTGTTTACTAAGCATGAATTACCTTTCTTAGGGCTAAGGACTCTTAAGAATTGAATAGCAATGCATAGCGATGCAACCTTGAAAACGTGGCAGGCATCAAATTTTACTGAAAGTTTTATGTCTAATCTAACGGCCACATGCTCCAGCCCTGTGATCACAAACCTCCCTCCCCCTCCCCTAAGCTTCAGAATAAGAGACGTACTTAGAATATCCTTTTGTAACACAAAAATTCTATTAAGAAAGTCTAGTTTAAAAAATAGATGTTACCTCTGCTGTTTCACTTACAGGCATTCTGTCATTATGCGAGAAGGTCAATCATTCACTCATCTTTGTCTTTGGCACTTCACACACCTGCGGGAACAGTAGATAGCTTAAGGAATGGGAAGCTAGAATACTTCACGTCACTCTAACTCAGTGTGTATGTGTACCAGCTTGAGTAAGTAAGCGTGAAAATCTCCCTAGCGTCAACTCTGAGAGCAAATCAGAATGTACAGGGCCAGTTGTATGTGGAGTTAAATAGTGGGCTGGATACGTTATACAATTTAAAAATACTTTTTCAGTTACAAATATCAAAAAGACGATTTTTCAATGGATTGCCAGATTATAATGTGAAAAAAAAACAAAAAAAAACAAGTGAGGATGAGAAAGTTTACGAAAGGCACCTCTCAGGGGTCAGAGTAACTTGGTCCCCAGAGGCACTGAGCAACCACGTGGAGCATAAGTGAATCAGATCAGTGTCCCTTGGTTGTTCATGTTCCTTGTAACATTGTCTGCAACACAGGATGGTCCTGAATAGGAAAGAAGATTATCAGCAATGCTTTTCAGATTAAATTATCCTGAATACATCCTGAACATTAATCAAACGTTGCATTTGCATATATATTTTTTAAAACAAGGGCTTGCAAAGTAGCAGCCTTTCTCTTTATTTCATTGGTAGAAATCATTTAATTATTTTAATTGAAGTGTTTGAAGACTGTATAGCATGCCTTTAGTTTTGACTGGGGCTTTAGTGTTTTGAATTTATAAGAATTTGGCATTGTTCCTATCTAATTTGTTACATGCACAAAAGAAGACATGAAAAGCCAGTTAGCAAAACAGAAATTACAAACTATAAATTGTCAACTTTGAGAGCTGGATAGAAAAGCATAAAGGAAAAAAACTTAAAGTCTTTCCTAAAATCTGTAATTGGAAAAAAACAAAACAAAACAGTGGTTGAAAACCAATCATGTTAAATACCAGTACGTGATGACTAAAATGCCTTTGCTAAATCAACAAAATATTAATAATCTGGAAACTCAGAAAACAGTCCTGATAAGGGAAAGTCCTGATTTTTTTATTATACATTTAAATGCCCTCTTCCCACCCAGGTAATAATAGGAAGAAGATTAAGACAGGAAAACAGATATAATCCTGATGTTCTCATTGTAGAATAAGAGTCTCTAAGATAATTAATAAAAAACTGTATTCCAAAATTATAGAAATAAATACAGATGTTAAGTCTCCGAGATAGAGAGAAAGCACCACATGGATAATGTATTAAGTATGCAAATAATATTTCAGAATATGCATGTGGCTATGAATATATTTTTAATACTTTCACACTTTAAGATAAAAGCAATACTATATTTAAGCATTGCTATTATCTTTTTGTATAATTGCCTCAGATACTTTAGGCAAAGTATAAATAATCAAACTTTAATGAATATATTTATAGTGTTGCAGTCAAGGGGTTTATGTAATAACATGCCGGTAAAATGCATGTTTCTGTATGTATTTGATCCCACATGAAAAGTAATTTATCAGAGTGCAGGCTTATAGTCTTATGTACCTTATTCTTTATATTACATTCTGTTTTCTGTGTAACTGTGAAACTATATTTTTGTTAAGTTTCATTTTATATTGTAAATATATTGGAAGAGTTCCAAATCTTAGAGATTTTAACTAAATACATTGTACTTGTAATTTCATGTAAGGATTTCAATAACATTTTAAAAAATGTGAAGATATATGGAAAAATGACTCATAAGAATAGAAAAGAGAAAATACATTCTTTCCTAATTATATATATTGAAGGTGTTGGCCTCAGGTTAAGTTTATCACAAAAATGGAATTCATAGAGCAAAGAAAGTCAAGTATTCTGTAGAGCTGATGCAGAGAGGGGTGAGTAGGTAAAGAGAAAAGCTGTGAGAGTATAAGAGAAGTCACCATGCATCAACAAGTTCATAAGCGGTCAAGTCCTAATTAGGTTCTAGCTCATGTGTGTTCCTTTGAAGACCTTTCTCATCTAGAGCCCACATTGGGACATGTATCCAAAAGCACCAAGCAAAGATAGGAATCTAATATGAGGTTGTTGAGAAGGAGGTGGAATCAGCTTCAATATCAGATGATTTACATATCCCTGAAGAGAGAGAATATAAGGGGAGGCAATGTCCAGTCAACCTCTGGACGCCCCTTAACACTGGAGAAGGAAAAATCCTCTCCATGTTTTTATGAAACAGTGAACATCCTTGAACTTTTTTTTTTAATTTAAAAAACTTGACATGCCCCTTCATGATTTCTCGACATCAATCTCTAATGCCAAAGCTGTGTGGCAGAAATCAAGACAAGAATAGCTTTTGCTTCTGTTATGTTAATGACTCTCTCTTTCAAGTATTATCAACTTGAATTTAACTGTAAAGAAAAAAAATGAATTTTTATATTTCAAGTCCAAGTATCTGGACCCACTGCCATTGATCTTTGCTTTATCTCTTTGGGGTGGTGTTTCCTTGTTTGGAAAAATGGATATTTCCCTGTATGATGGAAATGAGGTGACGATAGAAGTCTAAAGTTGAGGCTATACCTTGCTGGGGACATTTTAATAATCACAAAACAAATCTACCAACTTTATGAGATCTGATTTGTGTTATCAAGTCATTCATGAAACACAGATACTTTTATTGGAGTCAAAGCTTTTAAAAAGTGTTAGGCAAAAAATACTAGACCTTGCCATGTTCAAACATACTGTATCAAGACTAGGGCTTAGTTTCATCTCTGGGAAATTTTATTTTCAGTCTGCAGCATAAGCATGGGATAGATCACTTGTCAATATCCCTTAATAGACAAAGGAAAGCCTAAATGAGAACAAAAATGGAATTGGCAGTACAATAAAAATGACAAAGTCAGGCTGAGCTCTCTTTTGGATCACTGCAATTTATATTCATTAAAATCACTCAGCTCGATAAGCTGGCTTTCTGAAATACCACGAACAAATTGTTAAAGAGCTGTCATTATACTCTTGCCCAGTTAGATAATCAGTTCCTTATTGTGGAAATAGAAATCACGTCCTGGGTTTGATTGAGTGTCTGACTTGGTGGCTCATGTGAGTTGTAACGTTGCCAGATTCCAAGGGCTCATTCTTGAATGGTCTGGTGTGGTCCTGAATCCAAACCCAAGCTTGATATAACTTTCATGGGAGGTTGGGTAAAAGAGTATGGGTTAATTCTGGGGGAAGAATTATTTAAAAACCCACTTTTGAGTGACACAGTGGAACACCCTGGCTATCTGTATATAAGGCCGACTCAGCATTTGACAATTTTCAATTGAATTTTCTGGTTCACTGTGACTTGAGATAGAGCAAGCATAACCTTCATTACAGGGCTATTACTCCTATTTTATTACTACTTAAATGCACTGGTTCGACATGAAACACCTCTCTGAGAGTGAAAGGTAGAATTGGAAACCATATGCATTTGTTCTACTGTGTTCATTGCTGAATGCTTCCAATTGAAATTTCTTTTCAGTGTATACTTTTACATCTAATATGAGGAGGCATTCTTATTACCCTCATTGATGAGATAACAGATCTACCAGAGATACCTCATCCGGAACAGAAAAGAACCTCTACATCAAAGTATGTCTTCTCACTTAGCATTTCATTTTCTTTTTTCCTAAAATACTCTCCTGTTTTCCCTTGAAAATCACCTAACTTTTGTGACTTTATCAAAGGAAATTTCCAACATATGCACAGGACAGTAAAGCTTAAATGAGCAACATGGAGTGCTTTTAGCACATTCGTTTATTCACTCATTCATTCAACAGCATCGTGCAGACACGTACTGGCTGCTTACTATGTGTTAGACACTGTACCGTTTGCCGGTGATTAAAAAACAATGATAAATAAAAGAAAGGAAGAATAAGCCACAGCTCACTTTTAAACAGGACTGACTTCTTTTGAGCTGGAAATAAAATGGTTTTAATCCAGCTAACATTTTTAACTTTGGATCAAACCTCATTGAACGCATATATGTCAGGTTCAAGAAGATAGTAGAAACCGAGGCATTTGGGAAAATAGTGAATTAGCTTGTATTTAACAGCCATGCATTGGCAGCTGCTTTGTTTTGGTCAAGGTGCTCAGTGCTTAGGCTAAAAGAAAATGAATTAAGAACAAAATTGACTTGAACACTTTGCTTTGTTCGTAAATTTGTCATCGCCTTCTATTTTAGGTAGAAATTAGGCTTTGTGCTGTACCCTGCACAGTAACTCTCTAAAATTTTTATGTTTCAAATAACGAGTGTGAGAATACTATTAAATATAGTCTGAACAACATGATTCTACCCTCAATTCCTTGCTAACCTTTCTCTTTTCACACAATTCTGGAAATGCTTGTACCTAGAAAATTTTACATAGCAGTTAATGTACAAAGATTTTTTCTCCCAATGTTCTTTCTCATTGTTTCTGGGACAAAGCTTCATGTTGATCATCTAGAACACATTTTAGCAACCCCTTACTAGTAGCAGTTTCTATCCACAGGAGCTGGACAATGGTCAATGGAAAGAACCTGAATCCAGCCAGAAGAGTGTGTGCTTTTGCTGGGAGGGTCTCCCCTACACTTGCTACAGTTTTACTCCTTGGACTTGACATGCTTTCACGCTCTGTGCAAGTAAAATTTTATTTATTTCTACTACCAGCTATTGGATACCTGGAACAATTATCAAACTCCATGATTTTCATAAGTTTATTTTGTTCTGCCTTTTTAGTTCCAACTTTATACCCAAAGTATTGCCCTGATGGGTTTTTTTTTTCCCCAGATCTTAATCAAAAGCTCAAATCCTAGCACTTTGGAATATTTTTCCAAGTGTGATTATTATTAAACTATGAACCTTTCAGAATTAAAATCTTGACACCTAAAACTGAAAGGCATAAAGAAGATACACCTCGTGTGTTAAGTGTTAAACTAAGTACACAAAAGGGTTGCCAGATTTTGCAAATGAAAATATGTACTATATGAGACTTAGTTATACTTAAAAAAAAATCATTTGTTGTTTATCTGTAATTTAAATTTAAATGGGCAATCTGTATTTTCTCTGACAACCCTGACTGTAGACCTACATGAAATACAAGCATTCTCCTGAGCATACAAAAAAAAAACTATCAAAAAGGAAGTAATTAATTCATTACTGAGAGCATTTTTATTTGTTGAATCAGAGCTGTAACTTAGAGTTCTAATACATCAAAAAACCATATATTGAAGAATTTCATAGGGAGATTAAGTACCTTAAATTGCTTTTAATGGTAGCAGGGGACACGGCTTGTTCACAGGAAGCTTTCCATATTAAAGTAGAAAAAAAATATCAGATCACCTGAATGTTTTAAGTAAATAACATTTGGTCCAAATTTTGGAAAATGTAATTCCATTATTAGGGAAAAAAAAGCTGAAATGGTAAACAGGGGAAGGGAATGTAGCCAATCTTGATATATTTTATTTCTAAATTTTCTTCTGTAAAAAATACTTTAGAACCAAAAATCTAATGAAAAGATTAAATTAAACAGAAAAGTTAAATGCTGTAAACTTTTATTCTTTAAATCTTTTAGAAATTACCTGAGAGTTCAAAAGCAAGGATTCTGACCTAGGTCGCTTTCAGTTTTTTGCACTGAACTTACCACTTCCTATCTGTGTGTCCTTGGGCAAATTAATCACCTTTTTATGCTTCAGTTTCTTTAACTGTAAAGTGGAGATGGTAATATTCTCTAATTCACACAGTTATTTTGAGCAGGAAATGAGTTAGAATAAAATGCCTGATTCCGGGAAAGTGCTATGCAAGTATTAATGGTGGTAATTCGTATTATTAATGTATATGATGCAGGATTTCTTTATTTGTTTACTTTGTTTTTAGTCCAGTGATCTAGAGGTGGCCTGATGAAGATGATAATAAAGTACAAAAAAAAAAAAAAAATCTCCTTCATCATTTTGTAAATGAACCCAGGGAAAATTGTAGTAATGACCAAATCCTAGCATGAACAATAAGAATAACAGCTGATTTCAAAAGTCTCTTTTAAAAAAATTCTTAGCAAATGTCATAAGCAGATATGTAGCTTTCAGTAGCAACTTTCTCTAGTAGACTGGCGACACAGATAGCAAGCTGTCCTAGCTCAGGATGCTGTAACAAAAATCCTGGCTTAAACAATACTTTTGTTGCTCACAGTTATGGGGACTGTGAAGTCCAAGATCAAGGAACCAGCAGATTCACTTCTTGGTGAAGCCTCTTTCTGGCTTGCAGATAGTCAGCTTCTTGCTGTAACTTGTCATGAGGAAGAGAGAAAGCTCTGTTGTCCCTTCCTTTTTGTTGTTTTTGTTTTTAATGTTTATTTATTTTTTGAAAGACACAGAGAGTGAGCAGTGGAGGGACAGAGAGAGAGGGAGGCACAGAATCTGAAACAGGCTCCAGGCTCTGAGCTGTCAGCACACAGCCTGATGCATTCCAACCCATGAACCATGAGATCATGACCTAAGCCAACGATGATCGCTCACCGACTGAGCCAACCAGGCGCTCTTTGTTTTAAGTGCACTAACCCCTGTCTGGGAGTTGCACCCTCATGATCTGTAAACCTAATTATCTCCCGAATACCATCCTATTGTGAATTAGGGCTTCTATATATGAATTTTGATGGAACAACAACGTTCAGTGTGTAACACCAGCCTATGTCATTTTTGTCCAAATGTATTCACACTAAACACCCTGTGCTCACAGCACATGCCTGGGAATTGCATCCCCCTGAAGAGTGCCGGGTATCAGAGAAGTCTTCCCTTTCATCAGATCTGTGCTTTATTTCTTCATAAACAGTTTTGACCTCAAGTGGTATTTTCTTTTTCCTATCTGCCCTCTCTCTATTTATTTTCTTCTTAAAATCAAAAGTGGAAAGGAAGAGTGATATTCAAAGTGATTGGAGGCAGCCGTTGTGCATTATAACTGGATTCGGTCCACTGTTATCATTCCTTTCTATTTTCACATCAATGTTGCCTTGAAAAAATAGCATATGGTGGAGAGAAAAATGGCTCACAATTGATATGCAGTCCAGCCATGTGTATGTGATTTGTCTTCATATGGGGATAAAAACAGATCAGATTTAAATGTTATAGAGAAATGTGTTTACCAGGGTCCATATGCATAGAATATCTATTGTTTTTTTTTTTTAATCTGAATACACATATACATATATTTTTCTTGGTAGTTCCCAGATTTGAAGACTAATAAGTAGGGGGAAAGGAGCTTAATTTAGATTGAAAATAAAAGTTTGGTAAGATGAGGGGCTCCTGGGTGGCTCAGTCAGTGAAGTGTCCAACTTCGGCTCAGGTCGTGATCTGACAGTTTGTGGGTTCAAGTCCCGCGTTGTGCTCTATGCTGAGAGCTCAGAGCCTGGAGCCTGCTTCGGATTCTGTGTCTCCCTCTCTCTCTGCCCCTCCTTGGCTGATGACCTGTCTCTCTCTGTCTTTCAAAACTAAATTAAAGTGTTAAAAAAAAATTGTACAAATATGTTTGGTAAGATGAGTTATTACATTCCTTACATGAATAGTAATAATAATAATAGTAATAATAGTAACAAAATGGAATCTATAATTAAGTAGATTCACATGGAAACAAAATACTACTCTATTATAAGTGACTGAAGTGATACAATCACAGAACAAAAAGACCACACTCAGGTGAATATACTTCTATGAATAACACGCAGTTATCAAAGTATTAAAACTATATATTTAAAATGAAATATTATTTCTAGAAATCAGTTTTCTGGTGGTCTCAAAGGATCTGTAAGAAGTTCATGGATATATTTTTACAGGATTTAAAATGTATTTGTGTTTAGTAAATTTTAATATGTGTGGAATAGAAGCCATTTTCTTCATTTTGAGGAAAATACGTTTTTTTCTGGCTTGATATATTATGTTTATTTTAACCATCCTTTAAAATATTGAAAAACTAAAATAATACATTATTAGGAGTAAATATTCAACTGGAATGTAATTAGATTGAATTTTCCCCTTCATTAAGCATATGGGCAAATCAGATATGCATTTTCATTTCTAAAGTTTATTATGGGGAAAATACATAATGTAATTATAAGCATTCTCATTAATTTATCTTTGATTTCTTGCCATTCTGCATACATGTCCAATTTCACATTTGTGCAAGCCATTATCTTGAATGAAGTTTCTGCTTTAGGAGATCTGGATCGTCATTCAGTTTCTGTCACTTACAGACAAATACTCAGAGAAGTTACATTGATATTTAGTCGCTAAATTTTTTGAGAGGATAGGCAGGTAATGNCTGGGGTCCTTAGGGCCAAGAACATTGTCTGCCTTTTTCACCAATACATCTTTGAAGGTTTAGAACAGACCCATCAAAGGAATCAAATGTTAGTAAGCACAAAGATAAAGGAATTTCAGCCATCATTTATCCAGCACTGACTATGTGCCCCACACAGTGTTAAGCATCCTACTCACATGACTTCTTTCAAACCTCAAAACATCCCAAAGAGGTTGGTATTATTGTTTGCCCTGTTTAACAAAGGTTTAGGCTAAATAATTTGCCCAAGTTCAAACATATAATAATAGATGGCAAAGCTGAGGTTCAACACAGGTTTGTCTGACTCCTGGGACTAAGACCTGAAAGTATATGTTCTATATACTTCTATATACTTTATATATACTTCTGTATTCATTGGGATGAGAAGGAAGAAGGGGGGGGCACAGAGAAAGAGGGAGGGAGGGAGGAGGGGAGCGAAGCAGAGAGTGAAAATCCCAAGCAGGCTCCATGCCCAGCACAGAGCCCAATTCAGGGCTCAATTCCATGACCCTGGGATCACGACCTGAAACAAAATCAAGAGTCAGGGGCCCCACCGACTCAGCCACCCATGTGCTTCTGGTTTCAGCATAACTTAATACAATGCCAGGGCACAGGTTAGGTAATTAATAAATTGTTACTGAATGAAAAATGCCACAGATTTGGAAACGAACACCATTTTCCCCAATAATGCTGTTAAGCTTTGTTCGAAGTGTGAAATCAAATGATCCACATGTCACTGATTTGAGGACCCTTTTCTTCCCCAGCAACTGTCCTTTCGGCCCAAAACTTTAAACCAGTAATAGTTGATGAGCAAAATAAATGTGCTCACTGTCTTCCAAAAACATACTTTAGGCACATTACTTTAATAAGTACTTAAATTAGTATATAATTTTAAAATGTTACAAATTCTTTGAAAAAAAAAAAGAGTTCTGTAAGAAGGTATTACCGTATCTATGTTCTGGTATCACCTATGTGAAGCTTTGAAACTCATACCACAGAAGTAATATCTTTACTCATTGATTCTCTATACATAAGAAGTGGGGGTGGGGGGCGGGGAAGGAAAAAAAAACATGTCAGGTAATGACATATTTAAAAAAAACAGAGCTTGACAGTATTTAAAGTGGTGAAAACAGATTTTATTTGGGAACTTCAGCTATTGGAGAAGAGACCTTGTTACGAACGGGCCCCAGTTCTGCATACAGTGTGGACAGCAGAGGGTAGATAGCCAAGGAGCAGTGTGGGGATTAATGGATAGAAACTTATGAAGCAGAGACATTAAGGCCATTCTGATCCAATCAACCCAAGAGGATTCTAAAGGAAGGCCAGGGTTATGGGACATCACCTTAGCGATACTGTGGAGTGAGAAATTTTGGTCAGACATTGAGGGTGGCCAGATATCAAGGGTAGAGGATTCTGCCTGCATGACTTTGGTGGGATTTTTTTCTAAGATTGAACCATGCAGAGACCGACATAGAAGTCCAAAGGCTGAGGTCTAGTGGAGGGGGTATTTGAGAGGAGCCTGACACAGTTAGGTCAAGGAGGTCTGTCGCACATTCCAGCACAGGGTAGGTCTCCTCTGGGGAAAGCGGAAGCACAGGGAACCAGAGTTTGACCTCATCTGCATTTCCAAATTTGCACACAACAGAAAACTGAAGCACACATCACAAAATGTTAATTTTTGTGAGATGTAGGTAGTAGGTATCTGTTGTCTCATTTAGAGAATTTTGTGCTATTTTGTAACCTATGAATTCCCCTTTAGAAAAGAAATGTTGTTGTTGGGTTTTTTTCTTTTTTTTTAATGTTTTTATTTATTTCTGAGGGAGAGAGAGAAACAGGGTGAGCAGGGGAGGGTCAGAGAGAGAGAGGGAGACATAGAATCTGAAAGCAGACTCCAGGCTCTGAGCTATCAGCACAAGCCCGATGTGGGGCTCGAACCCACGAACCGTGAGATCATGACCTGAGCCGAAGTTGGAAACTTAACCGACTTAGCCACCCAGGCGCCCCAAGAAATGTTATTTGAGCTGAGTTCTGAAGATGAGTAGAAAAGACTTAGAAAGACAGTGGATCTGGGAGTGCGGGGGTGAGATCCAAAGAGGATATGGAGAATGAAACTATTAGAAATAAGATGTAACATAGGTGTACATATGTGTTTGGGAGGCACAAATGCATTTATGTATCACTTGTAATGTTTGCGCTTGCTACTGCTTTCATGAAAGTTTTTGATGAACTTCTCAGCTTCAGTGATCAAAGAAACATTCCCTAAAATGTTTACCGGCACCATAAATCTATATCATTAATTATAGGCAATCTAAATTGGGAGTGAATCATTTTAAAAGCTTGAATTTAATAAGAACAAGCATTACGTTAATTAGAGAAATACCAGCCCTGCACTTTCACACACTGAAGTATGGAAATCAAAGCATTTACTAGAGTTATTCTTTGTAGATTATAATATCTTCACGTTGGTGGAATTTTCTTTGTTCTATAACTTTGCACCAAGATGTGGGCTGCATTTTTTGTCTTCACTCATCTATGGATTCTTAATTATTGTGTATATATATTTCTTTTCTTAAAGACGTTATTAATCAACAAATTGCAAGTAACCTGTGTCGTCCACTTTCTTTTCTTTTTTTTAAATATTTTTATTTATTTCTAGGAGAGAGAGACACACACAGCGTGAGCAGGGGAGGGTCAGAGAGAGATGGAGTCACAGACTGAAATAGGCTTCAGGCTCTGAGCTGGCAGTCAGCACAGAGCCCGACGCGGGGCTCGAACCCACGAACCGCGAGATCATGACCTAAGCGAAAGTCGGACGTTTAACCGACTAAGCCACCCAGGCGCCCCGACATCCACTTTCAAAGTGATTCTGTCTGGGAGAAACTTAAAAGTTGTTATAAACTTTAATGCATACATTTTAAAAGATAACATGTTACCTATACACTGTTAATGATTTTCAAAGAAAAACAGAAAGTGCTTTCTTAGCCTGTTAACTGCTAATTGGTTCATTAGTTGAATGCAGTTTCAGATCTGAGCCATACTCACCTGGCTGGTCATTTAGATTCCATATAACATTTCTAAAATATATATTTTTAAACCCAGTAGGTGACTTGCAACTTATAAGAAAAATAAACACATTGATGCGTAGCAATTTAAGAAGGTTTCTCTGAGACTCAACAGTCAGGTGGCCAGGCTCATCCTTACCCTGCAGTTTCTCTGTATTTCCTGAGGCAGCCGTTGACCT
This sequence comes from Hyaena hyaena, assembly GCF_003009895.1. Lineage (NCBI taxonomy): Eukaryota > Metazoa > Chordata > Mammalia > Carnivora > Hyaenidae > Hyaena > Hyaena hyaena. The sequence goes on along the minus strand of NW_024081098.1, from coordinate 552,808 downwards.
ATGCCCAGCCAGTAACTTCTTCAAGTCCCATTTCCACTCCTGCAAAATGGGGGCCTCTTCTGCCTCGGGTCCCTGGGAAGTCCCACATGAACCAGCTGGTTCACTCCAGTGTAAGACAGCCCATTAATAAGGTGCTCAATCAGTGATGTTTCACTTTTTCTTTCCTCCTTCACATTCTATCTTTGAAAGAGTGTTTACCATAGACTTCCTTTCAGTATACTGTCTTCGTTGTTTGTGATCATATAAATCAACAGAAACAAATTATTTAGGAGATGCACACTATCATCTGTATAACATATACTAAAAATATAAAATGATAGGGTGATTTTAAGATATTTGGTGAAAAAATTTGTCGCATATTTAATACATGTTGTGTATCAGCTGAATGAGATGCCTCTCTTCCTTTAGTCCAGTTTCCAAGTGTCTACACTAATGGTAAAGGAGACAATGAATCGAATATATTAGTGCCTCTGGGGCTCGTTCCTCATTCTTTCAGTCTAAAACAATGATCTCGTTAAAGTAGCACCCTGAAGGAAACACAAGACATACAAGGAGAAAGTATTGAAGTATGACCATGCGTTCTATACTTACTTTACGACAAATATCACCTCAGTGAATTTGGGAGTAGGTTTTTAAAAAGGGAGGTCTCCTGGGTGGCTCTGTCGGTTAAGTGTTCAACTTCAGCTCAGGTCATGATCTTGTGGTTCATGAGTTTGAGTCCCGCGTCAGGCTCTGTACAGCTAACAGCTCAGAGCCTGGAGCCTGTTTTCAGATTCTGTGTCTCCCTCTCTCTCTGCCCCTTCCCCTCTCTCACTCTCTCTCTCTGTCTCTCTCAAAAGTAAATAAAACATTAACAAAAAACAGAATTAAATAACATATAGCAAGCACTAACAATTTATTTTTCTTATAAGGAGTTGAATTTTCTAAATATTAATAGAAATAAGGAAGGCAGGGATGAAGGGAATAATTTATTTTTAAAATTTTATGTTTATTAATGTTTATTTATTTTTGAGAGGCAGAGAGAGCACAATTGGGGAAGGGGCGGAGAGAGAGGGAGACACAGAATCCAAAGCAGCCTCCAGGCTCTAAGCTGTCAGCACAGATCCAATCGTGGGGCTTGAGCTCACTAGCCATGAGATCATGACCTGAGCTGAAGGTGGACGCTGACCTGACTGAGCCACCCAGGTGCCCTGAAAGGAGATAATTTATAAGTCATTCAGAAAAGCGTGGGAAATAAAACCAGCAACTCCACTTCTAGGTACATCCTAAAAAAAAAAAAAAAAACTAGAGAAGGGACTAAAACATATTCTTGTACATCAGTGTTCATGACAGTATTATTACCAAGAGTCAAAAGGTAGACACACTCCAAATATACGCCAACACAATAATGGGTAAATAAAATGTCTGTACTTACCATGGGGTATTATTCATCTTTAAAAAGGAATGGAATTCCATTACATGCTACAATGTGGATGGACCTTAAAAACAGTACGCTAAGGAAAATCAGACACAAAAGGACAACTTTGTATGATTCCACTTGTTGGACGTAACTATACTAGGCAAACCCATAGAGACAGGAGAATAAAGGTTACCGGAGCTGGAGACAGGGGAGTTTTTGTTAAATGGGGACAGTATTTCTGTTTGTAATGTTGAAAAAATATCTGGAAATGGATAATGCATGGTTGCGCAACATTTTGAGTACTTAAGGTCATTGAATTATATACTTAAAAATGGTTAAATCGGTTTAAAAAAAGAAAATTAGATAAATAAAATGTTTGAATTTGTCTAATGATAACCTTCAAGATTAATGGTGTTATTTAAATGTTAACTTAAGCTATAGGGAAATGGGGGCACCTGGGTGGCTCAGTCAGTTAAGCATTTGGCTCTTCATTTCTGCTCAGGTCATGATCTCACAGTTCAGAGGATCGAGCCCTGCATCAGGCTCCATGCTGACATTGTGGAGTGTGCTTGGTATTCTCTCTCTTCCTCTCTCTCTCTGCCCCTCCCCAGCTCTTGCATCCTTGCACTCTGTCTCAAATAAATAAACATTAAAAAAAAAAAAAAAAAGACATTAGAGCAAGAGGGTGTGGTATGTGGGAAGGTAACAAAGGCCATTGTTTTAGATGTCTCTGCATATTTACAAAGCTCCTTCTTTAAATAGCTGATCTATGTAAGATTTGTTTTAAGACTGTGTTGTGCCAGGCAGACCAGGGCTGAAGGCCTACTCTGTTTCTCAGATTTTCTGACGTTCGGCAAATTCCTCAAGATTTATTTGTTTGTTTTGTTTTTTTGTTTTTTTTTAACTCCAGTTTTCTCATTTGGATGACGGGATGAAAATAGGACTTAAATTTAGGGTATTGTAAAGATGGAATGAAAGAATGCTTGCCAAGTAGTTTCCATTGGACTTAACATCCAGACAGCGCTCGCATGTTTACAGCGAGGTGGTGTTGCTTCACGGGGATCTGAGCATCTTTTCAGAGGTGGTGACAATTAAAAAGACCAGTCTCAGTTCCAGTGAGACTTCCACTGAAGCACACTTGTGCACTGGTGCGTTCATGGACTTTTCCAGAAAGAAGATCCACGATGATGAGTTGTTTAAAATAGTTGAGAACTTCAAGTAGAAGCATATTTATACCACTACCTTATCATTTAGGGCAACTCTGCTTATTAAATACTCCTACTGGGGGCATCTGGGTGGCTCAGTCAGTTAAGCGTCCGACTTCAGCTCAGTTCATGATCTCACGGTCCGTGGGTTCGAGCCCCACATTGGGCTCTGTGCTGACACCTACCTCAGAACCTAGAGCCTGCTTCTGATTTTGTGTCTCCCTCTCTCTCTGACCCTCCCCTGCTCATGCTGTATCTCTCTCTCTCTCTCAGAAAAAAAAAAAAAAAATTAAATAGTCCTACAGATTTACCCATTTTAACAGTAACTTCACAGTGTCACACATGATTTACTAAGCAGGCAATGAACTGTATCTTTTGAAATACTTTCTATTTCCTACATGCGTTCTTTCTCCCTAACAGAGGGCATACTGCTTTTCGTTTCCATCTTGATCCTTGGGATCAAGCTCTGTAAACTCTGAGGCAAGCCATCAAATATTTGGCCAGCTTATATAAATTAAAATCTTCCGGCAAGTTCTGGGAGATCACAGAAAGCAGTAAAGTCTAAATCCAGAGATGCTTGCAAAGAGGCTTGTGCAAGTGTTGAAGGATGACATTCCTGTGGCTGAATGAGTCCCTGTTTTCTCTTACTTCCTCTTCTGGGTCCAGTAAACCAGCCCAGAATTCCATTCATCTTGTATCCTGATGAGTATGGTCACAGTACAAGCTCCTAGAACAACATTATGTCACTTTCTGATTCAGGGTTTTCATTGAGTGATGTATAAATTTTAATGTACAAAGCTGAACATAGATACATGTCCAAAATATACATAAGGCCATTGAATCCAACATTAACTGATTTGAGCATATTAACTTTTTGAGAAAGCTCTTCTGCCTCCTAGCCAATGTGACTTGGGGTATACTATTTACTTCTTCAGGCCTCATCTGTGTAAGGAATCGGAATGAAACAATGCTTTTAGAGATGTTATTGGCTGTACAACTCTTTAATCAAAGAAAAGCTGACGGGGAAGACTAATATATAAAACCTAGGAAACTATATCATTTCTGCTTGTGACCTACTTCTTTTTTTACACTCCTCTGCCTACCCCAGCCCTATGGGGCATTTTTTAATGAAACATGCTTTGCGAAACCCTTGGACTACAGAAATTTAAAGCAACTATTAAGTTTCTCAAATTCTATAAAATTTCATTGTTGGTTGTCCAGAGTTATAAATGGTATGGAATAACACTTTTTTTTTTTACATTTTTGAATTTTTTTAATGTTTTATTTATTTCTGAGAGAGAAAGAGACATCATGAGCAGGGAAGGGTCAGAGAGAGAGGGAGACATTGCATCTGAAGCAGGCTTCAGACTCTGAGCTAGCTGTCAGCACAGAACCTGACGCGGGGCTCGAACCCACTAACCGCGAGATCATGACCTGAGCCAAAGTCGGACGCTTAACCGACTGAGCCACCCAGGTGCCCGTAGAATAACATTGTGAACAAGAGTTAGAATAAACTTAAGATCCATCACATTTTGTGATACAGATGCCCCTCCACATCTCTATGTGAAAACATTCTTTTAAACTTGGGGCTACACCGGTACTCAAACTTCTTGCTAGAGGTCTTACCAGGTCATTATATGTAAGTTCCATGACACTGTGTGGCACCAGCCTAAAAGCCAGCTGGGTTAGGGGCTTCAAATTCCTTCTTTCAATATCATTTCCTGGAACAGACACTATTGGAAGAGAGAAATGAGTTACACAGTCACAATAAAATACCTCAGGTGCTTTAATAATAAGGTGCTAATCTGACAGAGAGGACAGAGAGGACTCACCCCCTTTAACAGAGATGGATATTTAAGCTGTTCTGTCATTTACCTTTTTTCTCCCTGAAGTGTCTGATACCATTGTCCTGAATATAGACAGAATATTGGTTTTTATACCTATCAGGAAGGGTGAAGCCGTAATACAGGTGTAATACTACTCTGTCTCTTAACCCTATTCCTCCATTAAGCCATCAGGGAAGCTTGTTACTTGTAGATGCTTAAATTTTTTTCTCTCTAAAGGAGTATGTGTGGTTCCACAAAATATCGTCTTCCCTTGAAGTGCAGAGATTTGATATCATTTTCTCTTTTTTGATACGAAGGGGATCTGCCAAATCTGTCAATGTTAAGAATGTGGACAGAGCAAAAGAATCACTTCACTGATGGGCACAAAGTAAACTTCACATTCACAGGAATGGTGTTGGAAACAAAGGGAAATAAGCCACACCATTTCAGGCTCTTATTACTTTATGCAGTGATTTGTATACATACAATGATATATATAAAGTTATCAGCCTGATATCTTTGTGGGAATTCTTCAGAAACAACACGATATAATCAAACCTGTTGTTATTTAAAATACAAGAATCAAACATTACTGCACCAGAGTTATGAACTTGATGCAAATTTCTTGCTGCGAAGTATTCACATGACGGATGTTCAGCTTTGCCTTTATTTGGTCTATTTTTCTAACAGTTTGAACACTTACAACCATCTCCCTTTATTAAATTCCCTGTGTTGCTTTGCAGTTTACCATCCTAAAAAAATAAAAAATAAAAAGACAGATGCTTTATGAATAGTCTCCTGTACCTGGTGCTTTAAAATAGTGCTTTATTGTAAACAAACTTTAAAATGGCTGAATAATTAAATAAAAACAATATTTTATTAAAATACATTGCATTATATACTTAGAGACTAGAGGTTTTGGAAAACTGATGAAACCTCTGAATGGACCCTTTCTTAGAAATGTGCAAGTGCACAAAATCTTCAAAATTTTGCATATAATTTTAAGATATTGGTGAATCCAAGGTTAAAAACCAATTAGAGGACATTCAGTTTTTGATGTCACATTTTGCACATCCTACCCTTTATTATTGCCCATTTGCATTGTTTAGCTTGTAAAGAAACATGTTAGTCTGTATGGCTCCTACGAAACTACACTTAAAACAATTTTATTTCTTATGGAATGAATTTGCAGTCATAGACTAATTATTATCATGTTCATACAACGTGCCTATTGACCTATGTCTGTTCCTTGTCTGAAACTATTTTGGAAGAAAGATTAAATAGAATGTCTGTAAGTGCAAGTATTTATCTAACATCATGTGGTGTAAATTAATCATAAAGATTTTACTTGGGCCACGTATGCATATTTATGACACTGAGATATAAAATAATAGCTATTATTCTATTGCTGCGTCAGACCACTTGGAGAGACTAAAGTGTTCATGCGTCCTAGAAAACATCTTGTTTCTACGGGTCATTTTGTGTTCATTGCCATCCATGATAGGGCAGAAAGACAGGGCTGCACAGCTAATTATTTGCAGATGAAATTAACTATGTGGAAGTACACCATAGTTATGCTCGTTATGACTGGGGGTTCCAAACAATTTAAGCAACTCTAAGGCAAAAGCAGATGGCACCTTCATTTTTTAAAGTAATAAACATAAAGCAAAGTACTCCTAAGGAATACCGTCCCCCAGAAAGCAACCATGTGCATTGTCAGCATTGGGAAGAAGCCCAGTTCCCAAACATTTTAAAAGTATAAGATTGCTATGAATTGAACCATACTGGCACCTTTAATCCATTTGCAATAAATAACTGTAATGCACTTGTCATTAACAACCTGAGGGAAAGTACAAAGAGAAGCAGTTACACTGTCCCCATCTGTTTTCTTGGCTAACTAAATTTTCTTAAGAATAATCTATCCACATGGACTTAGATCTAAAAGGGAGATACTATGAAGGTATCAGACACTTTAATATCCTGTAGAACATACAGAGATTCTAGAAATTAAGCAGATAGTCTTTTTCATTTTCTGCACTTTGATCCCTGGTTAGCCTTGTTTCCAGAAAGAATGAACGATAGTTCTGTGTTCTATTACTCTTTTAACCTCAACTATTAGGCCCCATGGCAGAAAATAATGGAAAAATAAGCTAAGAGTTACTGTTTCTTCCTTTGCTGTCTTCTTTTCATTATATAGTGAAATGAATGTGTACAAATATTTCAACAAAGCAAAATTAAACAAATGTGCATACCCCCATTATTGAGAAGGCAATCGTTTGTATTGTTTTGGGGAAGTTTGAATTTTTTCAGGTTGCTGGAATTGGAAAGAGTAAGAACGAGATAGAACTTACCTCCTTTGGCCCATCTGGACTCATACTAATGCCAGATAAATCCACTTACTTGCTGGTTTAGGGATAGGAACTTTGGGTTTTTTTGTTGTTGTAGTTTTTCTTTTTTTCTTTTTTCTACTTGCTGGCTCTTTCTCTTTTTACATGTTCTTTCTTTACAGCGCTTAATCACAACTTTCTTATTTCCATTATTATCCAAGCCACAAAACTAATCTACTTAAATAAAGTTGTTGTAAGGTTATTAGGGAAACAAAATGTACACCACCTTCAGTAGTATTCAACCCAGAGGGACACTCATTTCATGTCTGTTCTCTGTTTTCCTCTTTTCCTCCTGTCCTCTGACCAGATGATTTCCTTAATGCCTACATGTCTACTGATAATTGTTTCAAGTGACAGAACTCCCTGTCAGGAAAGGTGGGGATCTCAATCACTCTTTTGCATACCAAGACCTCTTTAGGCATGTATGTACTCCTCTTACCTTTGAACTTCCTTCTAGCCTTGGGCTGTGCTGGTTTTGAACTGTAAACTTTTGGTCCTCTTGGGATAAATCTGGTCCCCACGAGGAGAGACAGGAATAACACACGAGGAGAGACAGGAATGACTCTTTGGGAATACGATCCACCTTATAGTCTCTGTGAGTGGCGCCCCCTGGAGTTGTGCTGTGGAACTGTTCGCAAGCTGTACAGCTGTATGCTTAGTCCTGAAAGCTACTTTGTTAAAGGGCAGAGGGACCCGGTGTAACTTTGAAATTTTTAATTATGCATTTGAGTGCATATGCATAGTGTGCATGTATACTGTAAATGAGAAAACCATCAGATCATCTTCTGGAACATGCTAAGGGACCAAATACTGACCACAAATATACGAATCCATCATTCCAGTCAGAAACTTCATTAGACTTCCTCCATATTTCTAGGGAAAAAAGTTGTGTTAGTGTGCAGTATGTTCACATCTTAAAGTTGAAGTTCCCATTTCTCTGAATAAGAGTATTATGGAAACAAGCATGTCAAATTGCCATTTATTCCTCATAGCTAAGCTTGATTGAAGAGCCCAGGACTAAGATTGTGAATGCACCTTCAGAAATTGTGCAGCAGCAAATGGAATATTCCTCAACAAACTGGGAAATTGGACTATCATAAAATATGGTAGTTTCCTAGAAGCTTGGCGATTCTAAAATGTGCTGTTTTTAAACTTTGCTAATTATGCTTTGGTATGCCTATAATTTGACATGTATATCCAGAGTTATCAAAATTTAAATTTGTTACAGATTTTCTGAACATATATTACTAGACAGAGCTAGGTTGAGCAGAATGGGGAAAAACTCTTCCAGAGGAATAAGTTAGGATTTTTCAGTTTGGAGTTACGATCATACTGCAAAATTTCATGTACACGTTCATGACAGGAAAAAAAATGTTAACATTCAAGCCTTTTCAAGTTGCTAATGAACAAAATGTATTTCTAAAAAATGGCTTTTGGAGAAGAATCTCTGCTCTTTAACACAAATCTGAAGCATTCTATCGAACCTCTGAAATCCATATAGGTGCAGGGAACAGCCTGACTACAAAGCTCCCATCCCCCACAGCTCCGGTCAGATAATGAATACATTAGGAAATTAAAATGTCACATAGGTGTTCAGTTTTTCTGTGCTAAACTTGTTAGAGAAAGCACTTTTTAAACATTTTTTTTAATGTGCATTTACTTTTGAGAGAGCGTGAGCACGAGCCAGGGAGGGATAGAGAAGGAGACAGAGTATCCAAAGTGGGCTCCAGGCTCTGAGCTGTCAGCACAGAGCTCGACACAAGGCTCAGACTCAAAGACCACAAGATCATGACCTGAACGGAAGTTGGACACTGAACCTAAGACTGAGCTACCTGGGTGCCCTATCAGAGAAAACAATTTAAACTTCAGTAATGATGTCCGCACCAAGTTCAAACATGTAGTGTTTCTAGTTCCAACATGGACTAGTGAATTCATCTAACTTAGTGTCTTGTCTTCATATAGAATCAGGGCAGTGAATGCACACGGATGTATTTCTTTTCTGTGTATGATAGCCTTTTTTGGAAGAACATTCCAGAATTCCACAGCAACTCATGAAGACAACAGTTTAAGTCTAATTAGAAAAATAGGGGCACCTGGGCGGCTTAGTTCCTTAAGTGTCTAACTCTTGATTTCAGCTCAGGTCATGATCCCACCGTTTGTGAGTTCAACGCCCATATTGGACTCTGCTGAAAGCATGGAGCCTGCTTGGGATTCTCACTCTTCTTCTCTGTCTGCCCCTCCCCTGCTCATTCTCTCTTGAAGTAAATAAATAAAAACATAAAAAATTAAGTCTAATTAGAAAAAATAACACAACCTAATTGCAGAAAACTCTGAAAATATAAACTAAGATACAAGAACGTAAATATGAAGCATTCAATCTGTAAGCAGAGATAAATATTATTAAAAATTTCTGCATAGCACTTTATACTCAATAGTGTTTGTGTCTCTTTTTTTCCCATTTAGTAATACATTGTGAACACACCTATGTGTGACTTTAGACGTTTTTTCTGTTATGTTGAGGTATTCATAGGGGCAATAAAGAACACTTGTCTCCCTCGTCCAACTTCTAAACATTTTCAGTATAAGACAAAAGTGTTGGCAGAAAGGGGCTAACATTTCATCTTAAATAATGATACAGACCAGGTTGGAAGATGTGGCTTATGCATTCAATCAAGGGACCCTAGTAATACCGAACCCCAATGTAAACAGCATACCTACCCAGCAACAGAGTGTCCCGCTCTGATATAGGTCTTTCTCCGCAAGACTCCCATCCAGATAATTTTAAATATTGTAAAAGGTAGCGAATGCTACCTGCATGAAAACTTACTCTAACAAGGAAATGGCAGGGTCCTTAGACCCTTTTCTGGTTCCCAAGCTCTCTGAGGAGATACAGTCATTTCTCCATGAAAAGAAGTGACCAGATAAAGAGAAGGCGGGAGTGTCCCCTGATGAAATTACCTAGAAGAAAACAGGACTGAGAATGAAAATGTCCCCACCCACCTCTACCAGAATAAAACATTGCTTTAATGGCTGTGTAGTATTTTGATATGCAAATATAATGTCAGTGTCTAAATCAATCCTTTCTTGTGGGACACTTCAGCTGTTTTCAAGTGTTCACTACTAAAATCAGTATTCTGTTAGATACATTTTTTTCATCTGTATGTTTTTGCATTTCCTTATCATTATTTCATTGAGATTAATTACTGGAAATTGAATTGCTAAGTATTCACAAATTTCTCTCCAGAATGGCAGCCGTCATGCAAAGGCCCGTAAGTAGTCATTAAAATCACTCCACTTATAAGACATTTTTGGATTCCTGGCACCCTCTGTACTAACTGTAGTTATTGTTCTTTTTTTTTTTAATGTTTTTTTATTTATTTCTGAGAGAGAGAGACAGACAGCATGAGCAGGGAAGGGTCAGAGAGAGAGGGGGGCACAGAATCTAAAACAGGCTCCAAGCTCTGAGCTAGCTGTCAGCACAGAGCCCGACACAGGGCTCGAACCCACAAACTGTGAGATCATGACCTGAGCTGAAGTGAGAGGCTTAACCCACTGAGCCACCCAGGCACCTCCCTACTTTTCTTTAAATAGTTAATATACTATTTTCATTTGCTGGAATTTATGTAATGCAATTTATAATGATTAGTTTTGTAAGAGGTGAAAGAGTATATAAAGATTCCAGTACAAAACTAACTCACATCATATATTTTTTAAGTGCAATATGTTCAATTTTTATCCTGCGTGCTATAGGTACCTTTATACAAACTGTCACCTCTAAAATTCTCAAACTCAGTTGCTTTTTGCAAACTAAATTTGAAACCTCTTCAAACCCAAATTTTTCAACAAGACTAATTTTATAAACAGCCCGTGCCAGTTTTTAGTTGATAGATTAAAATTTATGAACTTGTACTCCATTTAAAGTTTTTGCCTGTGTATAACTATTTTCAAATGCCTCTACCACTAATGTTTAGTTCATTTTATCTGATAATTTCTCCTAAGAACTAAAGTCAATTTCAACATATGAAACTTGGGCAACATATTACTCTACCATCACAAAATATTGCGATCTCTTCACCCGGTCCTTGAACTTTGAGGTGATACAGCTTGTGAGAAGAGTATTTTTGCTTTCTAATCCTTTGTGGGAAAACCTTATTTATGGCTTCCATCAACCAGAATGCTCTTGTTCTATTTCCTTTCACATCAAAAATAAATATTTCTCAAAGCATTGCTCATCATTGAGTTGAGTCCCCTTTGGCTACCAGGGAAAATAATGTTGCCATATCTATTACACGTGATCTGGCATGACCTTCCTACATTAATGAGTGACCTCATTATGAATGCTAAGCATTTTGTTTCCTCTTTAATTCTCAGTGGGGCACAAATATATTAATCCATGACATTTTTCGTAATAATAGAAGGAAAGCACTGCATTGAACCTTACATTAACATTCAGTGTGCTGTTTTGCTTCGAAAAGGCAAGTAATTATTTTGTAGTAGTTTATTGTTGTTATTGTCATTGTTTGAAATTTGTCCCTAGAAACTAAATGATGCAAATAAATACCTAAGTTTGGCACAATTGCTGTTTTTGTAATACGATCACTGATCATCCATTTTCACTGGAGTACTTGAGCAGTGGGTAGGGTCGCCCAGTTGGGTGTCCTCTGGGAAGCGAGAGAATGTAGGGATCCAACGTGAGGTTAGGCCAGAAACCTTTTCGAAGCGAGCCACTTCAGATGAGTGAGTTTGTGGATAAGGCAGAAAGTACACAGAATGGCATAAAAGCTGTTTGGATACCAAACAATTTAGGGAGTACAGAAGCACAGTATCTATGATCACATTCATAGGTCTTGGCTTTGAAATATGGTCCAGTTTCTTTCTCCCTCTCAGTCACTAGCTGAGCCACCAGGAGGAAAGTAATACTTATCTCTCTGAGGCCTTGGGGGCTTATTCATTCTTTTAAAAGTGGGAGCTTTGGAGGGAAATCATTAGTCATTGCCTGGATTCTAAAGAGAGGAAACCTCATCCACTAAACAATGACCATTTTGCCATTTGCAGTGAACCATTCAACTGGGGATTTTGTTGTTGTTGTTGCTTTGAGCCGAATGAGGTTATTCATCACTTTATCTTCCCCCAGGGCTAGTTACTTTGGAGCTTACTGAATAAAAGAAAAGGAGGAAAGAAAAGGGCGGGGAGAGGGGCTGTATTTTCACCAGGCTCCTAATTATAGTGATTTGTGAGTTACTAAACAGAAGGTGTATCAAATGTGTGTGCCGTATGAATCACTATATTAGTTTTGAGATATATTGGACTCTGTGTGGATGAACTTTGGTCTTCTAGGCGATGGCTATGCCCCAGTGGTTTTCTATTTGCCTTAAAATATAATGACTCTCAGTCACAGTACTTATAGAGCTGTATATAATCTGGCCCCTTGCTTCATATCTCAGCATTGCAATCAAACCACCTTTTCTGTCCCTGAGAAGCACCGACTTAGGTTCACTGAGGGCTTCTGCTAGCAAACCCCTTCCCCCTTAGAGCTTTGCAAGTGTTGGTCCATGTTGCCAGGTCACAGATGCTACTCTTCTTCCATCAGGCCGGGAGAGCCTTCCCTGACTATTCCATGTAGTGGTGGCACCTTCCCAGAGACTGGATCGTCATGTTGGGGATGGGTTTCTTTAGAGCAGCTTTTCTCACCAGAAACCATCGTGGGTTTGGTTTTCTTTCCTTTTCTGTGTGTATTCATTCCTTGTCTCCCTGCCTGTGATGTAAGCTCAGAGAGCGGGGCCTTACCTTTCCCACTGCTCTGTCTGGTCCCTGGGCAAGTGTTTGACACTTAGCTGCTCTTCAGCACAGAAATGCTGATGGCAGGCGTGCTTGCATGGTCTATACGACAGCGTGATTGTGTCATTCCGACCCCGTCAGCTGTTGGAGGCTGCTGCTGACAGCTTCACAAGACTTCACACAGGTAAACCCTGTTGAGGTAACTATGCCACGAAAGCCAATCCAAGATTCAGGTGACATCCCGAGACTGGGGGTAGAATCTCTCCCTTCTTTTAACAATTTATATGAAATTGAATATTTTACTTATGCTAAGCTCTGGAAGCCCATTATTGAATAAAGCAGGCATGGTGTTTGATGTCAGGGTGCTGACAATCTTATTAGTAGCAAACATATAAGTAAGCAAGCAGAGAGAATGCATTATGATAACTTCAATACGAAAGAAAGTGCAGTGCATTTTTACAAGGTCCCTAACTGCGGCACTTCATGTAGTTCAGGGAGATTGGTAAAGGCTTTTTGGAGGTAGCGTCTCTAATCAGATACTTTGAATAGATACAGAAATCAAGGAAAGAGGAGGCTGAAGATTAGAAAAAAAAAAAATGGAAGCATGTAAGTGTTGATTTTACCTGAGGAAAATGAGAAGCCCTGCAGAATGGACAGATTGGTATTCTAGAAATATCCCTGCACTGCATTATTAAGAGCACATACACTGAAACTAGACCTGAAGCTGCACTTTAGAAGCAGTTATATTCATCTAGGGAGGAGGTGATGGGGGTGTTGATCTAGGAAGTGACAGTGGAGTGAGGCAGAATGTTGAGAGGAACCATCGTGGGGATTTGTTACAGATCAGATGCTGCCATTTAAAGGGAGGATAGAGCGTAAAATACACCCAGATTTCTGACGTATACCATCACGTGGTGATACTTTTCATTCTTCGGTTCCATAAATATTTTCTAAACACTGATTGAGGATGAGCAAGTGCAAAGGCCCTGAGGCTTGGTGTGTTTGAGGAACAGGAAGAAGATTGGTATGGCACATCAGAGCAAGTTAGAGGACAGTAAAAGGTAACACTAGAGAAGAGCCAGGAGCCTGATGACGGTGAGATATTCCTTCAGTTACCCAATATTTTAATAACCATCAAAACATTCAAACACAGGCTAGACGACACCTTGATAGAGTTGTTGCAGAAGTACATAGGACCTGTTACTGGAATCATTGATCTTTTTTTTTTTTTTTTTTTTTTTTAGGGTTTTATTTATTTCTGAGAGAGAGAGAGACGGCGTGAGCAGGGGAGGGTCAGAGAGAGAGGGAGACACAGAATCCGAAACAGGCTCCAGGCTCTGAGCTGTCAGCACAGAGCCTGACATAGGGCTTGAAACCACGAACCGTGAGGTCATGACCTGAGCCAAAGTTGGAAGCTTAACCTACTGAGCCACCCAGGCGCCCCAGGAATCATTGATCTTTAAACTTTGTCTACAAATTCTGAGATTTAATCATTCTATTATTCTCATTCAAGCCCAACTTTCATTATTCCCTGTCTGACGAGCCACACTTGGCAATTTCCTCCCTTACCTCTGCTTCCTTTAAGTAGTGGCAGGTTTCTGTGTAAAGACCCAGCCAGTCATCTGAGTATGATCCCTCTGTGACCTAAAATAACTGGATAATTATTGTCAGATTCTCGGGTACCATCAAAATTCTTTTAAAATATATTAATATTTATATTTCTTAATAAAAACAAAAGGGGCTTTATTACTTAAGGAAGGTAAAAAATAGTGTAGGAGTGGACCAATATGGTATTAGGTGAGAACTACACTTAAGCAAAATTGAGAAGCGTGAAATGATGACCTTGAATATTTTTCTTTCCTTCTGATGCACCTTCTTTGTCCCCTCCCAGTTTAGATAAGCTTCTCATACTGTTTTTTATTAGAAACTCCCACCATAGAGCTGAAAGCTCCCAGTTGACAATTCAGATATTGTGTGTAACCAGGCAGAGGAGATATTTGGGGTAGGTAGAGTCTCACGAAATCTTAAGTAAAAAGTAGAGAGGCTGACAGAATTTACCTTTTCTGTAGATGCTGCATATTTTCAGCCTTTTAATAGAATGCACAATGAGCTCAAAGTCGGATAGGTGGAGAAAGGACAGAATTATATTCCTGTGTTAACAAAGTTTTAAATGATCAGGATCAGGCCTCGGGGTGAAGTTCTAGACTTTCCCATGTACCAGCAAAGATGCTTTTCTGTTGGATCGTAGCAAATAACTATGTCGTTACTGGAATAGATTAAACTGCTGCTGCTGCTGCTGCTGCTGCTGCTGCTACTACTACTACTACTACTTCACCTCCTCCTCCTCCTTTTTTTTTTAGATTAAACTTCTTACTTAGCCTTCCTTAACCAAACAAATAGATAAAAATAAATTAAAAAATCCAAATCCAACAAAATCCTGCTATCAGTAGAGTCTAGTCTCATTAGAGTCTAGATAGTGAACAAGCTATCATAGTTAAAATCTCTGTACATAAAATATGGACGATATCTTTTTGGTGTGGCATTGTTTGAACCTCTTATTCTTTTTAATGAGCATTTGGGCTATTGATATACTTAATATATTTTTGTGTTTTTATGTGCATTCCCAAAGGCCTTAAGGCAATGAGTACATTTTTAATAAATTGCATTTGAAATTAATAAATAATAGTGGCTCATTACACTGGGACTTTTTTTTTCATGGTAGAATCAAAGAGAATTAATATTAACATTCTTTTAAGTCATTTAAACATGGATTTTGAGGGGGTTTTCCCTTGAAAATGGTAATACATACTATGAAGTGCTCCTTTTAGAAAACTAATTTTAGATATTCAATTGAGAATAACATTTAAATAGAACAATCTTCCTAGGGCATGTCTTTTTCCAAATTATTTATGTGATGAAAATCCCATATTGCTTATTTGTATTTGTGTCCATTGTAAGTTTTAAGTTAGTATTTCCATTATTTTTTTTCTTTTTTATTTTCTTTTTATTATTTTTTAAATTTATTTAGTTATTTTGAGACAGAGATAGAGAACAAGTAGGGGAGGGGCAGAGAGAGAGAGAGAGAGACAGAATCCCAAGCAGGCTCCATACTATCAGTGCAGAGCCTGATGCAGGGCTCAATCCCCTAACCAGGAGATCATGACCTGAGCCAAGATCAAGAATCAGACGCTTGACTGACTAACCCCCGCAGGCACCCCCAAAATTTCCATTGTTTTTTATTTTGTCAAGAAAAAAATGAAGTGTACCTATAATACAAGGAACTACACTTTTTTTTTTTTTTAACATTTATTTATTTTGAGAAAGTGAGAGAGAGTGCACATGAGGGGGGTGAGTCAGAGAAAGAATCCTAAGTAGGCTCCATGCTGCTGGCGCAGAGCCTGATGGGGGCTTGAACCCACAAACTGTGAAATCATGACCTGAGCTGAAACCAAGAGTCAGAAGCTAAACTAACTGATCCACATAGCCCCCCCCCCCCCAAAGGATTACAATTTTAATGAGATTAAAGATAGGCATCTGCATTACTAAGGATTACAAAGTCCCAGGTTTTACAAAACTGTTCTTGGGTGTCAGCAAACTTTTTTTTATTCTCTGTCAAGACAATGTGTATGTCTCTTATTTTCCCACCTTTGGAAAAATAATTTTGGCGTAGTGCGTAGAGTGAGAATGAAGGAGATATAATGGTCATTCTGAAACACAAAGATGGGCATGTGTTCATCAAATGGCTTCGGCATATGAATACCAAAGACACTTTAATTGCTTATTAACAGCATTTTAAAACATCTGATGAATGCACATTGTGGAGATATTCTTAAAATCATTTTTTATAAGAAAAAAGTGTTGTAACTCCACTTAAGATTAAAGTAACATTGGGATGTAAATTTCAAATAGATCTATCCTTCAGAATAAAATAAAATATACCTGTAGTATGCACAAATGTAATAAAGAACTTTCAGTATTAAATACAGGCAAAATTAGAAAATGATTTCCTTTTCTGTTTAAGGAAATATCAAGTCAATTATTATCAGCATGTGTGGCAATGCAGTGGTAATTTGCAAAGCCTTTATCATAAACCCAGGAAAGTCATATATTTTCCATTGTAGGGAGTTCAGACGTAGGATTTCCAGAGCATGCAAAGTTAGGCTTTGTTACAGAATTTTGAATTCAGTATCTTACCCTTTTGACTAAATGCTCAGTTCTCTTCAGATTTGAATCCTTTTTTTTTTTTTTTTTTTTTTTTTTACATTTACTTATTTATTTTTGAGAGACAGAGAACACACAGCAGGGGAAGGGCAGAGAGAGAAGGAGACACAGACTCTGAACCAGGCTCCAGGCTCTGAGCAAGCTGTCAGCATGGCCAGATGCGAGGCTCAAACCCATGAACCATAAGATCATGACCTGAGCCTAAGTCAGACGCTTAACCAGCTGAGCCACCAAGGGGCCCCAAAGCAGACTGTTTCCTTTTGCTTTTCTTTTCTTTCTTTTTTTTTTTTTTTTTATTTTTTACATTTATTTATTTTTGAGACAGAGAGAGACAGAGCTTGAGCAGAGCAGTCAGAGGAGCACAGAAAGAGGGAGACACAGAATCCGAAGCAGGCTCCAGGCTCTGAGCTGTCAGCACAGAGCCCGAAGGAGGGGCTCGAACTCAGGGACTGCGAGAACATGACCGGAGCTGAAGTCAGCCGCTTAACCAACTGAACCACACAGGCGTTCGAAGCAGACTCTTTTTTAATAATACATAAAAAGTACTGGAATTAGCATTCTTAAAGAATTTCTGGGAAAAGTCAGCTTTTTCTAGAATTTTTTTTTGGTCCAAATAAATCAATGCAAGTTGGAGAAAAACTGTTGGCAGTTACTAGAAAATCATTGACATATATGGACGAACTCTGCATGCAGAATTGTAGGTATAGATCAGGACTGCTTTCTGCCATCAAGGACCTGCTTTACGTGGTGAGCTTTGGGCACAGATGCAGCTTAAGTTTATTATATATATATATAAATATATGTGCTTAAATATACTTTGAGTTTTGTAGACCAGGGGTGACTGAGTTACATTTAACCAAGGTGAAGAGAACAAAGGTGGTGGCGTCAGATTGCTCCGCTGTCAGTCCTCTTCACAGTCACTTTCTCTTGTGAATTCTGAATAGGGCATTGTTCCTCACTGTGCCTCCGTTTCCTCTAATGTAAAATGAAGATGTCCATTTCATGTGGCGGGTATGAAGGTTAAACAGTTCAGTACGTGTAATAGGTATTCAGTAACCAATACTTTCTTTCTCAGTGCCCTCAAATACTCAGGTGAGGAATATAAGGATTTATCAAAATAGTTGGAATACAGTGGGAAAACCTTTTTTTAAAGAAATTGAGCTAAACAGGCATATAAGTTAAGGTGGCATGATTCTAAAGGACTCTTAGATTTACAGGAAGGTAGATTTTCAGTTCAACGTGGAAAGCATAAGGAAGCATGACCACTCATATTTCCTACAGGTAGTGATGTGATCATGAAAGGCATGAACCAAAGTCTCCGTGATCAACTGACTCATCCTGAGACAGTTTGTGGTGTTGAGGGAGCTGGGGAAGGGGCTTTCGCAGAGTATGAAGACATGTAAGGACGACCCTCCCCCTCTCACAATTCTTGAAGGATGAAGCGATGCCATATGAGACTTTCCACAAAAGATAAGAACTTAGTTTTATTTTGTAAAACTAGTTAAAGTCAAGAGACTAAGATACAGAAACCTCTTCCGGGCCCAGAAGGAAGCTTTAAAGCACCTCCCTGAGATTTTTGTGGTTTGCTGATTTCTCTGATGCCTTAGCCAGTGTAGGAGCTCAGCAAATGCTGTCGAATGAGCCGATGCCTAATGGATAAATACATTCCCTGGAATGGAGAATAAGGTTGGACATATGAGTCCCCTCATCCTTCCTGAGAGCTAGTCAAGTTTCAGGAGCTGCATCCCTTGTGGAGATGAGGAAGGAAGGCTACTTGAGTAGCTCTGCTGGTTTTCAGGCCAGATGTTCCATTTGATTCCCAGACATGCAGGCTGCTCATTGTGAAAGGTTATGCATGGGGACAGCCACCTTAGCCTGCAGTCCACTGGAGTAGCATTGGCTACGTGTGATTATCATATATTAATTAGTGTCTCTAAAGACCTAAAACTTTGAAAAGTAGGAAGCCACTTATGGTCTTAGAAAGCCTATTTTATTACATTGGGTATTTTAGAAGACTGATTCTGGCATTAGTATTATTGTGACTCAAGTTAATATCTGCATTTCCCTTTGTAAATTTATTGAGATATAAGTAGCTGCTTATACAGCATTTATTTTCAATTTCGTAATATCAGAATGGCCTCTTGCTACACTAGAGAAACTGCCTCTGGCTGTATTCCAGTCATCTGATTTTTTTTCTCTCTCTCTCTCAGCTGTTGGACTGTCTATCGATCTGGTCACCTAAGGTGAAGAAAAAAACAAGCTCAACAAAAATTGTATTCAAAGCTCCTGTGATCATTTTTTCCCCTTTTTTGGCAGCAGGCGGCCAGTGGGGGAGGGGTTATTTCTCCCTCACGGGGGAAAATGAGAAAATCCCAGCCACACACAGTTTATGTAGGTCAAGCTACCACTGAAAGGAAAATACGCATGTCTCCATTTCCTACAAAAAGAAAGCAAAATTGGCCCATTCCAAAATTTCATCTTTTGTCTATTTCAAAAACACTTTATGGAACGGAGAATCAAGGTGTTTCTATAATGTACTGAATAGCAGTATTTGCACAAGTGAAAAAAAAAGAAAGCTATGTAAAATAGGCAAATAGTTTACACTTCCATGGCCAAATATTTTAGGTGACCAAGGAGCTGGTGGGCATGGGCTACCATGGATTTTGAATAAATCAAAGGTATGAAGTGATGAGAAAAATAAAAACATTTGGTCATTACCTAAAGCAGTAATCACTGAATACACTATTTTGAAACAGTTTTGAAATTGGATTTTAATCTTTATATTTTAATGTGTATTAATAAAGATCGTGCCGTTCTTCAGTGTAAATAACAGTATTCATCAAGTGCTAGCTAGGAATATATCCATCATCAAGTGCTAGCTAGTGTCATCCTCATGACAATTTTGGGCTTGATTTTCTTAAGTGTCTGCCTTTCTGTGTCTTTTTCCCCATGAGATAAGCTATTTTGGATAAAACAAGATTATTTTCATTCTCTTCAGATAGAATCTTTAGCTTTGGTTCAGACAGGGGGGTCAAAGGTCATGACAGAAGACAGTGGAGAAATATGGATGTAAGCGGTAAGCTCCAGAGGGGAAGCCAGAGACACAAAGGGCAGGGAGTTGGGGTGGTCAGAGGTTCAAAAGTAGACAGAGGAGGGCATGGGATTAAAACTGATAGCACCCAAGTGGCCTCAGAGCACAGTCCTGAGACAGGGTGGGCCGGCGAGCCCTTCAGGGGGGGCAGAGGGGGCACG
The DNA here is from genome assembly GCF_003009895.1 of Hyaena hyaena. Lineage (NCBI taxonomy): Eukaryota > Metazoa > Chordata > Mammalia > Carnivora > Hyaenidae > Hyaena > Hyaena hyaena. The sequence goes on along the minus strand of NW_024081098.1, from coordinate 532,740 downwards.
GCACGGACGCTCTGATAGAGCCAGAAAAAGTATTCTAAGGAGACGCAAAAAAAGGAAACTTTTCTTACAGACTCCCACTTAGCACCTACTTGCCCATCACTCTTACCAAATGACCTCTGCCCCTTCCTACTTGACAGGAAATGTATAAGGCCCTCAGGAGGGAAGATTCTCTCTGCTTCAGGAGTAAAGATTTCCTAACTCCCCCCAAACCTCTAACACATCTACCCACCAGTCCCTCAGCTTCGTCCGTAATCCCTCTGTCTTATGCTGTTCTTCCCATTAGCTCCTGTTGTCTCTGAGGCTTTATTCCATTGATCCCAGGGTCTCTTCTCTTTCAGCAATTTTTCCTCCCTGACATGCTTCTTGCTTGAGCAGAGAAACGTGATCAAATCCCACAAAACAACAGTTCAGAGAACAAAAGACGAAAGCGCAATGTGATAAAGATGCTGTGTATTTTTCCCCTTTCGTCACTGGCCTGTAGGACTGAGCTCTCTTCTCCTGCATAGTTTACAGTGGACGCTCTCAGTCACTTGACTAACACAATGTCCCTCGCCCTCTTTCCCTGAAGGAACCTAATTTGTTCATGTAGCCACCAGACCCCTCCTCAGGTAAGTTTTGTTTAACGACACCTTGATTTTTATTCCGATTTATTTTTATCAGTCCAGGATGGGCTTGTTTCACATTTGCCTTCCAAAACTGGTAGATTTGAGTTTTAGTCCACGTTAGTTAGGGGGTCTTCTCTTTGTCTCTTTCTGGCATGGAAGTAAAGAAGCTTGCACCCACAATGTGTCTCCAAGCCCTGGGGAAATCAGTTTTAGGAGGAGGCATGCTGAAGATGGCCAAGATCAAGGCAGAGAAAAGAGAAATGCCCTGATTACATTCAAATACTGCATTCAGGGCTTCTGGAGCCTTGGTTACCTCTGAATTTCTGTTACATATTATCCTAAGTCAGCGACAGAAAGGCTCATTTGAGTCAGATTTCAGTTGCTTTCATCACAAAGCATCCTAATTTGTGTGTGGCTCTACAGGACCTGATTTTTTCATTTCTTTTTTTTTTTTTTTTTTCATTTTTTATTATTTATTTATTTATTTATTTATTTTTTACAAATAGTTTATTGTCAAATTAGTTTCTACATAACACTCAGTGCTCATCCCCAAAGTGCCCTCCTTCATGCCCATCCCCCCCTCCCCCCCACATCCATCAGTCCTCAGTTTTTGTCAGCATTCAAGAGTCTCTCATGGTTTGCCTCTCTCCCTTTCCCCCACCATTTCCGCCCTTCTTCTCCCCCTTGGTCCTCCGTCAAGTTCCTCCTAATCCTCCTATACGTGCAAACATATGGTATTTGTCCTTCTCTGCCTGACTTATTTCGCTCAGCATAACACCCTCAAGGTCCATCCATGTTGCTACACATGGCCAGATTTCATTGTTTCTCATTGCCATGTAGTATTCCATGGTATAGATAAACCACATCTTCTTGATCCATTCGTCTGTTGATGGACACTTAGGCTCTTTCCATGTTTTAGCTATTGTGGAGAGTGCTGCTATGAACATTGGGGTACATGTGCTCCTATGCCTCAGCATTTCTGTATCCCTTGGGTAAATTCCTAGCAGTGCTATTGCTGGGTCATAAGGGAGTTCTATTGTTAGTTTCCTGAGGAACCTCCACACTGTTTTCCAGAGGGGCTGTACCAGTTTACATTCCCACCAACAGTGCAGGAGGGTGCCCGTTTCTCCACATCCTCGCCAGCATCTAGAGTTCTCTGATTTGCTCATTTTAGCCACTCTGACTGGCGTGAGGTGGTATCTCAGTGTGGTTTTGATTTGTATTTCCCTGATGAGGAGGGATGCTGAGCATCGTTTCATGTGTCTGTTGGCCATCTGGATGTCCTCTTTGGAGAAGTGTCTGTTCATGTCTTCTGCCCATTTCTTCACTGGGTTGTTTGTTTTTCGGGCGTGGAGTTTGGTGAGTTCCTTATAGATTCTGGATATTAACCCTTTATCTGATATGTCATTTGCAACTATCTTTTCCCATTCCGTTGGTTGCCTATTAATTTTCTGGGTTGTTTCCTTGGCTGTGCAGAAGCTTTTAATCTTGATGAGGTCCCAACAGTTTATTTTTGCTCTCGATTCCCTTGCTTTTGGGGATGTGTCAAGTAAGAAGTTGCTGCGGTGGAGGTCAAGGAGGTTGTTTCCTGCTTTCTCCTCTAGGGTGTTGATAGTTTCCTGTCTCACGTTCAGGTCCTTTATCCATTTTGAGTTGATTTTTGTGCATGGTGTGAGAAAATGATCTAGTTTCATTCTTCTGCATGTTGCTGTCCAGTTCTCCCAACACCATCTGTTAAAAAGGCTGTCTTTTTTCCATTGGATATTCTTTCCTGCTTTGTCAAAGATCAGTTGGCTGTATACTTTTGGGTCCACTTCTGAGTTCTCAATTCTGTTCCATTGGTCTATGGGTCTGTTTTTGTGCCAATACCATACTGTCTTGAGGATGACAGCTTTGTAGTAGAGGCTGAAGTCTGGGATGGTGATACCTCCCGTTTTGGTTTTATTTTTCAGTATTACTTTGGCTATTCGGGGTCTTTTGTGGTTCCATACAAATTTTTGGATAGTTTGTTCTAGTTTTGAGAAGTATGCTGGTGCAATTTTGATTGGAATTGCATTGAATGTGTAGAGTGCTTTAGGTAGTAATGACATCTTAACTATATTTATTCTTCCTATCCATGAGCATGGAATGTTTTTCCATTTCTTTGTGTCTTCTTCAATTTCCTTCATAAGTTTTCTATAGTTTTCATCATACAGATCTCTTGTATCCTTGGTTAGGTTTATTCCGAGGTATTTTATGGTTTTTTGTGCAATTGTGAATGGGATCAGTTTCTTGATTTCTCTTTCTGTTGCTTCATTATTGGTGTATAAAAATGCAACCGATTTCTGTACGTTGATTTTGTACCCTGCAACTTGGCTGAATTCTTGGATCAGTTCTAGTAGGCTTCTGGTGGAGTCTGTCGGGTTTTCTATGTAGAGTATCATGTCATCTGCGAAGAGTGAAAGTTTGACTTCCTCTTTGCCAATTCTGATGCCTTTGATTTCCTTTTGTTGTCTGATGGCTGATGCTAGGACTTCCAGCACTATGTTAAACAACAGTGGTGAGAGTGGACATCCCTGTCGTGTTCCTGATCTCAGGGGGAAAGCTCTCAGTTTTTCCCCGTTGAGGATGATGTTAGCTGAAGGCTTCTCATAGATGGCTTTGATGATGTTTAAGTAGGTTCCTTCTATCCCAACTTTCTCGAGAGTCTTTATTAAGAAGGGATGCTGTATTTTGTCAAATGCTTTTTCTGCATCTATTGACAGGATCATATGGTTTTTATCTTTTCTTTTATTGATATGATGGATCACATTGATTGATTTGCGAATGTTGAACCAGCCCTGTAACCCAGGAATGAATCCCACTTGATCTTGGTGGATGATTCTTTTGATATGCTGCTGGATTCGATTTGCAAGGATCTTGTTGAGAATTTTTGCATCCGTATTCATCAAGGATATTGGCCTATAGTTCTCTTTTTTTGTTGGATCTCTGTCTGGCTTGGGAATCAGAGTGATGCTGGCTTCATAAAATGAGTCCGGGAGTTTTCCTTCGACTTCTATTTTTTGGAATAGCTTGAGAAGAATTGGGATTAATTCTGTTTTAAATGTCTGGTAGAATTCCCCAGGGAAACCATCAGGTCCAGGGCTCTTATTTGTTGGGAGATTTTTGATCACTGATTCGATTTCTTCACTCGTTATGGGTCTGTTCAGGTTTTCTATTTCTTCCCGTGTGAATTTTGGTAGTGAGTGTGTGTTTAGGAATTTGTCCATTTCTTCTAAGTTGTCCAATTTGTTGGCATATAATTTTTCATAGTATTCCCTGATAATTGCTTGTATTTCTGAGGGGTTGGTTGTAATAAGTCCATTTTCATTCATAATTTTGTCTATTTGGGTGCTCTCTCTTTTCTTTTTGATAAGCCTGGCTAGAGGTTTGTCAATTTTGTTTACTTTTTCAAAAAACCAACTCTTGGTTTCATTGATCTGTTCAATTGTTTCTTTGGTCTCTATGTTGTTTATTTCTGCTCTAATTTTTACTATTTCTCTTCTTCTACTGGGTTTAGGGCGTTCTTGTTGCTCTGCCTCTAGCTCCTTTAGGTGAGCTGTTAGATTTTGGACTTGTGCTTTTTCTAATCTCTTGAAATAGGCCTGGAGAGCAATGTACTTTCCTCTTAGGACTGCCTTGGCCGCATCCCATAGATTTTGAATTGTTGTGTTTTCATTTTCATTTGTTTCCATATATTTTTTAATTTCCTCTCTAATTGCCTGATTGGCCCATTCATTCTTTAGAAGGGTGTTCTTTAACCTCCATGTTTTTGGCGGTTTTCCAGACTTCTTCCTGTAATTGATTTCAAGTTTCAAAGCATTGTGATCTGACAGTGTGCATGGTATGATCTCTATTCTTTTATATTTATTGAGGGCTGCTTTATGTCCCAGTATGTGATCTATCTTGGAGAATGTGCCATGCGCACTTGAGAAGAAAGTAAATTCCCTGGCCTCAGGATGTAAAGTTCTAAATATATCCGTCAGATCCATCTGGTCCAATGTGTCTTTCAAGTCCATTATTTCTTTAGTGATTTTCTGTCTGGTTGACCTATCCATTGCTGTAAGCGGAGTATTAAAGTCCCCTGCTATTAGCACATTCTTATCTATAAGCTTGTTTCTGTTTGTGATTAATTGTTTTAGATATTTAGGTGCTCCCATATTCGGTGCGTAGACATTTATGATTGTTAGTTCTTCCTGATGGATGGACCCTGTAATTATTATGTAGTGCCCTTCTTCATCTCTTGTGATTGTCTTTAATTTAAAGTCCAGTTTGTCTGATATAAGTATCGCTACTCCGGCTTTCTTTTGATTTCCTGTAGCATGATATATATTTCTCCATCCCCTTACTTTTAATCTGAAGGTATCTTCCCGTCTAAAATGAGTTTCTTGTAGACAGCATATTGATGGATTTTGTTTTTTAATCCATTCTGCTACCCTATGTCTTTTGATTGGAGCATTCAGCCCATTTACATTCAGTGTTATTATTGAAATATGTGGGTTTAGAGTCTTTGTATCTTTTGTAGGGTTCATGTTTGTGGTGGTGTCTCTGGTATCTTTGTTCCTTGCAACCTTTCCTTCAGAGCATCCCCCTCAGGATTTCTTGTAGGGCTGGCTTCGTGGTGACAAATTCTTTCAATTTCTGTTTATTTGGAAAGGTTTTTATCTCTCCTTCTATTTTGAATGACAGGCTTGCTGGATAGAGGATTCTTGGCTGCATATTTTTACTGTTCATCACATTGAAGATTTCCTGCCATTCCTTTCTAGCCTGCCAAGTTTCAGTAGATAGGTCTGTCACCACTCTGATAGGTTTCCCTTTGTATGTTAGGGCCCTTTTCTCCCTAGCTGCTTTCAAAATTCTCTCTTTGTCCTTGTATTTGGCCATTTTCACTATGATATGTCGTGCAGAAGATCGATTCAGGTTACGTCTGAGGGGAGTCCTCTGAGCCTCTTGTACTTCCACATTTACTTCCTTCCCCAGGTCGGGGAAGTTCTCTGCTATAATTTGTTCCAGGACTCCTTCAGCACCTTTCCCTCTCTCTTCCTCTTCTGGGATTCCTATGATACGGATATTGTTGCGTTTGACCGTATCGCTGAGCTCTCGAATTCTTCTTTCCTGTTCCTGGATCAGTTTGTCTCTTTTTTTGTCAGCTTCTTGTTTTTCTATAATGGTGTCTTCTAAATCACTTATTCTCCTTTCTGCCTCTTCAATCCGTGCATTGGAGGCCTCTAATTTATTATGGATCTCATTTATCGCATTTTTTAATTCTTCATGCCTATTTTTATTTTCCATTCTGTCTGTAGCCATAGTTTCTTTGATGTCCCCTATGTTTTTTTCAAGCCCAGCTATTAATTTTACCATTATTATTCTAAAATCTTGTTCAGTGATGCTGCTGATATCTGTTTTGAGCAGTTCATTAGCTGTCATTTCTTCTTGGAGTTTCTTTGGAGGAGAGGTCTTTCGTTTCGTCATTTTAGTTAGCTTTCCGGCTCTTGTTGGTTTTAAAGACCTATTATTCTCTCTGTTTCTATGAGCACTGCTATATCCAAGAAGGCTCTTTGACTTTCCAGGGCCTACCCTTTCAGAGAGTGTTTTTTGAATGGTATCCCCTGGTCTCTCTTGTTGGGACCTTGGTTATTTTATTTTCCTATTCGTAGTGATATTTGGGACTCTCCACCTTGTGCACTCTAGCTTGTTTCTTGAGGTAGCCCTGGAAAAGAAAACAGACAGACAAACACACAGGGAGCAGGAGCACACAAACGCACAGGCTAATTCAACTAACATGCAAAGCGAGAGGGAAAACGAAAAAGTTAAGAGAAAAGATGGAGGAGGGAGGGCGAATAATAGGGAGTATAAAATACATAAAAGGGTCAAAAAGGGGAAAGGAAAAGGAAAAAAGAAGAAAACCGATGGACAAAGAACGGTTTAAAGGATATAACCAGATTTCCCAGCTACAGTTAAATAGCCGTGTGTATGCAGTGCTGGTTGAGGAGCATAGAGAAACAGAGAGAAAGCAGGGCGGGATGAGACACAATTGGAAATAGAATGAACAGGCAGAAGGGATAAGAAGCTTTTTTCAAAGAGGTAAAGGGTAGAATATGGTTGGATAGGTGAGAGAAGGGTGCTGGAATTATCCAGAGAAACTATATAGTCTAATTACTCCTGAGAGAAATAGCTGAAAATGTCAGTAGGTGTAGAATTTACATTTACACAATGGACTCGTGATCGTTTAAGCAAGCTGGCGACCAGAGTTAATCAGGTCAGTGTTCTGGGGAAAAAAGAGAGAAAAGAGAAAAAGACGAAAAAAAGAAAGAGTAAAAAAGAAAAAAAAAGAAAAAAAAAAAGAAAGGAAAAAAAAAAAAAAAAGGGAGGAGAGCACCTCTCAGGCAGGGATGGGCGTGGCGTGATCCAATGCCTCAGGCGGGAGCTCTGCCTCGGCGGTTGTGGGGAGGAGAGTGACGGTGCTCCAGTCCCTTCTCGAAGCAAGCGCTGCTCCTCACTCTTTTGGGGGTGTAAACTCCCCGTACCAGGGGCGCAGCCGAAGTTGGTTGCACTCTTCAACCCAGGCCAGTTCCAATCTCCAAATCCCCGTCCGCGCGCCCCGCTGAAGTTGCCTTAGACACAGCTTCCCAGGCAACCCCCTCAGGCAATTCCAGGCTCCCTGCTGAGCTCTGGGAGCGGAGTCAGAATCGCTGCTTCCTTCTCTGGGTCGGGCTGGCGCGCATGGGCGGGGGCTTGCCCGCAGGTTGTTCTAAGCCGGAGTCCGGTTAGAAGGCTCTCTCAGTGGATTCTGCGTCTTTTTTCTCCCAATCTCTCAGGTTTTGTAAGGTTTCCAATGTCTTCGGATCTTTTCTGTGTGATGTATGGGCGCGAGTACAAGTACGGAGCTCCTTACTTCTCCGCCATCTTGCCCTCTCCCCCCTGATTTTTTCATTTCTTAACCAACCTTCCACCTGGTTCCACCCCATAACTCCCAAAGAAACAGCTCTGGCTCATTTGACTAGTGAATTTTTACGAGGTCCCACATAGATCGTTTTCTTCTATTTATCGATTCCTTATGGACACTCCCTGCTTTTTAAAATAGTGCTCTCTTTGGGGATTTTTAGCAGTATAATTCTGGTTATTTTCTTAGCCTAATAATTACTGTTTCCCTTAAGCAGTTCTGTAGCACAGCACTCCTTCCTAAGCCCCAACTTGCAATTTGGTTTTTCCATTTGATGTCTTTCTTTGGATGGTTCTTAGTACCCTTAAGTAGTCATGTCCAAAACTAAACTTGTCATGCTCTCCTCCTTACCCTGGATCCCAGATTTTATCCTGCTGTGCTAACCCTTTTACTGATGCCACAGTTGCTGATGGCGCAGACTTGTTCTAGATTCTTCTCTTCCTTCCATTCCAAGTGTTCACTTGATATCTACATTAATGAACTGCTTCTCAGCTGATTCATTCTACTCCATCCCCCCTAATTCTGCCCAAGATGAAACCGTATCTCTTCTCTAGACTGTTCCAGCAAGCTCTAACGTGCTCCCAGCCTCTCCTCTTTCATCACGTTGCCAGCCGGAATAAATTTAAATATTTCAGCTGTGATTATGTTAGTTCCTCCGCCTCAGAAACTATCGGTCACATGCCATTTCCTGTAGTATAGATGACTCCTCCCCTGAGGTACTGCAAGTTTTGCGGTCCCTTTTGACTGGGCTTCATTTCTGTTCCTCGGGTACTTTCTCCCCACCGTCCCAGCCGTCCCAGACTCTTCATCTTGATGTGTTACTGTTAGGTGTCTTCTTGTTTGGCAGAACTCTTCCTTCTGGTCCAGTGAATAAACTGTTTCTTCGTCATGTTGGTGGGTCAGTGGGTTAAACGCCTGAGTCTTGATTTCAGCTCAGGTCATGATCTCACGTCCTAGGATTGAGCCCAGCATCAGGCTCTATGCTGGGCAGGGAGCTTGCTTGAAATTCTCTCTCCCTCCCTCCTTCCCTCCCTCTCCCTCTCCCTCTCCCTTTCTCTCTCTCCCTCTCCCTTTCTCCCTCTCCCTCTCCCTTTCTCTCTCTCCCTTTCCCTTTCTCTCTCTCCCTCTCCCTTTCTCCCTCTCCCTCTCCCTTTCTGTCTCTCCCTCTCCCTCTCCCTTTCTATCTCTCCCTCTCCCTCTCCCTTTCTGTCTCTCCCTCTCCCTCTCCCTTTCTGTCTCTCCTTCTCCCTCTCCCTTTCTTTCTCTCTCTCTCTCTCTCTCCCTTTCTTTCTCTCGCTCCCTCCCTCCCTCCCAGGTCCCTCCTCTCTCTTGGTCATGCATGTGTTCTCTGTCTCTCTAAAAGATAAAATAAACTGTTTCTTGTATCTAATTTTATTTTTGTGAAGTCTTCTAAGCGTACTCGGTTTCCCCTCTGATCATTTCATTATAAGTCTCTACAGTAGAGCATTTAACACACTTTATCACACGTAATTTACATGCCTTCTCCCCACACTTCAAGTTGGTCATTGCGTTCATCACTGGATCTCCCCAAGTTTCGTAAATGTAGAAGAGTTGAGGTTCTCCACAAATGTTCTCTTACACTCAGTAATTTCAAAGTGTCGATCTGTAGTATCTTCCAAAGAGGAAGTACTTTTAACTCACATACCAATTCTAATCAATATACAGTAGCTGCCGGAACTTGTGACAAGAATTCTCCAATTACATCCAAGTTCAGCTTGAGGGAATCCTGGTTAATTAGCATGAGCATGAGAGCTCCGTCATGTTACAGGTTTTACTCCTTGCCCGTAATGTTGTATGTAGACTGCCAATCTCTAACATGGTTAGATATACAGAATTGTATTAAATATTGGCTTCAGGAGGGACACATAATTGCCTTGAATGTAGAGTTAGAACAACTTTAGAGATCATCACTTTGCTTTGTATTAAAGGAATCTCTGACACGATGTATAAAAAATATTTTGCCTGGGATGATACAATGAGTCCAGAGCTCCAATCTCCAAATGTCCAGTTGAAAATTAAATTGCGGATGCCTATTGAAAACGAAAAGAACTAAGGTTAGTATCATAGAGTGGAGTCCCTGAAACCTCAAACATGCATCCTGTTCTTAGAATTGTAAAACTGCCTAGGGACATTTGAATATAAAGATATTGGACAATCCTATCCCGTATTCAAACAGAGACATAATTGCTCTAACTGCTAGTGTAATAGTATGAATAATGTGAATCACTGGTGACTGTGTCACCAGCATTTGCAGTAGAGGAGAATAATCCACAGTTCATTCGATGTACATCATTAGTGGTTAAGACAGGCTTTCAGTTTAGCTTCATCAATGAAGAGTTGCTTGACCTTGACGTAGCTGCTCATTTCTCTTTGCTTCAGTTTTCCACCTGAAAAGTCCTGGTCTTATAACCTTATTGCTCATATTCTGATACAGCATGCTACATACTTGCAAGGAGACTTTAATTATAAATGTCAGCTGACCATCTGATTTTAAGAGACCGTTCTCCATGGGTTTATTGTGTCTCCACCTGTCTAGTGAGCAGACATTACTTGCCTTGGTTCTGGATGATCTTCTCCATCATCTCCATGTAGAGCAGAGGACAGGTTTGCTGACTTCCCTTTATAAAAGATTTAGATTCCTTAAGGTCAGGGAGTTTTTCTAGGAATACAGCATCTGCCCAAATAGGGGGCACCTGGCCCTCTTTGCATCCCCCTGTGGGAATTGGGGTTCAGGGAACATGTTCAAATCCTGGTACACAAGTTACTGCTATTAATATGAGTGTTAAGCTGCCTTTTCTTGGTGACCTGCAGTCCTGCTGTCTTTCGACAGTATTCCGTTCGCCTGGCTTACTCGCCTCTTAGTTTACACAGTGGTGAAGACTCAGACCCTTCCCACTGCCTGACATCTGAGTTCTGTTTATGTTTGTAATGTTAACTATCATCCTCTGGCTTTTTTTCCCCCTTCACTTGGATGGATATTTTTCCCCAGTAAAGTGATCATTAATTTGAATTTTTAAATGAGCAAATTTAATAGCAGAGACACAGGATCAGCTAAAGCTTTCATGGATTTCTTTAATCAAATTATTGGTTCTGAATAGATGAGGAGATGTTTAGAAATTAATTCAGCTACTTTGAATTTTCATTTCTATTGTAGATGTTAAGTACCATGACAAATTAACTTAATAAATGTCCCTATGTGGAATGTCCTTCCTCAAACTATCTGTTGATCAAAACACTACTCTTCAGCCTAAACTCCTCAATGAACATAAGGCCTTTCCAGATGCATGGTGAGCACACCAGTCTGTGACATTTTGTTTAATCATCTGAGTTACTCATTAAGAATTTGCCATACTGCTTCATATGTTCTCTTATACCATTTCTTAAATCACAGGGTGCAGAATAGCAAGGGACATTTTAAAACAAATATAAATTATATCTATAATTCTAACACATCCTAGGCAATCAATAAGGAATATTTTAAAAATATTCACTCAAATGTTATAAAATTATCTATGGCTATATGCTTCTTTTTTAAATAACAAGCTAAAATTTCAAAGATTTGGACACAATAAAAAAAATCTAGTTATTCTTTTCTTAAAGATCATTCTATTTTTTTATAGATCTTAAAATCATTCTATAAAAATATGAATGCAGGAAGAATGAAAATAACAGATTCAGCTCCTTGATTTAATTACCTTTGAATGCTTATTCATTGCAAGTGAGAATCACAATAAATGTCACCATTCAGTAAAATATGAGAGAAAAAAATATCTTTGTTCCAAACTCTGTTGTACTCTCAGGTTTACCTTGGATGAAAGACTGTGTATAACACTTATGCGGAGGCCCTGGGGCAGTCAAAAACCCGGGAGACATCTTGGAGGCAGCTCCCTGAAGCTGGAGTTCTATTAAGTTAAGAAGTAGACTTGACTCTTTGCCCCAGGCTACTTGCCCCAGGCTACTCTTTTGGCTGTGTTGCAATAATAGCACCTTGATATCTAAAACCCAGAGCTGGGAAGCTCTCATCCATGTTGCTTACAAGCCTTTCTCACCTGAAGATAAACGTAATCATAGGCCTTTCTCATGAGTTGTGTGTCACCGTAGGAGAAACAGATAGCATCCCTTCCTCCTGTGCATACTGAGTGATAGTGTCAGTGTCCACAATTAGAGGGGAAATCTAGGTCATGGAGAAGCTTCTAAATGGGAGTCTTCAAAGATTGCAGGCAACGCAGCATGTTCTTAAATCCATGAGACCTCTTACCTCCTTACCGCTCTATTCCAGAAGATATATGTTCTCAGAAGTATGATTATGCAAAGATAGAGATTGTGAGGAGTACATAATCTCACTTCATCTCACTTTTTTATCAATCCTTATCAAATAAATGTCTTTTATAGAGAAACTTTTACAGAATTTACCCAAGTATAATGTTATAGCTGAGTTATATATCCTTATATCACTATAAGAATTTTTTTGTATTTATATAGTTATATATATATAACTATACAGTATAATATGATTATAGTTATATATATATAACTATATAGTATAATATGATTATAGTTATATATATAACTATAATACTTGTATATATATCACTTTATAATACCAAAATTATTCATCCAATATCTGTATATATATATATATATATATAGATAGATAGATATAGATGATAGATAGATGGATAGATATTGATCTATGTCTTCATCCAAAAAAAAATAAGTAAATGAAGGGGCACCTGAAGGGCTGTCAGTTAATCATCCAACTCTTGGTTTCAGCTCAGGTCATGATCTTAACGGTTCATGAGTTTGAGCCCCACATTAGGCTCTATAGCACAGAGCCTCCTTGTGATTCTCTCTCTCTGTTTCTGTCTCTGTCTTTCTCTCTCTCTCTCCCCCCTCCTCCTCCTCCTCCTCTCACCCTCTCTCTCCCCCCATCCCCACTCTCCTGCTGCTCACTCTCTTTGTCTCTCTCTCTCTTTCTCTCTCTCTCTCAATATAAAAAAAATTGAAAAAATAAAACAATTACATGATGTTATAATCGGTGTCATAAAGTGAAGTAAGCATTTAAGCCTGCCCAACATACCGTATGAAGGGAGGTATGACAAGTCTTTCCAGAAAATGAAGACTAAAAGAGATATCTTTAAATATTGATAGAAGAGAGGAACACTATGTGAAACTATTCTGAAAAATTTATCCCAGTAAAGGAATTTGGTGCATTAAGATTATCAAATTATGTACTGAAAATTTATTTTTTTCCTCCATGTTAAATTTGATGACTTTACAGAAATATTACTTAACAAAAGAAAACAAAATTCAACTGAATTCAGTAGTAACAGTTTGAATGACTGGTATGTCTTTTCCACCAAGGCTACCAGAATGGCATTGCCTTATGGGCATTTGATAGTATATGATCATAATTAACACCGAAAGACTTACCATGTGGAAAAAATGCCAAGCTCATAACCATTAGCAGGTGAACCTTAGTCACTGAGCAGTGAAATATCTCAGAGGCAAAAATGGTCCATTTCCCCATCATGGATTTTTCACTGTCCAATGAACCATGTTTTACATTTATTATCTTGCATTTTCCTGGTTGTGGGTAGGTTCCCTCACAAGCAGATTCCGTGTTGACCTCAATTACTCCAAAATTCGGGAGAAACTCCAAGGAATACTCTTCAATCCTATAAGTTACATCTATAATATACACATGGATTCCAGCTAAAGCTTGGAAGAACTTTCCTTGGAAGTCCTAGAGGGAATGCTGACAGCATGAGAACTATTTCAAAAGGAAATATATTTAATGTTCTGGAGCCAGCATATTTTAACATGATGTAATACTACCTGGATTCTGTTTGGTTTTTGTTTTGTTTTCCTCATAGATTTTACTGTGTTCATATGGCTTTTCCCACCTATAGACCATGTAGGTCCTGAGATGGCTCCAAACACTGCTAATCCCTTGATCACCAAACATAAAAGCAAGTGCATATGGAATAGTTAGGGGGGAAAGGAAAGGAAAGGAAAATTAGGAACATTTTATTTTGATACATGGAATGAAATTGGAAAAGGATAAGAAAAAGAAGATAAAGAGGGTCCCATCTTTTAGTAAACATTATTACTGATCTTCAATTGGAAGATTTCTGTGAGACATCACAATGATGATTTCTACTGCTAGATTATACATTCTATAAGAGAATGATTTTTTCCGTGTATTTTTCAGTGATCGCCAGTAGTCAGCTGCTACTCAGCAGTTGCTTCTGCTTCTCAATTAATGCTAATTGAACACATTAATAAAATAACTATTCTATGCATGAATGATTAGGCTAGAGTCATTTTTGAATGATAAGCCCTTTAAACTGTCATTTGTAGGGAAGTACAAGAATGGCAGAAAAGGTAAAGTCAGCTGATTTTATTTATATTGCAGTACATATTATGTTTGACACTGGGCTCAAACTCATGAATCTGATATCGTGACCTGAACTGAATTCAAGACTCAGATGCTTAACCAACTGAGCCACCCAGGCACCCCAGTTAATAAGCATTTATTTAGTGCTGATTTTTTTACCACAGAAGTCCATTGGAACCACAAGACACACACACACACACACACATTCACTCATCCAAATGCTCATGCACACACGTGCATCCATACAGGTGGCACATAGCTTCTGCTTTTGTGGTTTTACCTTTCACCAAGTATTTTGACTTAAATCTTCTCATTGAGTCCTCTTCACATGTTTACATTTCTTGATTGCACCAAACAAATGAAGGCCTAACCAAAATCGTGTTTGTGGACTCTATCAGAAAATCATGAAAATTTTAGACCAGATAATGCTTAAAGCATTTTGTTCTTTATAGGTTTTGGACCTTAAACTAATATTGATAGGGATTTCACCATTTGTAATGGAGCTATTATGCATTTGTTTTTAGACAGGCACTCATAATTTTTGCTTTTATATTTTAAATGGTTTTACTTAGTTTTTATTTATGCCAATGTGCTTAGAAAGACAATGCGAATGGAATCTTACCATAAATAATATAGAATGGAGGATTACTTGACTGTAGTCTAACTAAGAGGCAAAAGGCAGGGGGTGGGGTATTTTAGTTACATTTATCAAGGCAGCTAAAGTAATTATAATATACCTTAAGAAGTTAGTTTTCAGATGGAGGGAAAAGTCCCTCTGAATTCTCTGTTAATAAACTTTACAACTGGAATGAGCTTTGCTCAATGCATACTTGGTTAATAGTCTGGAGAAGTGATTTTTAACCAGAAGACATTGGCAATGAACTTCCAATGTACAGAGGCCAGAGATGGTGCTAAACATCCTGTAATGCATAGGGCAGTTTTCTGCATCAAACAATTTTCCCACCTGAAATGTGAGTTGCCCTAGAGAAGAGAAATGTTTGTCTAGAACAGAGGTCAGCAAACTATACATCTCAGGTCAAATTGGACCATCCCCTGTTAGACCTGTGAGCTAATGGTTTTGTTTTTAAATGGTTGAAAAAAAATTTTTTTTAATACTACCTGTAATGGGATGCCTGGGTGGCTTAGTTAAGTGTCTGACTTTTGATTTTGACTCAGGTCATGATCTTGTGGTTTGTGAGATTAAACCCCACATGTGGCTCTGCACTGACAACAGGGAGCCTGATTGCGGTTCTCTTTCTCTCCCTCCTTCCCTCTATCTCTGTCCTTCCCCTGCTCGAGATCTACTTCTTTCTCTCTCAAAATAAGTGTATAAACTTAAAAAAAATACTACCTATAAAATATGAAAAGTGTATACATACAAATTTTAATATCTATATGTAAAGTTTAATTTTAACATAGCCACACAGATTATCTATGATCATCAAGCCCTGTGGCAGGCTCTGTGCTGATGCACTGAGCCTGCGTGTATTCTGTGTCTGTCTGTCTGTCTCTCTTGCTCTCACATACACACAGACACACACAATAAGCATTAAAAAATGTTTTTCTGTGTTAACTTGTAACTTTAATCTTCACATTCACTTTTTTCTTGGTTTCATGAAAATATTCATTTATTATACTTTTGATTATCATTTTTTTCCATCTTTTACTGTCTGCACTTAGGGGACACCAGTTATTCTTCTGTTAGACCCTCCTTGTCCTCTGTTTCTGTCATATATTTTCTAGTTGCTTTAATTCTTTGGTTTTCCTCTTCATTTACTTGAATTATAGGCTCTTCTTTCCATTTTCCCAGTTACCATACACATCTATGATAGTTTTGGTTTTTCTAATTCACATGTTTTCAATCCTGGCTTCCCATCAGAATCACCTGTAAAAATTTTAAAAGTTTCAAGGCTCAGGCTGCACCCCAGGACTATTAAATCAGTAAATACTGAGGCAACCAAATCATTGGTATTTTTAAAGCTTTGAGGTAGTGAGATCCACCACTTATTTAATGTTTATTTATTTATTTTGAGAGAGAATGCGTGTGAAAGTAGAGGAGAGATGGAGAGAGGTAGAGAGAGAATCCCAAGCATGCACCGTGCTGTCTGCATAGAGCCTGGTTCAGGGTTCAAATAAGATCATGGCCTGAGACAAAATCAAGAGTCAGGTGCTCCACCGACTGAGCCCTCCAGGCGCCCTAAGATCCACCATTTTAATCAACGTAGAGACATAAAGACTTTGACCTGGTTTTTATCTGTGCTTTGCAATTACTCTTGTCATCTTCTGTCACTTCTGTTGTTGTCTCCTCTTTTTAACACTTCTTGTTAAATTTGTATTATTGTCAAACTCTTCCAGAGCCTGGAGTTCACTTGGATAATTTACTTCTGATTTTGTTTGTTCGATTTTGATAGATTTTTATTCCAAAGTAGGAATTTTTTTTAAGTGTTTGTTTATTTTGAGAGAGGGAGAGAGAGCATAAGCAGAAGAGGGGCAGAAAGACAGGGAGAGAATCCCAAGCAGGCTCCACACTGACAGCTTGAACTTACTATGTAAGATCATGACCTGAGCCAAAAATCAAAAGTCAGATGCTTAGCTGACTGAGCCTCCCATGGCTGTGCCTCTTCTTATTGATGCTTACTAAGGGCAACTTTCTCTAGATCTTCAGTTTGATAAAATATAGAGTAAGTAGTCTTTTCACTGTGACTTAATTTTTTTTTTTTAATGTTTATTTTTGAGAGAGTACGAGAGCAAACGAGTGAGCAAGCACAAACAGGGAAGGGGCAGAGATAGAGGGAGACACAGGATCCGAAGCAGGTTCCAGGCTCTGAACTGTCAGCACGGAGGCTGACACGGGACTCAAACTCATGAACTGCGAGATCATGACCTGAACCAAAATCTGGACGCTTAACCAACTGAGCTACCTAGGTGTCCCAGGAGACTTAATATATATATAAATTATATTTATGTTTATATATTTATATTAAATTTTAAATTTATATTATATATATATTATATATATAATATATATATATATGAGTTCAGTCTTAGTTGGTAGAGGTTTTGATTCTGCTCTCCCTTCTAGGCAATATTAATGACCTCATGCTCAGCTCCACTCACTCGGGAGTATGTCCCACTGTGGTTGATTGGGACTTATCCTTCTTGCCCTCCACACACACAGCCTGATGGACCATAATGTCTTGGGAAACTGATCATTCATCTCATTTGTGCTCAAGTCCTTAGGGGGTACCTATAGATTTTCTTTCCCAGAAATTTTCTCTTGACTTTCCTAACACCAGCCAGTTCTTCCTCATTCTACATCATTCCAAATTGGAGATGAAATGTTGATGAAGTTCTCAGGATTTCATGACTTTATCTATGTTCCTCCATCCCACATTCTGAGCTGAGGCTGGGGACAGGCATGAGGGAACTGGTCAGGAACCTTAGTGCACAGAGTCCGAATCCTCTGTCTGTTCCCTTGCTGACCTCCCTCTGTTTTCCTCAACAGCTTTGAGTGAAGTATTTAACTTTTGAGACAGCCATTCCAGTATAACTTTGCAAATCCTTCAGAATAGAAATGTTCTTGCAAATGCTTAGCTTGAAACTGATGCCAATTAGCATGTCAAAACAATGGCCTTGAGAGTTCAAGCAGTATCTCATTGTGTTGCATCAATCAATGTGTGTGCTTAGCTTCCTTTACATTAGTGGCTGTTAAGTCTTAATGTTCTCAGGGAATTACTTGGGGTTCTTACTATGAATTCTAATCTCTTCTGTTTAGAGTGGTCTAGAATGAGGTTCAGTAACCTAAACTTGAACACTACATTAGATGGTTCTGATACAGGTGTGTTGTGAATCACACTTTGAGAAAAAGAAAAAAATGCTTCTGTGCTTAGCATTCTACTTAGTATTATGAAGGACATAAAATATATATATAATGTGGTTCTAGTCCTTAGGATTCTTACAAATTTATTTGTCCTGTGTCTGTCGTGTACATGTAACAATCCCAGAACAATATAAAGTATGCTAGAAAAAGGTCATATGTCTGCAGAATTGTTGAAAGTCCAATATAAGAGTTGGATAGCTATCACAATCCAAATTCAGATTGAAAAATATTAAGTATTTGAGTCTATTTTAAAACACATTACTGGAAGTGATTTACTTTAGAAATCTTTCCAGGCCTAAAACTTCTTAGTGTGTTTTTCTACCCTCACAGCACATACAACCTGCTAAGTAATCCTAACGTTCTGTTATATCTTTTCCACCTTGTTTCTACCAATCTAAGTGCTGGTTTTATATTCCAGAAGAGTCCACATAATTCCACAGGAGGAGTTCTGGACCTTATTTATCCTTTTTTTTTTTTCCCCATTATTCCACATACAAAAAAACCCATGATTCTTTGCATTTGGTAAACTCTCAACTGAAGTTTGTAATATTAAAGAGAAAAAAAGCCCAACAAATAAATCTATGCATGTCATAGGAATGAAAGACATACAGTGTTACACATTATTTGTAAACTGTTTCAAATTTCTCATGACCAGTAATATTTACACTTTCAGGGCTTTGATTTATTAATGTTCTGCTATCACTAAAAATAGAGATAGAGATAAAATTTATTTTCTTTAGAGAGTTTTGTCTGCATGTAGAATGTATAAAAATAGGTATTTTTTCAAGACAAATAAGGCGTGTCCCCTTTCTTAAAACATGTGCAGTATTGTTGATAAGCAAAGTACATAAATAGAGATTAAAGGAGGAAAATATGAAACACATGTTTTTGTTTTGAACACAGTACAAAGAATATATTAATGTAAAATAAGTTTATCGTGGAAAAGGGTTCTTGAGGGGAGGCTTTTAAATCAGCCTTTCAGATAAATTATTGACATGCACTAGTAGTAAACACAAATTCCCTCCTGGTGAGGGAAAAACTGGAAACAGAGTTTGATGAGACAGATCATTATTATTAAAATAGTTGTTGTGCAAAAAAAAAAAAAAAAAAGTTGTGCACTGATTATATTTGGGAATTGTGGGAAGTCTACAGGTATACCCATACTGTGTGTACTGATCTATAAGAGAGCCTTCTTCTCTTGGTGCCCAGAGGCATATGGAAGTTTAGATAATAGACTCTACTCTGTAAGGGGGTCCACCCACTTATGACAAAGGATATTCAAAATAGGTAGACCAAAGAATGAATTTGTCAGAGTTTCAAAGGAATATTTGATATAGCTTAATGAAATAATCACAGGAATAGATAAGTTGGAGTGAAGTCTGACTGGAGACAGAAGCGTGCAGTTTCAAAAATGTTGCAAAGTGAGTAGCAGAAAAACATCAATATGGAAATAACTTGTGAACACTTGAAAATAGAGCATTGAAACTTGCATCAGGTCTTTTGGTTATGATTTGAGACTCACTCATCTTACTATAATTTGAAGCTTAGATAAGATCAATTTAAAAATGAACATACAGAGGAATTATTTTTTTTTTATACTTTTGTTTTGTTGTGTTGTGTTTTTCCCACTTAGCTCTTCTTTTAGTAGTCAGGATTTTTTTTTGTTATGTCAACTTCCTACCCTAACTTTTGGTACTCGTAACAACTAAGGGACTTAAAAATAGCAGACCTGTTCAATAATAAAGTAATTGATTTACATACATACATATGCATACACTCACGCACACATATGCTCATACATAAATGTTCACTTCTAAATATAGGCATGTTTTATTGAGAAGCTTCATGTGTTATCCATTGGGAAAAAGTGAATTTAGGGTCTTATCTCCCCCATTTACTGGCTTTATAAAAGTCAGCAAGACATTATACTCTCAGCGTCCATTTTTGTGTCTGGAAAAACATCTGTATCTATCACACCCAGTAGAGAGGAAGCTGAAATGATATATAGAAAGTGTTTTTCTCACTATAAAGATGTAAGCGTAAGATGGTTGTAGTGAGTCACATCAAATAACGGCAGACATCAATCAATCCATTTTTCACTTTAGCTGTTGCTTGGTTTCTTCTCCCCTCTACCAATAAAAGTAGTTGATTTAAATCTCATTTTCAGCCATTTTCTTGGTCTTTGGTACTCCCAAGTCAACATAATTGCAAAGAACTAAGAACATAAATAGGAGACATCTAGATTTATAAGTAAGAAACCTAGACGTTTTCTAAACGAGTAAACGCTTGAAGTATATTAAGTTTATGGGAAAAAAATGATTATAAAAGTAACCTGCAATCTTTTGTGACTAGATACAGTGGGACCACATTTATTTTATGACTCTGTCTTATCAAGAGGTGCATATGCTTCTTATTGCATAAAACTTCAAATCGATGAGACATTTTTATTTATGGGGCATTTTACATACTATTTCCCTTTATGACTTATAAATCCTTTCACTTAGCTACTTGCTCTTACATGGATGTCCCCTTAAGTAACATTGACCGAGTGACATCCACTATGGCCAACTCCTGTAATACAGAGTCTAGAGAAACAAAATAAGTAGGTTATCTACCCTTACAGAAACTATATTAAGTTAATTTACTTAATTTGCTTATTGACATTATTTGTATTTATTTGGGGCCTACTTAGAATTTTTACATTTAAAAGACATAGTATATTAATATAAAATATTCAAATAACTAAGAATTTTTAAAAATTAGCATTTCCATTAAAGTTCAGGCAATATATTTCATCCTACTGTTTTTGCAAAATAATGTAATGGCATGTGGGATTTTAGCATATCCTAACTGAGGTCACACAAGATTTTGTTAAGTTTAAGAGTTATCTGTAAGAAAATAAAAGACAGTATTTCCTGCCTTTAGTTGGTTTAAATTAAGAAAGCAAATACCATTTTTGAAGATCTGAATGTATGGAGATACATTATAAATTTTGTGATTTAACATTCTATAAATGAACCCTGGGATGGTAAACAGTATAATCATGTATTTTAATAGATTCATGGATATTTAGAGGGAGTAGAGGGAATAGACATTTTATCTGAATTCTTATCTTGGCTTTCATACTTACCTAAATTATTAAACATACAATTTAACATAAACTAGAGAAGTGCTTAAAATTGCATAGGCATGCTAATCATGGAAAAAAATACCTTTCAAGGCTGAGACAATAAACACAATATTTGAGAATTGCTTTTTAAAATTTTATGTTACATTTCTCATAGCAAGTGTTGTAATGAAGTTTTTATTACTAAAACTTAATACAGAATGAGGTCATTCATAAATCTGTTGCAATTAATGTTTCAAGACAAAATATTGTGATTCTTTTAATAAATACCCAAAGTATAAACTACTGCTATTATATTTCTTTTCTTAATGGCAAAATCTTTTGTGAGTCTACAAACAACTATCTCAGAAACATTTCAGATTTTTATCTAAAAGCTATTTTCAAGTTTCCTACATATTTTCCCCTAAAATCTCTTGGACAACTAAAGTAAAAATTTACACTTGTATTTACTCAACATTTAAGTGTGAAGTAAGAAGTTTAATTAAAAATGTGCTAGATTTTAAAACACTGGATAAGCAGATCATCCCTGTTTTCTCTATAGGCAGAATACCAGAGATGTTAGGTACCGAGCTGATGTTTCTGGATGAATGAATGAAATTAATGAAAAAACATTACGCATCGATTACTAAGAAATAAAGAGAATTTACTGTGTTGGTGTAGTTACGGGATATGTGTTCAGTTTTCAACTCTAAGGCTAATATATAAGTAGTATATTTATAAAATTTAAGAGATTATCTGTCAAAACATTCTTCATACTAGTCTGATAAGCTAACTGTAATATGCAATTGAGAATCAATTTTTCCTCGAATTAGTGGAAGAAACATTATCCATTTTTAAAAGTTTTTCCAGCCCACACCTATGATATTCACAAAAGAAGTAACTTCAGTATCTAGATCAGGAGGGCCAATCACTTTGTGT
Organism: Hyaena hyaena; assembly: GCF_003009895.1. Classification (NCBI taxonomy): domain Eukaryota; kingdom Metazoa; phylum Chordata; class Mammalia; order Carnivora; family Hyaenidae; genus Hyaena; species Hyaena hyaena. The sequence continues at coordinate 510,828 of NW_024081098.1, read as the reverse complement.
TCATGGATCCAATTTTGCAGTATTCGTGTGTTTATGAACTATGTCATCTTGTTATTTTTTTTGTTTGTTTATTTGAACTGTAACACTATGGTTTAGAGTTCTCAATACGTGATTTTTTAAAAATGTTTATTTTAGAGAGAGCGTGCAAGCAGCGGAGGGACAGAGAGAGGGAGACACGGAATCTAAAGCAGGTTCCAGGCTCTGAGCTGTCAGTACAGAGCCTAGTGTAGGGCTTGAATTCATGAACTGCAAGATCATGATCTGTGCCAACGTAAGACCCTCAACCTACTGAGCCACCCAGGTGCCCCTAGTGTTCACAGTACTTGTAATTGAAGTGCCCGGTTTAAAAAAAAAAAAAAAAAAAAAAAATCCTGTGGGCTCATCATCTATAAATACGATAAAGATGGACTTTGGGCTCTGGCTTAGATAAAAATATAGTATTAGGCCATAAAAGGTTTTATGCACTATAAAGAAGATTCCTAAGACTAAAGAGAGACATTTTTTAGAAATTGACATTTTCAATGGAAATAACGGGAAAAATTTTGTCTGAAATACTTCATTAGCAAAATACACTCTCTGGGTTTCTTTCTTTCCTTGGAGAAGAACACTGAGATAAGAATTGGATTGCAAACGGTTAATTTGCAAAGTGATTTGTGACCCAAGAATAAACAGTGTAGGAGTGAGACAGGGAGGAATAGGTGGCCAAGGGTGTGCTTTCAACCAGGGTGGCCTTGTAGATGACTGGGGCCTCTGTGGATGGGAAGACAAAGTGGAATAACACCTTAGAGGCTTATTCATAACTGGCCACAACCACTGGCATAATGATCCACAGACTCCACATTCACGTCTGGTCCCGGACCGCACCCAGGGGCTCTGGCATTCTGGCAAGGTTGACCGTGGCTTCAGCAGCTGGGAAGACAAAACGCTCAACAAAACAAAAACACGGGATCTGGGGCAACATTCCAGGTGTTCGGCAATCACGATCTCCATTGTGGGAAGGTGGTTGGTTTCTGACGGGGATGGGCAGGGCAGTGAGGGTACTGGCTTCGCTTCTCTTTAAAACCTCTGGTTTTCATCCGACACGTTTGCTCTCCAGCCTCAAAAGGTCTGGGGTCTGGGGGGAAAAAATGCTATCGGGATTTGTCTCGTGTGAGTCAGTTCTGTATTTTCATTCTTTCTATCCTTTTTCTGTCAAGCATTTAATATTTGGCAGGTTCATTTAAAGTGTATTGGGCATGGAGTTTTTAATTTTTGAAGGAATAATTTAGATTACTTGTCTTACTTTGAAACCATACAAAGATGGACCTATTCACCATCATCGTTTTTTATGTGTTAGCTAGAATTTATCTGTTGCACTGAAATTTATCGGATTGGACTTCCTTACTCTAAACATGAGACTTGCCTCTTTCATTCTCTGAGTTAAATGGCTGGGAGGGGAATATATGACTTAATTCCTGCTCTCAGTAAGTCTACAATTAATTTTTGGAGAGAAAGGCACATTTTTTCAACTAAAATGCTGTACAGTTTGTGGTAAGCACATATAAACAAGGAAAAATGTATGTGTAAGAATTTAGAGAAAATGTCTCACTGTAAAATCAAGGCAAGGCTTAATTCATAAAGTAATATTTGGCCTTAGTTTCAAAGAATAAGTAGAAATGAAGTACATACATACTGGGGGAAAGCTTTTCAAGTAGAGACAATGGAATAAAGAAAACATGGAGATGTATTTAAGGAGCTGTTAACTGTTAAACCCAAGAAACTAACATCATTTTGAGTTCCTCTTTTCAAGTTTATCATAATAGAGTGTTGGTGTGGTTGCTATAGTTAGATTTGGTTTAGTTTAAGAGGTTGTTTTTTTGTTTTTTTTTATCAAGGATTTTCTCGTGAAAGTGATTTAAGCTTGAACAGAAGTAAGTCAATAAATCAAACAATGAATAAAACCTCTCCAGCAGTAAATACAGATGTCAAAACGACATATACAATGATCATAGCATACTCAATTGCATGCTTGTCGGTAGACCTAAATGCTAGCCCTAACTCAGCCACTAATTAACTTAACCCTCTGGGTTTCAGCTTCCCGGTTGTAGAAAATTAGACTGGCTGGCTGTACATCATGGAAGTTTACTTAATCTTCAGATCTCTGACAGATGGATGATATTGCAGTATGTAGAAAGAAAAAAAAATGTAGAGGCATTTCTGTGGACTACAAATCAAAATGTTTGATCAAAATATTTGTCTTAATGGCAAGAACTAAGAAACATAAAATTGTATCAGTACAGATGATTTAAAGTTTCATGTGTTTAAGGAAATAAGCAATAAATATATAAGACCTGGAAGAAATTGTGAATGATATTTATATTAATCTATCATTTCTGGTTCACATACCATGCTTTTCCTACCCAAAATTGCTTTCTTTAAATTTTTATTTACCTCAGCACTGTATGTGTGCCCGTGTGCACACGCGTGTACATGTGCATGTATGACCATGCATGTATGTGTAAGGGAAATATCTTCACACAAACACAGTTTTATTATGTTGCCATTATAGTTTTAATAGTGATGTAGGGGCAGGTAACATGAAGAGAAGTTTTGTTCTGTAAAATCTTCCTGTACTCCACTCATAAAAATACTATTTGCTAAAATCATTATTCGCTTAAAAATATATAGCATGATATGATATAGTATTTCATATAAATCAGTATTACAAATATATAATCAATATGAGTTATATTTTGTTACAGATGAAGATGAGAACAGAGTGAGAGAAAATGAAAGTTTTTAATCAAATATATTTCTTGCAAGAGTTTGTGTTTTATACTTTGTACTTTAAGGATACATAGTATTATTACATCGCATTTAGAGTTTAGGGAATTCCAGTCAACCCTAGAATAAAATTCAGTATAGAGAGATGTAAAAGTCATGGCCATTGGCCTTCAAAACCAGGTTTAGGGGATGGAATGGTGCAGTGTGGGTAAAACTCCTTGATTTAAGAGGGAAGAGTGAGTTCCCGCCTTTGTGCTCCCATTAACCAACATGGCGGCCTTGCTAACTGAGCCCACCTCCTCTCATTCTCATTAGGTTCAACAGTGAGAGAGAAATTGGATGATCTCTAAGATTTAATTCAGCTGGAATATGTTATGAGACTGTTTCACTATATCTAAAACAATCTCGGGGGGGGGTTACCAACTTGGAATCTATGTACCATAGGCCAATTTTAAACTTGTTTTACATGTGGAGACTTGATCTTGAAAAATGGTGACAGTTTGAATATTGCTCCTTCATACAGAAAATAAATATCCCAGCAGTGTTTGCAGTGTCTGTGAAAACAGAAGACCTGACAATACCACTTAGAATCCCCCTACCTGTTGCTCACAGGGCACCATCCCACAAAAATTTCAAAGCTTTGCATTTCGATAAAGAAAAAAAGCCAGCTGCCTTCCTCACATAACTATGGCACACATTCCTTTTCAGTTATGTCAGGGTTATAATGTACCCCCGGTTACTGTGACTAAGCATTTATTGACCCTTCCTTTTGGGTCAGAGCTGTGCACTCCTTTATGCAGGGATGATCACATTTCCCCCCTAACTGTCAATATTGTAAGTACTGAATTAGTATCCTCCATTTATACCCAAGAAATGGAGGCTAAGAGATGTGAAATAAATTGCCTCTAGTCCTAGAACCCAGTTCTGCCTGTCTTCCGGATCTCCTGATCTGTTGAGGAAAGGCTTAAAGTTGACCTTTGTTTCAAGCCTAAGTAATTAAAAATACAATCCTGTCATTAACAATGACAGAGAACATCAGGTTTCATATGGGACATTTTGGTTTCCAGTAAACATGTTGAAATACAGCCACTGATGGGATATTGAAGAGAAGAACTCTTACGATAACTTGGAAATTAAGAATTAGACTCAAACTAGAGAAGCAGTCAGTTATAGATACAATGTCAATTCATTCTTATCACCAGGATTAAATAAAACTGGGTGCAGTTCTAGGTTTTATTGATAATTGTATTCATAAGTATATGCATACATACATAAAATACAGAGCATTGAATTATAGCTCTCATCTTTGGTAGATGACTATTGCTTGCCAAATTGAATAAGATTTTCTTTCACCATGGACTCTCTTCCTCAGTTTTAAGGGCCAAAAATCTGGATTATCCATACATCTAAGTCCCATCACCCAAAACTGAAGACACTGATTTTAAAACCACTCACATAATATATTATTGATATTTTTTACCCCTGTAGTCTATACCAGGAAACTTCTATCTGTCTCATAACAAACATATTTTATTCTTGGGCCAAATGATACACACAAAAATAAATTTTCCTAAATTAGAGAGTTGTTGGGTTAGTATAGTATTGATGCAGGGAGAGCTAACTGAATGATCCAGGTATGTAATAACTTCATTTTCCATTAGCTGAGTAGTTTCCCTTGAGAAATTCATTTCTTTGAGCCAAGAATCTAATTTCTTGGGGGAACAATCTAGACTAGTCCTATTAGACTATAGCCTTCATCATAAAGTGGGGGTAGATAACTATAGCCAGAGTGCTTGGAAGGCATTCACTTTGATTTTTGCTTTTGTTTTTTCCTATGTCATGAGAACACAAGTGCTCACCATATTTCTGTTATTGTTAATAGTAGTAGTAATAGGGATTTTCTTTTTATTTATTTATTTTTATTTAGAGTATGTGCAAGTGTGAGTGGGGGAGAGGCAGTGAGAGAGAGGGGGAACTCTAGAGAATCCCAAGCAGGCTCCACACTGTCAGAGCAGAGCCCAATGCCGGGCTCAAACTCAGGAACTATGAGTTCATGACCTGGCCCAGAAATCCAGAGTTGAATACTTAACTGACTGAGCCACCCAGGCACCCCGAATAATTTTCCTATTCTCAATTCTTCATTCATTCTATTATTTGTGTTTTTCATTCCATCTTTAACAATGTTTTGGGAATTTTTTTCCATACCTGGAAGAGTGCTGTTTCACAGTTACATCCTTCTCAATAAAGAAATTATCCACATACTAAGAAAAGCTAGGTAGTGATACCAAACCTTGAATTCATGTAAAAGAAATTGCTGACCTTTTGGTGTGTTCATTCATTCTTGTTAAATGAAATGCACACTTATGTAAAATTTGATGAGAAAATTATCAGATTTGTTCACATTTTGTTTTGTATCTTCTTGAAAAATATTTTTAAAATTTGTGATATATCTATCATCTCAGCAAGCATTAGAGAAATCATGGGATAAAAGTAAGAAAAGGAAGTATACCAAAATTATGTTTAAGGAGTTCCATGTGTGTTACAAACCTATGTGAACAGAATAAAAGGAAATACAATGTGGGATCCAGTTTTTTATGCAAATAATCCAAGAAATAGAATTAGTTTAGTAAATCAAAAGAGGGAGAGAATACTCCAAATTATCAGGGAACACCTGACGGGTAAAAGGAAACGATGTTCTTGCTTATTGAATTCTGGTTAATTGAGGTTCTGAGAATTCCAAGATATAGTGTTCTACCATTATTTTCTTTGTTTAATCGTGTGTGTGTGTGTGTGTGTGCACGCATTAATGATTTTACAGTAGGAGTTGGTGGGTGTTTCTATGTACAAAATGAAGTTCAAACAACTTTAAAATAGTTTATGTACTTGAGATAAGAAATGCCTTTCATCATGATCGTTCATAATTTTCTTAATATAGGCTTCCATATAATTTTATATTGAAAATGTCTATAGTGATAAAGTTTATCACTGTACATTGTACTTGAATAGCTATAAACATTGCAAAATGAATTGTAAGCCCATAATTGCCTTTACACATAAAATCCTACTTTCAATATGTGAAACAAGAATGTAACCACATAGATTGCCATGATTTCCTCTGGAGCCAAATAAGAATACTCTTTTCAGTCTGTTATTCTTGTTTTCCATCCCTTCAAATTATGAGTTATCCTATCAGAAGTGTCTAGAAGAAAATGTATAGCTAGTTTTAGAGGACTCTAAGGGTTTTAGTAATAAACACTTTCTATATAAAATTATCGTGCAGGTGGGAAAAAAGAATTCATTTCTATTCATTATTGCATCATTTTTAAAAAATTTACTGTGCAGGTTGTAGAAATAAGCTATAAAACTTTATACATTTTCAATTGTTAAAATGTTTTATTAGGGCATATATTTGGTGTGCTGCCCCCATTTTACTTTAGTGACTGAGCCTGTTGCTTAAAAGAACATTCTGTTACTCTGAGTGGTTTCTACTTGTATCCTAAATAATGGTGGAGGGACATTGCCCCCAGCAGGGAAAAATGAGAATAGAAATCGAGATCTATTCTAGCAATTCAGCTAAGAGGTAATGAATATGAGTATGAGAAACTGCAAACATTCATGGAAATATTATTATGAATAAATATGTAAGATCACCAGCTATTGAATTAGAGCTTTTTTTTTAATCATCTACATTTTTAAGGCCAGAAAGCAATCTTAAAGAAAAATAATTTTATAGGGACATTATTGAAAATTAAAGTTAATTTAAAATAGCTCATAGTTAACATTTACACTCAAAATATCATCTCTGTTTTATGGTAATTAAAAGCAACATCACATTGTTCTAGCTTTGATATCTAACAGAAGTAGATGTAAACGCATAGCTCTTAAATTAATTTTTTGGCCTTGAAGCCTTGTGAAATCAGAAGTCATTATTTGAACATCTCAGGAATTATTTCACTAAAATATTGATAGATGGCTTTAATTTAAATTTGTGGTGTTCCTTTTCTTTAAATATAAAGACACTGCATTGCAAACACAGGAAAAAGTGGTATTTGATGTTTCCTTCTCTATGACATTGTTCTGAAACATTGTGCCACAAATACAATGGGCAATTCAAAATTTATGATGCGTTGCATAATTTATTGCCACACTTCAGGTTGTCTTTTTTTTTAACTTAGAGAAAAAATGAACATTTTCAGATACGGGCTTTTAAAGTTATTCATTCATTCATCCTCTCTCTCTCTCTCTTTCTCTCTCTCTCCTGATCTCCCCTCCCCCCATTTAAAATGAGAACTTTTGAACATCTCAGTGTCTGTGACGAGATTGAATTTATGTATGGTTGACATTTAAAATAAAATGTTATTGCAGAAAATGTCAGAAAGTATAGAAGTTAAGTCATCTGTTAGAAGACTTAATATACTTTATAACCTTGTAATTTTTATCAGATTTAAAAGACTTATTCTGTCATAAATAAATGATGTTATCCGTAAACTTGAACTTTCTCTTGGAGTAAATAATAGTCATTGAAGAAAACAAATTGAAAGGTAAAGGATTTAAAAAGTCTGCTTAAATGCTCTAGGATGGATAATAGGAATACTGCCTTTGTTTGAAACATTTTTAAAGCTCCAATATAGGGCAATAACTGCGTGTATTTAGAATAATTACTTCACCCACATATCTTTTAAACATAAGAAATCTCTGACGGATTAAAAAATATGCATTTTTACTATAAAGCCATTTACATTTTCTCATGGTTGAGTTTTTGCATCCAAGAGGGATGCTTGTGCACAACTGCTAACATTCACCCAGCAGGAACTCTGCTCCCGTCATCCAGTCTATCCGTAGAGAGTGTGGGAGACATAGAAGAACACATATTTTCCTTCTATAGGTACTTAAAAATCTAGTTCGGCAGATTAAACATACACAAGAAACAAATGGCTTAAGATTCACAGCAGGTCAAAAGTTAAGTAAGTACTCTAGCACCAGGGTCTAGATACCAAAAATATGTTGGGTGAACAAGTAGGATTAGTTTATGACCATTTTCAACAAGACTCTTTTTTCTTATTTGACACCGTACATTTCATAAAGGAGAATGTTGGCAGATTTCCTTTACTTATTGACTCTCAGGGTTTGGTGTTTTTTTTTTTTTGTTTTGTTTTGTTTTGTTTTTTGGTGATGTTAAGAATACATCTTTTATTTAAAAATAAATCTCTTTAGTTTAACTAGCAGTAGACAGTTCTGAAATGATTTTGATTAATGTGACCACATTATTTGTTATTTACATATTCAAATAACACTTGCTTTTTTGGTGGGGGAACTGAGGGCTAAGACTTCAAGTGTTTTGTTTTGTTACATTTATTATAGAGGAGGAAAGAAAATTATTTTTACTCTCTAAGATGCTTTCAGCTGGCTTAGCAGTTAAATTGACTTAAAACAGATGAACAGCAGAAGAAAGCAAAGTTTAATTGCATGCACATGAAGGCCCAGCAATGAAATTGAGACCCAAAAAATGACCATGGCAGGAATTTTTTTTTTTTTTTTTTTTTTTTACATCGTGGACAAAGAGACAAAGATTTGTGATGAACAGAGAGAATGAAGAAAACAAATATTTAGGAGTTTTAATTAGTAAAGAATTCTAAATGGAATTTGGGCTAAAGTAGCTTATGAGCAAGAAGTAGTAAGATTTGTTTTTATAGCTTTCTCCACTTTGAAATTCTTATATATGGTGATACGGATGTCTTTACTCTTAGTACATGGAGGATGCTTTTCATATTAGAGATTGACTTCTTGCCTTCAGAAGGTCTGAGTGTTCTTACACCAGATCTTTACTGAGTAGCTTTAATTCAAAATAATCAATAGCCATTGTGTTGTGTTTTGGGGCAGCTTGCCCTGGGCCCCTACATTGTCAAGTTTACATTCACTAGAAGGGTGTACACATATGTCCATCTATTCACACTTTATTCCACAGGAGACCAGTAGACTACATCTACACAAGATAAGCAAGCCTTAGATCAGCTCATACTTCATCCTGATAGGCTTCCCTGATGCTGTTCACATTCTTGACACAACTGTGCTGAGTATCAGGTACTTCGAATCCTACTGACACGGGAGCTTTGAGATTTGGGGTAAATTATTGGTCTTGGTGCCTTCATTTCCTTAGATGTGCTAAGCTTGATAAAGTTTGTTCTAAATGCTGGGAAGTGTTATGGTTCTCTAGATAGACAGGAATAGTTTTGACATCCCCTGAGCTGGAGAGGAAAGAACTGATTTTAAACAGTTACAGGCAGGGACACCTGGGTGACTCAGTTGGTTAGGCATCCGGCTTTGGCTCAGATCATGATCTGGGTGGTTCGTGGGTTCAAGCCCCTCTTTGGGCTCTGTGCTGACAGCTTGAAGCCTGGAGCCTGCTTTGGATTCTGTGTCTCCCTCTTTCTCTTCCCTTCCTCCACTTACACACACACAGTCTCTCTCTCTCTCTCTCTCTCTCAAAAATAAACAATAAAAAATTAAAAAATAAAACAGCAACAAGCCAACAAACAAAAGTCCTTAACGCGCTTTTGTCAGTGTTTGAAAGGCTATTCCGCAGACTCTGGCCCAGTTCGTTGATAGACATCGCACATCCAGCTCTATCTCAGAACCACATTTAGTCTTTATTACCGTCTGGTTCATGTGTGGAACCTTCTCCTTGTGAGCAAAAGCCAGTTCCATATGGACACATGAGTCTGGGAAGTGTGTGATTTCTCTCGGATGTTGAGAGGTAGGTAACAGGACAAGGCATTTCACAAAACCGATTTAACATGAAATGATCCAAGCTATAGAGATGCTATAGAACCAAAGCGTCACCACCGTGAACTGAATCAGAAGTCTCTGGTCCCCCAGTCTCCAGGTCCAGGTGTTAGCCAGTAAGGCATTTGCATATTTTCTCCTCTGTTTCTCTTTTGACAAAGCCCTCGCTGCCCCCCATAGCCTCAAAGCCTTTTGTAGCTCTTTGCAAAGATAAAATCTACCTAATTAATTTTTAAAATAATAACTAGACATTTATTTGACCACTAACAAACACTTAATATTTAACCAAAATTGTTAATTTTTTATACACCACAGGACACCAATTTTGGCCACTTGTTAAGAAGAGAAAATGAGGAATGGAAGTAAGTTTTGTGAGTCATCATTCAACAATATAGTACACTTAATTAAAGGAGAAATTTCCCTTGGCAGTGATACATTTGTGGGGATGAGAACTTTGCCCCCTCATGAATGAAAAATGTTTGAATTAGGACACCTCCACAACAGCCTGTGAAGTCTTAAAGTGTCCAAATAAATTTCTAATTATAGAAAGATTCTCATTAAATAGTGAACATGTATAATTACAGAAAGGTTTTCACTTAATTAGAATCTCATCAGAACTTCCATCTGCATTGAGATTTTGATAATAGAGGTCAGGACCTTTTGAGGTTGTTGGGGAAAAGTAGGTCAAAATATGAGGGAGTTATAGATCCGTTGTGAAGTTTTCAGCATAAATAATTTTTATTGAGTTCTAGAAAACTTAGAGAATAAATGTGGTCATAAGATGGGAAGGGGGGTGTCAGCATGCTTCACACTAGGGATACCTGCTAAGGGATTGTGCTTTTAGCATTACAAATTAAATATGACCTAGCATACACATTGTTGAATCGTATATACCTCAGGACGAGAGAAATATCAGCACTGAAAAAGGACAAAAATCTTGAACTCTACAGCAGCAAATTTGCTATTTAATGCAAGTTTCCGTATATAGAATTATAGTTATCCTGCTGATAAACTTTAGACAGCAATTCCCCAGGAAACCATAAAACAGTTTAATTTGAGAAGAAAGCTTAAACTGAACACTGCAAGTTTATATTGCATGTTAATTATGGCAGTGCATGGGGATCTACTTATCCATCGACATGGTCAGTCAATGGATAAACAATCTTATTTGATGCTCCCTTGTTTTTGCATCTCACAACAAATTTTCCATCCCAAATATCGTCTTTTTTACTTTGATAGTGTTTTAAATGAATGATTGTTTAGTTTAAAGTACCTTTTCTACAAAGGTAGTTACTTGCCAGGTACTCTTGTAAGCAGGGAGACTATAATGGGAATTCAAGGACACATGCCCACGTAAATTTCATGCAGCATTATAAACCCTATCAAAAACAATGTACAAGATAATATGGAAACACAAAGTAAGAAGAAACAAAGATGCATCTCTGCCAGCTATGAGAAATTGGAGACTGTAGTCATTAATGTAAACAATTTTTGTTGAGCTGCTACTATTTGCCAAACCCAGTGTGCTGTTGCCATTGATTGGCCCTAGCTACCTCTTCTTTTGAATTTGAGACCCAGAGTTAATTTTCAGTAATAGAAGCCTCACTTGACGGCTTAATGTGGTGAAGTCCTCCAAGAGAACCAGGGAAAACGTTCGAACTGTTCACTGAATTCACTCCTTAATTCATGAGGATACAATGCCATTTTCCATGAATAATGAAGAACCTTACAAAGGCATTTAACCGCTTATTTCTCTTTGCAAAATGTACTGGTAAAATTTATTAATTCAAATCAATATATACTTATTCAGTAAGCAGTTTGCTCAAGGCATTGCACTAATCTCCGAAGATAAACAACTTGAAGATGAAGCCCTTGCCCTCAAGGAATTTAAGATTGAATGGAGAAAAAATAAGCAAGTAATTAATGAATCCTAACATATAGTTAAATGTATTAAATGCCAAATCAAGGTACAAGTAATTGGCTGTGGCAGAGCAAATGCTTCCCCCCACCCCCAACTCCCTGGTCAGTAACTTAGTTTAGGTACCTTTCTTTCTTTCTAGGCTGTGTTAACGCCACAGGCTTCCACCTGGCCTCCCCTGCTTTTCGTGTCTTCATTCCGCTCCAGGATAATCCTTTCTTAGGATGACCACGTAATTTACTATCTAAACCAGGAAAGTTTAAAAATGAAGAGGGACAGGGCGCCTGGGTGGCTCAGTCGGTTGGACATCTGACTTCGGCTCAGGTTGTGATCTCACGGTTCGTGGGTTTGAGCCCCGCGTTGGGCTCTGTGCTGACAGCTAGCTCAGAGCCTCGAGGCTGTTTCAGATTCTGTGTCTCCCTCTCTTTCTGACCCTCCCCTGCTCACACTGTTTCTCTCTCTCTCTCTCAGAAATTTGAAAAAAAAAAAAGTTGAAAATAAAGAGGGACAATTAATAATTATACTAATATAACAAGCGTGGCTGGGACTGTCTGTCCCTGGCAAGTCCCTGTGAAGGATTATCCAATTCAAACTCCATTCTAATACCGAAGCAAACAATTTCCATGCAACCTGGATTTGTTACACTCTTATTTAAAACCATTCGGTGATTCTCCCTTCCCTTTCATGACACCTCCTGTCTTGTCCACGAAGGTTTACTCATGACCTGACCTCTCCTTCCTGTGTCATCAGGTTCTCTCCTTCTACCTCTCCTCTCGCCTGTGACTGTGTGTATCTCCTGTTTGCTTCTGATTTTCTCACTTGTAATTATATATTTGGAATCCTTTTCAGAGGTTACTAAATTGTTAATGTACATATTTATAATTCCCCCTAGAGTAGAAATTCCTTTAGGGCAGAGATATATTTTAGGTTTTTAACAGGTTTTTTTCAGGAACGAAAATAGCATTTGACACATTAAGTATTTAATTAGTATTTGTGGACAGAAGTGAGTATATACATGTTTTATGATGTGGGTGGAGAGAGAAATATGATATTCATAATCTCACGGAAAAGGGGGTATTTGAGCTGAGCTTACAGAAAAGACTTTTTTTTTTACTACAGAGAAATGAGTAAAGGATATTTCAGAAGCGGAAGGATGGCAAGCACATGCGCTAACAATGATTTATTTTCTTGTAGAGAAAGGTTTTCAAAGCGAAGGAGGTTTTGAATCCATTTGTAAATGTATAGATAGGAATAGAGTTTTTCAGTAAGAGGTTCTGAGAAATGATGGCGGTCTGTGAATGTAATAGAAGTTGCCGCTGTCTCCATTTCAATATTTATATACAGGCATACTCTAAAGGGGCCTAGGATTTTGATGATGACTTTTCTCTGGATTCTGAGGGGTAACAACGCTATTGTTTTGTAAGCCTAGAGTGAGCATAATGTAAGGCAAATAGCTAAAGTTGACTAGCGGTCTCCCTAAATGTCTAGACCTTCCAAGTAGTAGCATCTGGTCCCTGAGCATATATGCAGAAAGGGGTAATTAGGAACTTCTCACTTCCTTGTGATCACTCAGCCTCCCTTTATTTGAATCAGGGCTTCTTTCAAGAGAAAAGTTCAGAAAATCTACTTGAAACTTCCTTAAACCAAAATGAATTTATGCCACGTACCTTTAAAAATAAAAAAAGATCTTACGCAGGGCTGGAATCACAAACTGAAAAACAAGTATGTATTATATATTATTATATTATATAATATTATTAGTTGTATATCAGGAATTCACAGTCTTCATTTCTGGGCTCTCGTCTCTTCGATGTTGTGCGCGCTCTCTCTCTCTCTCTCTCTCTCTCTCTCGGAGGCTTTCCTTGCATGGTAGCCCCTAGCATCTTCAGACCTGCATTCTCCCCACAAAATAATAATTCGTTCTCAAGAGGTTGAACCAGAGTCTGCAACCTAATTCATATTAGATTAAGTTGGGTCAGACACATTTCTCTAACCAGTTCCTATAGCCAGGCTCACACAGTTCAAATTGTCCAGCCTAATGTCACATAACCAGTCTAGAACAGGAAAAAGCATATTTTCTATGCAAAGGGCTTATTCTGAGACTAGAAGAGAGTGGTTCTCGGGATACAGGTGGCCGAAGGAGGGCTCAGCTTCAGAAGCTATAAATATCCACAGCATCTTGTCACTTCCTCTCATCCCAGCGATGAACCAGAGTTCTCCTATTTAGATGTTTTAGTTTGTCGTCAGTGTGTAGCTTCCTAGACAGTGAGGCATTGTGGGATTAAAAAAACAAAAACCAAACACAATGGGGCTCCTGGGTGGCTCAGTCGGTTGAGCCTCTGACTTTGCCTCAGGTCATGATCTCACAGTTTGTGAGTTCGAGCCCCGCATTGGGCTCTGTGCTGACAGCTCAGAGCCTGGAGCCTGCTTTGGATTCTGTATCTCCTCTTTCTCTGTGCCTCCCCCGTTTTTAATCTGTCTCTCTCTGTCTCTCAAAAATAAATAAATGTAAAGACAACAACAGCAAACTGTTTCTATGATGGACTAGATTGCCCATTCTCTGTGATCCAATGGCCGCTAATCAGTAGAGAAGAAATAACTTGAGCCCAATTTCAAATTTGTTTATTAATACTGATAAAACCTCAACCAAGGAATATCTGTGCATGATTGGGAATAACCACACATAAGGGCATTGCTAACTGGAGCCACGTAAATAAATGTTTCCCTTCCCCCAAGCTCCTCTTTGACCATTTTATTACGGCTTCCAAAGCAGTACCATGATTATATGCTGATTTATCTTAAATCTCCAAATAGGTTGAAGGCTGTGGAATTGCCATTTTTTTGTGCGTCAAATGGTCAATATCACCAACTTATGAGTATTCCACATAATAGATAATCTGACTCCAGACTCTGAACTGAATTTCTCTTAATCTCATTGTTTGAAGTTTTAAACACTGCAAAGCAGATACTCTTCTAAACCAGTCCCTCCTATTGTATTTGATATGTAGAAGGGTGGCATTCAAGGCTTTCGCCGTACAAGTGATTCCAGAGATAATGGCTCACCGTTTTCCTTGCCTTTACATTTGCTATGCTATTTGATGGTACTTACTGGGGAAAAATAAGAATTATACAAAGGTTGATGGTGACATCTGCTGTTGCCCTAATTCCCTGCAAAGCAACTTGGTTGGTTGTAGGGAGATAAATGTACTGATCTAATATAAAACAAAACATTGAGACAGCTTATAGGGCAAATTTTATATAAACATACTGTGTCAAAAGATATTTTTAAAAATAAAGATATTTCAAATCTGCCCTCTTGCATTAATAATGTTTGTAGGCACATACATGGAAAAATAAGCTTAACAGCTTTCATTTATAAATATCCCTATATGACTTTATAGAAATATTTGGATCTCTGTTGATACTTACCAAGTGGAGTAAATCCCTTTAAAATTATCTTTGTGAAAGCAAGTTATTTCAGTGTATAAAACTGAGCCCTGCATTTGTTTATTATCGTATGGTTGTTAGTAAAAATTAAGTTCATGAAGAGAAGGACAAAGGCAGTTCTGTTTTCAAAATTTCTAAGATCTAAAATGTGGTTTCATGATTACAGAAGGAACATATATGCAAGCGATAAAGCATGCACTGTGTGGTGCAAGGATTGTTTTCAAGCAAAGATTTTTTGGAGTCCAGCAATGCAGTTTCATAACTTTTGGTTGTCTGTGTGAATATTCCAAGCATAATTACCCTGGGGGCAAGAAAAAAAAGATTCATTTTTGCAATATCTTGGAGGCTAAATCACTATAATCATCTTAGAAAGGTCTAATCTATAACAGGATAAACAGTAATTGTTCATTTATTTAAAAAAACCACTCATAGTTAAGAATCCAAAACTTCTCTTTTGGTACCTTGTATGCTTTCTTACCATACTGGGTTAGGCAGGTGATCCTGAAGTTAGTCCATCTTCTACAGTATTCTCTGGTTATGCAGCTGTGAGCCAGTGACCTGATTCTAAGTCTCAGTTCCTTGACTGGTAACTGCACATGTAATTCCTACCACATTGGATGGTAGGAGTGTGCACTCGCTTGTACAGCACTTGACATACAGTCGGCACTCAGTAATGGAGCCAAATTTAGCCATTAGGAAATGTTTTTGTGAATTTGTGACAGTGATCTATAAAAACTCCTACAGAAAATTGGCTAGTTTCTTTTTAAGATTTTTATTAATAACACTGTTGAATGAAAGTATTTCTATTCCACTCTTCCTCTCATTTTCCCTGCCTCAATACTAGGAACCAGTCTATGCTCAATGTAGTTTAACTGTTACATACTGGCTTTTTCCTATAGGTCAGATCTTTTGTTTTTTATTCATTCACTCACTCACTCACTCATTCATTCAGTTAGTCCACACTAGACCCACTGCCTCTGACTTCTATTAGGACGTAGTACTCATTCTTGTGTCTTTTTAGCTAAATTATTCCAAGGACATTTGCATTTCATTTATATTAAAATTTACTCAGACTACCAATTCACCAGAATATCTGGAGCATTATACATTATGTGTTTAGCTTTTCTAGGTTCTAAAAACACTGACAAACTTGGACTTACGCTCAAATTATGTTTATGGCTGTGTTAGTTGAGTTTTTCTGAAGAAACAAACCAGGTATGAGTGTGTGCGTGTGAGGGCAGAGCCAAGAGATCACTTTTAAGGAGTTGTTTCACACAATTATAGAGGATTGGTAAATCCAAAATCTGCAGTGTGGACTAAGTACACAGAGAGTAGTTACAGTTTGAGTCCAAAGGCAGTCTCCTGGAAGAATCCCTTCTTGCTCAGGAGTTTAGCCTTTGTTCTAATAAGGCCTTCAGCTGATTGTATGAGGTCCAGATAAAATGTGTTACTCAAAGTCCACTGATTTAAATGTTGACCCCATTCCAAAGAAAGCACCTTCTTTCACAGAACCATGCAGAATAGTATTTGTCTAATGATCTTCCACACCCTCCCAGCCAAGTAGACAGATAAAATTTACCAGTCACAGCAGTCTTCAGTAAAATCTACTACATGATCCATACGTTTATTACTGAACATAGTCTATCTTTATAATTATAGAAAAACTCCTTCCTGTATTTATTTACAAAGATAGAGGGACTGGTGGTGCATTATCAAATAATACTTTATAGAGGTAAAGATCATTTCTACTCAGTAAATTTTTGTACCTGAAAAAAAATTGACATTTGTTACCACTTTTTACTTCAAGTACACTAAATATAAATTGATGGAACAGTGCTCCAAATTAGTCAAACATTGTTTATATCCTTCAACATTTCTTATTATGAGAAAAACTTAATTCTGTCTCTCACTAAATCATTCATTCTCTTATGGAAGTAATGTTTTTAATGTTCAGAAATTCTGAATAAATAATGCAGAAAAGTATACCAGTAATTATTGTGTACATTAATAATTGAGCGCATTTGCCATTTGATATCCTAACACAGACTCTTCTCTCTATCAGTATGCAAGATAAAGAGTAGGTCTGTGCATCAGACAGACCTTGGTCACAATTGAGATTTTATTATTTTTTTCATTATTTATTTAAAATGGCTTTTTAAGGAGCTTTTTAGCATTCTCCCCTCAGTTGTATTCAAAGACGATCTCTCTTTAGTCATAGAAACTTATGGATGACCCATCTTTCAAAGGAAAAGTCGGTATGTCTCTGGCAATAAAATCTATTCAATCATGCAGATCTCTGTTTAGCTGGCCACAAAAAGAAGTATGCCCCAGATAGTCTTATTGACTGCAAAATCGAGCCTTTATATAATTTGTAATTTATAAGTTAGGAGAAATGTATTTAGATATTCTTTCTTAAAGGACACGTAGTCTACATATTCTGAAATATTATAAAAATATGCTTTTTCAACAGTTCAGAAGATTGAGTATCAGGACTCACTTTATTGCATTGTCCCATACGAGTGTAGTCACTTGGTATCTTTCAGCATTCTTGAGGAATGTTACAAAAACCCCGTCATCTATATGGAATCTAACATAAGAATGATGTCATGGTTTTAGGCAACCATGGCCTTCTTTTCTTTGAACAGTGGGAGAAATTTCGGTCTAGTATTTGTACCTGAAATAGTTGGGGAGCTTTTCTGGAGTGATTGTTGCTTTCATTATATGAAATGTTTTAAATATTTGACTTTTTGGATTTATCTTTTTGCATTGGCCGTTTGTGAGTCCAGAGGCAAATACGTATATGTAACTTTAGAATTCTTCACTATCAATATCATATTAAACATTTATGAAATCCTAGCATTGTACGAGTCTTATTACATATAATTATCATTCTCCTTAAAACCCCCCTAAAGATAATGCAGATTATGATGAAATTATACTTTGTGTTATCCCCAGATTCTTATTCAAGCCAGATTTGCTTTCATGCCATTTTTAATTAATACTGTTTGGTTACAGTTTTTATAACTTTGTACTGCTTACATCCTTTTGTGAATGCAACCCCCAGTGGGATGTAAATTCTAATGAAAACACGTATTTTTGATGTTTTGTTCACTATGGTGTCTTTAGTATCTAACCCAAGTGCTCAAAAAGTATTTACGGAATGACTGGTTGAGTATAAAAATGTGGGTATAAGTGAACATATCCTTGTACCTCCATACATATCCAACTGAAAGATGGAACCAGAATTGTATCATTTTCATATGAGGAAATTGAGATAATAGACTTTCTAGCCACATTCCGAGAATTACATGTGTTGTTCAACAGTGACATACAGAAAGTGCTCATTGAAGTATCACTGTTATATCCTGACAGTAATTTAGATGGGATGTCTTTTATGGTAGCTTCATCTTCAGTAAACATTGTCCTGCAGTCTATCAACGAATGGAAAATGAAAACATAGGGCAGAAAGGGAAATAGCCTCTATTAAATTTTAAATACATTGGCAGCAATATCAGGATTTCAAGAAAATAAAGCAATAATCTTGAATCAGCAAACACAGAAGGAATTGAAATAGGATACAGAGTACATAATTGACGTTTCCTAAAATTTCTTAAATTAACAATAAAAAACTAAAGAATATGTTTTAATGACTTTTAAAATAGATTGAACATGTGTCATGATAGGATTTTATCATTTTCACTATCAAGATAGAAACTTAAAAAATGTTTTAAGACTGAGATAATAATAGCTAAATTGTATTAAGCATTTTACAGCTTATAAAGTATTTGGTCATTGCAAATGCTCACGCGATGAATGTCTACATTTTGCAGTTAGGTCAAGCCATATGAGTTTGCTGATATTTGACTTCTTTTGATTGAGAAACTAAAAATATAATAGATGTGACTTCATACCATGTTAAACCTTCTCAAAACTTCTAGAAAGTCCAAATCTTTCATTACACTTTATTTTTAGTGAAGGTGACAAAAATCTTGGATACAAGACTGTCTTGTTTACCACTGTGTCTTTAGCAGACAATATGTGTACTATATACCTCCTAAATATTTATTGAAAATAAAACTCATTTGAATTTTGCAATAACCATGGTTGAAGTGATGCAGGTAGTGTTTCTCCCAATTTCCATCATTTAGTTTTGCTTAATATGTTAAAATATCCATAACAGTTTGTTTTCATGTTGGCTAGTACTAGATATAAACATTATTATTATTCAATTAATGATGCACATACAACCTGAAACTCACCAATGCAGCTTTGTTAAAAAAAAAAGTAAATAAAGGGTGAAACAGGCTGATTATTGAACTCTTCTCCCCCTTTTTTCTTTTTCTTTTCTTAACCTTAAAGTAATATCTTCATGATCATACCTACAACCTACAAGACAGAGGTTACTCTGCCTCTTTGGGAAAAGTGCCTTAAAACACACACACACACGCGCGTGCGCGCGCGCACACACACACACACACACACACATTGGATTAACTGTGATGTTAGTCACTCACATAAGAGAAGACTCCTCTCAGGTAGCCTTGTGAGTTACAAATCGTTATAAGCAATTCACTGCCCTAGCAACAGATGTATTCAGCAAGAGGCAAATAAATCACTTGGATTGAAAGTAATTTTTTTCTAGAAGCAATGAAATTAAGATAGTGGAATTCAACCAGTCTTGTAAAAACAAGATTTTACAGCAGACACTGAGTGTGAGGGATGGGGGTTGATCTCACATTTAATGTAGATTTGGTTTAATCGGTTGCAAGTGGAATGGGAATTATTTAGTGGACACTGCCCTCTGTGTGTGTAGTCTCAAATGTGTCAGCATCAGGCCCTCTTGGAAAACAGAGATACAGACAAAGGGAAATCCAAACAAATGAGTTTATATTTGCTAAGCATTTTTATGGAGGAAAAATAAATCTACCAGTAAAAGACGCAGTGTAATTAGTCTTTTTAATGGGGTAGTAGGGTCTGATTAAGAATCTTCTGCTAATACACTCCAGAGTTAGTTATAACCAGATTACTGAAAATGTTCAAAAAGCCCTTCTATTATGCCTTGACTTGCTTTGTCTCATTTGTCAGAGGGCTTCTGCAACCTTTCTTGCTGAGCAAATGTCCTTTTCGCAGCCTTGAATTTGTGTGTGGGCCTGAATTCCACGGCCGGTTGTGCCTGATCACCCAGCAGGCACAATTAAGGGAGTGCATTAGTTCTTCAGTAGATAATAGAAGCTCTTAAAGAGCTTTCTATAAGAGTCCGCTTGGCATATTTCTATATTTTTAAGTCAGCTGGATTCACTGTTTAATAACCTGAACAGCTTGAATAATTTGAAGTCACAGAAATACACAAAGAAAGAAAGAAGGAAAGAAAGATAGAGGACACAAGTTAGGTAATATACTTTAATTCAGCTCCTTCTACCCAATTATCATTTTTGCATATCGGAAGTAGATGTGAAGATTATATCCAAACACAGTAGTGTTTACTTACTTACAGAATATGAATGTAGATTAGCTAACAGTGGTTGTTTTCCGTATGCAGGGCTTAGCCACATCACTCTGAAATAACTACATTGGTAGCAATGGATAAGTAAGGTGCAAAGGTTATGTATCAATACTGGAAGAAAATTGCTGATTATTTTTTTTCCTACTTGTTGGTTGGCAAACAACATTTAATGACAGTGATGAATGTAGTTTGAAGAAATGGCTTTTAAATGTGTAGGGCATTAGTAAATCTTAATTTATCTAATACCTAGATGCTTGGCAGGAGATATTTTAATTGCAGAAATATAGACTCACAGAAAACATGGTAAGATCTCTGTGTGCCTTTTCTTTTTTTCACCTGACTCCTCCACTGCAAGCTGACCATGTCGTAATCTTAGGATGGAAGGGGATGATTTGCATTCTAGCCAGAACCGTAGGTGATGATTCCTTTCTGTAACAAATTTGGAAACAGGGAACAATTGCTCTGTGTGTTGCCTAGTTACTTGGTTAAATGTAGTTATAAGTGTGGCCATGATGAAACATGCCAGATCATTTGGAATTTCTAGATTCCTGATACAAATCTACCTGACAAAGTAAGCAGGTAGTCAGATGAATCAGATTTTTTTGTAGTTCCAATTCACTTTTTTTTTTTTTTAAACTTTTCCAATATATACTCTTTGAGTTCCAATTTCTGTGCAAAGCCCTCGAGATACATAGACAAATGCCACTTGGTCCTTGCTGGTAGGGAACCTGAAGTCTGGTGTCAGAGGCAAGGGTGTAAACAGAACAGAGTAATTTTGTGGGGTAGTGATAATCAGCACAGACTCCTGTGGGAAAATAGCTGATAGGTCTTCCCGAAATGCTATCCTGCTGAATCGTATGATGCATTCAGGGGAAGAAGGACACGGGGGTAAAGCTGTATGCAGCAGTGCAGGTAAGAGCGAGTTTGTGAAGAGCCTGGATTTTCATGCTAATGATTGTAGGTTTTCTCCAATGGACAGCAGAGTAATCCTGGAATATTTTAAAAAGGAGAGTGGCATAGATCTGCAGTTTAGAAAGATTATTTGAGTGATTGTGTGGAATAGATTGCACAGAATCAGTGCCTCTATGCCCTCAGTTATCTGGATGCTGTATGTATATGAGAATGAATGACATTTTGAAAGACATGTCTTTAGCTTATAAATTTTTCAAACGAAGGTTATCAGAGTATCTTTAAATGTGTGTTATCTGAAGTGTTAATTATATGACTTGATCTCAAATATTCTTGATGAGTGAGCTGTGAAACAATATGTGGTTCAAAATATCATGCATCATATTTATAGCCATAGTGTTTTTCAGTGAAAGTCAAGAAGTCAATAATTCATTGAGTTTTTGTTCTATATTCTTGTCCTATATTTTGCCTTCATAGACATAAAACAACGTAGAGTAGACTGCCCGTATTTCATGTGGGTACCTATGCAATTTCTTTGTCGTAAGAAAGAGAAATTCTATATTTGTCTCAAGCAGTTATCAAAAAAGTTGCAAGACTATCAATCAGGAGACTGGGGTTCTAGACCACACATATGTGAACAATAAAAAGCTGTATAACTTTTTTTTTGAGCTGTGTAACTTTAAGCAGTTCCCAAATCTACCTGACTTTTAAAATCCCTCTTAGAAATGATATCAAAATTATATTTAGTTCCTTAATGCTAATGAGTTTGAAGTGATTAAATGTGCCCATAGATAATATACGTGGCTGATAGTGTTTAGTTTTTCCAGAATCAGAAATAGAGAAGCATGATGGTGGCCAGGATTTTCAATTACACATTCCACTTGGAATGGAAATTTCATTTGGTTTTAAGTAAAATGTTAGGGATAAAAATACTAGCACCGTCTTTTCCGAATATATGGCCAATATTTGGGTTCATGTCTAGGTCATCAGATTTTCTCTATTTATTTTTGGCAGGAAGTATCTTGTGTGAGAGTTTTTAGAGCCATGTGAAACTCCAATGGAAGATGAAGCCCAATAAAGTCTCTTATAATTGTTTTTTCTTTATTATAAAGTATGATTTCTCTTTTATCCTAAAAATCTACATTATCTTGGCTGAATCATCATAATATTTAGCTTTCATATTAAACTAGGAAAAGTGTATGTGATTTGCATGAATGTTTGTGAATGAATGTTTGTTCCATATTTAGGACTATTACGCGGGAATCTTTGAACAAAGAAACAGTTATACTGTGGCATAAAAGGTTTCAAAATTATAATTGCTGAAATAACCTGGAAATATATCCCATTCAATCTGTAAATTTATGTTTGACAGGTCTCCAAAGTCTTTCACTAAAGTGGTGATTCAAAATAGAAATTAATACTGTCACTGGTTACACGAGAAAGCTATTTCTAAAGCATTTTATGGTAATATCATTACATAATTAACAATTTTTGTCTGTATCATATTTATATAAAATAACACAAAAAGGAGATTACTTATCATCCACTTTATCTCTAACATGCTAACTCAATTTTTATAGAACTGATTAAAGCTACATATCTGAGTGTTCTATGCAGGGGGAAAAGTAAAGAATTACATTCACTCAGAGTGATATACCAGTTTAACCATTTTCTAAATATTATATGTTGTGTGATTTTTCTGGAAATTTTGGAAATAATAGATTATAAAAAATTAAGAGGAAAATTCACCTATAATCCCAACATGCAGATACAGTACTCTTCAACATGTGTCTTTTATATTATCTTTTGCTTCATCAAACACACATCCACATGTATGCATTTTAAAAATAAAATGTAGACCCTATTCTTGGGACAGCATAGCCTCTAAGATATGCATATTATTTATAACCTGTTTTTGTTTACAAACCAATATATTTCCAAATCAGTACATGGTCTACTACTACAACATGTTAAATAGCTTCACAGATTCCCATTACATAGGTTCAGTGAAATTAACTTGAGTAAATATTATTATGCATTCACTTTATTTCAGATTTTTTTATTACATGCTCCCATGAATATATTTGCAGTTATATCTTTGCATATGATCATCATTTCCTTAGAATAAAATCGTAAGGAAACAAATTCTACATCAAAGAACAGGGTGATTGTCTTACTAATTTACATGGTCATCACTGACCAGTGCTCACGTACACCCGCACTCCATGCTCTTGAGGACACTGGGTATCGTCTTTAACAGCCTGTCCCAAAGTACGTTTTGAGGAAACCAGGCATTTAACAGACTTTAATAATTGTTACAGAAAAAAGTAGTGAAACGATTGATAAAATTTGGAAAATCCTACATAGTGAATCTCTCTTTTGGTAAATCGTATTACAAATTAAAATATCCAAAAGGCTATGAGAAGTATTGATATAAACTCACCAGTTTCAGTTTTCTTAACCCAAGAACCTTGATGATCACAGGATTCTTTATTGGCGGAACACCTATTAAATTACTGTAAGGCATTCATGTTCTTTGGGAAGCAGTTTATAGAACATCCCTTGTTCATTTAGAAGTCATATGGCCTGAATCTTTCAGTGATTCCGCCTCCACTCACATCTTTCCATCAGATTATAAATAAACTGTTATTTTTTCCCATCTAAAAAAAAAGAAAAATATTAGAGCTTCTATTATCCCAAGTTTCTCATTCAGGTACACATCTCCCCCCTCCCCCCCCTTTTCTCTCTCTCTCTCTCTCTCTCTTTTAAGTCAAACTCTCTAAGAGTTGTCTATGAAAGAAGTTTTCGTTTTATCTCTTTTCCTCTCTTGAATCCATTCCAGTCAAACTTTATGCCCCGCTTCAGGTAAATGCTTGATCAAGATCATTACAGCATCCACATCTTGCAGTCATTTTAATTTGATACAGGGCAACTCTGGCAAAGCTGATCATTCCCTGCTTCTTGAGACACTTTCATTTGGTTTCTAGGGTGTAACACTCTTCTGTCTCCCTTCTACTACTCTAGCTGCTCTTTGTCAGAATCTTTCGCTGGTTTCTCTCAGCTTCCTATGTTCTTTTTTTTTTTTTTTCCTGTGTTCTTAAATATTGATGTGCTCATCCTATGTTTTGGCGCTCTCTCGCTCACTCGCTGTCTCTCTCTAATTCACTCTTGTTTCCTGGTTGTAAATACTGTCAGTATGGTTGTACTCCAAAATATCTATTTCAAACCCAGGTCATTTACCTTAATTCTTGATCTTTATATCCCATTAGTCTTCTAACACTTCGATGTCTAAAGTTTGTGATCCACATTGTGCTCCCCAAGTTTTCCTCCTCTCGGTGAGTTACAGCTCTTCCATTCCTCAGGCCAGTCATCTTGGAGTCAGCCTGGATTTCTCTCTTTACCACACTTCCTCTAGGATCCATCACAATACCCTTTACTTCTCATCGACATTTGCCCAGAATCGCACCAGTATTTCCCTGACCCACTGCTACAGAGTGTATTTTAAGCCACTGCCATCACTCTAGCTGATTTTTGTTTTCTAAGTGGTTTCCTTGCTTCGATCCCTGCCCCTTGGGTCATACTCATCCCTAGAATATAGATACATTGCCTGAAGGAGTAACACTCAACTTGAAACCATGATGATAAAACCTTATGCTTAGACAGAGATAGTAACAATGGCAGCTTCGGACTTCTAAGCCAAAGTGGAGTGTAGTAAATTAAATTATGTATTCATTAATTGAACTAACGCTTAATATGTTTCATGTGCTTGGATGTGTCAGAATAAGAGACAAAAATGTGTTCCCTCATGGAGCTTAGGTTCTAGTAGAGGAATGGAGAATGAATGAATGAATGAATGAATGAATAAAATTGGTTGTATGCTAAATGGTGATAAGTACTACAGATAAGAAGTGGGTAGGAAAAGGAATTTGGGAGTATGTGAATAAACACTGGAAGAAAATGAGGGAATTATCCACTTGGGCATCAGTGGGGGGAGTTTTTTAGCAGAGGTGAAAGCTGTGGTGAGGCCAGTGTAGTAAAGGTCCAAAGATTCAACATGAAATGGGGGCCAGACCATGAGGATCTGAGTGAGATCAGCAGCCATTGGAGAGTTTTGAAGAGAGGAGAAAAGTGACCATTCTGACCAGAAATTAGTCTGGAAATTTCTTATCTTGGAAACAGAGGGAATCATGTTACCATAGATCCTGTCCTTTTTAGGATCCACCATCAAAGAGCCCTTTTCTACTGACACATTGGAGATGGCTGATGAACAGAAACTTCCACCATTCTCTATTCATATAAATAAATACCAATCTGAAAATATCCATTCACCGAGAATCACTACCACTGTTTCGTTGCTTTGACTGGTATACATACTAAATAAGAAATTAGTTGTAAATTTACCTCAGTCTATGGGAGGAGTGTTTCTACTGCCAAATCCAGAAGTTCAGGTGGGAAACTACAAACGGACTCACTAAAATTTGGGAACTTTCCAATTCTAGAAGTAGGATGTGTGACTGTCATTCTCCCACAGCACATAGCAGATCATCTGGCATAGAGATTGTGTTCAGCTGTTGACCTCAATAGGTCCCTCATCCTGAGTCAGCAAGGAGAAGTCAGGGAGCCCCAGCAGAGATGATCTTTTTCCCTGTTAGTTAATAGCGCTGAGTGCACTTGAGATCAGCCAGAGGCCTGCATCACTAGTTGACGTCAGAAGGGCCAATGTGTAGCCCATTGAGAGAGAGTGACATGGCTCTTGGGTAAAAGGAGACTTGATTCCTAAGTGGCTTCTGTCTACACACACCAGGGCTACTGCCTTTGAAATAACTCAGAAGACATAGTATAAATCACAGCTTATCTTTGGGAGATTCAAGATTTATTCAGCCCCAAATACTTAGGTTTATCTGAGTTATTGCTCCTCTGAGTGTCAGATACATGGCTACAGTTCTTAATCAAGTATTTTTTACTATGGAAAGTATGGCATAAATTTTAAACTTTTTGCTTAAAGGCACTGAATAATTTGCACTTGCACTTCCTGGCCACTAGCAAAGCAGTAACAAACTCTCTTAGCAATTCATAAGAACTACAGGCATATACGTTCCGGATCCTGAGAAGGGTCTGAACTGGCAGGTATTGGATTGATTTCTGCTTCTAATCAGACATCACCCTTTGTTTTGGTAGCCAACGAATCCATTAACCTATCTGAATTGAGGCAGTTAAGTGATAATTACGTTCTTTATTAGATTTCTTTGTCTAGATTCAAACAAGAATGTCTGTACAGGGACTTTCTTCTCCCACTAAAATGCAATTTCCGGAGGTTCTCTACCCCAGCCCTTAGCAGAGTTCCTGTGTCATTAAAGGTATTCAGTAATATTTCAATAGTGTATCATGATATAACTTTATTACTGAAGCGGTGCTTTAACATGATTTGGCATGGCGTGTCAACCAGTAGGTAGGTACTGCTGTCCTGGGCCACCTACTCAATCCCAGAGACAGCATTATTTTATTTTATTTTTAATTTATTTTTATTTTTGATTTGTAAAATAATTTTTATAAGGGTATTTTTGTTTGGGAAAATGCAGGCAGGGGAGGGGCAGAGGGAGGTGGCCAGAGGATCAGACGTGGGCTCTGTGCTGACAGAGAGCGCGGTGTGGGGCTCAAACTCATAAACCATGAGATCATGACCTGAGCTGAAGTCAGACGCTCAGTTAACTGAGCCACTCAGATGCCCCTAACATTGTTGTAAATAAGCTGATTCCCTCAGTTTCAGAAAATACTCAGTTTTTATGGTCTTCATCAGCAAGTTCATAGCAAATATGTTTTCTCTGGGAAACTTAGTAAGCAAATTAATGGAAACATTTGAAAAATTTGAAAGTATGGTTTAGAATGAGGAAGTCTTTCTAATTGTGTAGGATAGAAGAGTTCTTTTCCAACAATGTTGGCAGAATGAATCTACTTAACAGGGGCACCTGGGTGGCTCAGTCAGTTAAGCATCTGACTTCAGCTCAGGTCATAATCTTGCAGTTTCTGGGTTCAAGCCCCACGTCAGACTGTGTGCTGCCAGCTCATAGCTGGGAGCCTGCTTCAGATTCTGTGTCTCCCCTTCTCTCTGCCCCTCCCCTGCTCATGCTCTCTCTCTGTTTCTCAATAATAAATGTTAAAAACAAATGAAGCTACTTATAAGTTAAATTTTAGACTTATCATACTTTATATCATTATCTTGGACAGAGAGTAGGTTTACAAGAGAAACTGGCCTGTTGAAAACCCAAAATTTATTATTTGCCAAATGCCCACAAATAAATGTAGATATTAAAATAAATTATTTTCATTAGTATTAACATTACAAGGAATTTCTTTTGGTATGAAAATATATGTTACACATTGGGCAATGATAGTTTGATTATTTTTCTTCTGTTATTTGAATCAGCTTGCATGTTTTGTGTTCTGTTTTTTGTTTTGTTTTGTTTTGGTTTTGGTTTTTTAGTTTGACCGAAAATGAGAAACAAAGGCTCTCATTTGTCATTTCTTTTCTTTTTGGAGAGTAGTAGAATAGACTTAGAGTTACACTGAAATACCATGTATTTGCAACATAAATTCTGCTCAAAGGTGACAAAAAATTAAGTTCACTGTAATAAGGTCTTGCTATATTAAATAAATATGCATCAAGGAAATATATTCCCCTATAGGGTTTAAAAAAGGGGAAACCTTTTTAAATCTAATATGAGAGAGTATTATTTCAGAGAAATTTAATCAGAAGTCTAATTATATTTGTACAGAATTAAAAAGAAAATGCAAGGGTAACATGGTAGGCAGATATATTATTTACAGCAAATCCCAGATTAGTTTAGAAAAAAAAAAACAAAACAAAAACAAAAACTTGATAAACCCTCCAGCTAGTCGTTGCCCCCAGGTAGCAACATTTAGTGGAGAAGAACATGATTTTCTTAAAACTTTTTCAATTAATTTCTTTGTGTTAAACTACGCTGTGTAATTTAAATCCTGCAGTTAATATATTCCTAACTATTTTATTCCTTGGAGGCTCTGTATAGAAGGAAGGATTTAAAGTTGGAGAGATAACCTGAATTACTTAATTTGGAACTGAAAAAATTTTTAGAAGCTCAAAATGATTTTTCTTTCAAAAATATTTCTATGGTAAATCATAAAACATATGTTCTCATAGCTTTTTTAAAACATAGATTTTTCAAGAAACCATAATACTTTCTAGGGTTTTAGAGTAATGGTGGAGTCTAGAGCCCACAGCCAAGAAAGAAATCTTCAAGACGTCTTTGGTGCAAAAAAGGTGATTTCATGATAGCCTGGGAGACAGGACCAGTGGGCAGAGATAACTGCACTGGGGTTGTGAAGAGTGACTGCATGTATACTGTGGAGTTGGGGGAGGTAAATGTCAAAATATTTCTTTAATGTTTGTTTAGTTTTGAGAGAGACAGAGCACAAGCAAGGGAGGGACAGAGAGAGAGGGAGACCCAGAATCTGAAGCTGGCTCAAGGTTCTGAGCTGTCAGCATACAGCCCGACACAGGGCTCAAACCCACAAACCATGAGATGATGACCTGAACCAAAGTTGGACTCCTAACCAACTAAGCCACCCAGGTGCCCCTCAAGAGGAAGTTTCTTAAAGGGACTTCCATATGCTTAAGAAGAGTTACACATTCCTGGAGGCCTAGCTATTGTCTGGGTAAGATTGTTTTTTCCTCTAACAAAGCATTATCCTTAAGATAGTAGGGAGTTCCTGGAGATTAGGCTATTCATTAGAGTGCCTTTTTCTTGTAATATTACTAAGATATTTGTAAACTGATGGAGACTCTATCAGTTTCACCATTTGCCTTCTGTCCTTTCTTTTGTTCTTGGACAGCCAGGAGCCCCTGAGGAATGTCACACATACCCAACCTGGGGAGTGGGATTTTTAGAAGCTTGTCAGCTTGCCTTATACTCCCTCATCACAGAACACATATATACTCATGTTTTCAAAACATTTGCTTTTCCGAAAAGCTGTATACTTTCTAGAATCTTATCAAAATACTGCACGGTGGTTAAAAGTCCAGGCATTGGAGTTAACTGACTATATTCCAATGTAAGCTGTTCCACCTAGGTAAATTTCTTACCTCTCTATGTTGATACCTGCCTCTTGAGGTTATTGACAAAATTAAATGAATGTAGTAAGGTGCTTAGATTTATGCCTGGTCCATAAAAAGAAATAAGTCAATAAGTGTTAGGCCATATTTTTGGATACTCACAAGTGCTAAATGAAACGGGCTCCAAGGATAAGCACATCATGAACTTATAGTCTCCTCAGGGATGGATAGGATCTTTTTTTTTTTCTTTTGCTGATTCATTAGATACATGATTAGGGAGTATCTCCTTTCTATCAAGGATAAGACTACAAGGTGTGATAAGATAAAACCCTGGGATTGATGGATGAGATGATACATGAATGGTGACAATCTCATGAAATAAGCAGGAAAACTGAGGTTACCTAAGGGGGAGCTGGGAATATCTGCATCTCAAGAGAAATGTCAGGAAGAAGACACATGAGAGGAAGCTTAGAAAAAATTACTGGAAGCTTGCCAGGTGGACAGGAGGGAGCTAAGAAAGAACAGGTGCAGGGAAACAGTAGTCTGAGAGAAGGCACGGTGTTTAGGAGTCACTAAGCAATTGAGTGAGCCAGGGTCTGAGGAGGTCTAGTGGAATGAGATGTTGTAAGGAGTCATGAAAGACCATAGGTTGGAAGCTAAAGAGCAGTAACATAATCCTTTAGGGGCTATGAAGTTCATGGAAAATGCCATGGAGGCAAGTGACCTGATAAAATTTGCATTTAGAACCATAACTAGCCAAAATGTGAAGATGGGAATTAAGGGAGGGGGTGGATAGAGCCAGAGAGGCCAATTTGGAAGCCACTGCCTTGGTCTAGACAATGATTTATAAAAGCCTGTTCTAAGTAGGATGAAGAATTACTGATTATTTACTAAATTCTGAATATTTTCAGGTCCTTTAGGTCCCTTCCAAACCTTTTCATATTTAATTCACACAGGGATCTTATGCTTTTGGTATCATTATGTCCAATTATAGTGATCAGACAAAACTGGATCTTCGAGAGGGATAAGTATCTGGATCAAGGTTACATACCAACGCAGATGAGAGCCACATTGTGAATCCCAGTCAGTCTGGATCCCAGTATTTTTTTTTTAGGATTATTTCTTTATTTTGAGAGAGTGAGAGACCAGAGGAGGAGCAGAGTGAGAGAGAGAGAGAGAGAGAGAGAGAGAGAGAGGAGCCCAAACAGACTCTGCACTACCAGCACAGAGCCCAGCGCAGAGCTCAAACTCATGAACTGTGAGATCATGACCCCCACCAAAGTCAAGAATTGGATATGTAACTAACTGAGCCACCCAGGTGCCCCTCAGTCCTTTGCTTCTTTCATTGTATCATTTGGTCTCCTGCAGTAGTGAAGAGAAACAGCCAAAAATGAACTCGAAAGATATTAAGAGTTTGACTTGATGAGACTTAGTGGAAATGTTCAGTGTGTAATTAAATCTATCAGTTAGGAGTAGAAAAGAGATCTGTAATGTCAACTTAAAGGTAAATTAAAACCATAAGGATGTGTATAATTGATAAAACGGTAAAGCAGAGAGAATGTTGAAAATATCAAAACTTAAAAGTGAGGGGAAAGAATCTAGTGAAAGAGAAGAGAATTGAAAAACAGGATAACAATGGTTTCATGGAAGCCGGGAATCAAGCGTCACAAAAAGAAGGATGTAATCAAGCCACATTACCCCTATCAAGAGTTCCAGTTTGATAAAGAGCAGAAAATGTCCATAAAAATGTAAGCAACTGAGGCATGGTTGAGCTCTTCACTGAACAGTTTCAGGAAGGTAGGTCAAGGAGGCTGAAGATTGAATGGAACTGATTCTATTTCAAGAACCTGACTATCTAGAGGAGGGAATCAATAATTTATAGATTTTTTGTTTTTTGTTTATTATTTCTTTTATAATAAGGTCTAAGAGCAAAGGTAAAAGAAATAAAGAAGGGCATTTTTCCATGAGAGTAGAAAGAGGAGGAGACCAGGGCCATATGTCTGAAAAGAATGCAGTGAGAAGTTGAGAAAAGTGCTATTCTGGTGGCCTGTGTTTTGTCTGGCATATTGATTGATGGGTAGATCATCTACTGAGACCAAGGGATAAGATGAGAATATAGGGGGTGCTATGAATTGAATATTTGAGCCTCCCCCAAATTCCCACATTGAAATTCTAATGTCCAATATGATGGTATTAGGAGGTGGAGCCTTTGAGAACTGATTAGATAATGTGGGCGGAGCACTCAGAAATGGGATTAATATCCTTATATAAGACAGCTCACATGCAAGCACTGGCAAATGCCCTCTCTCCCCCTCTCTCCCCCTCTCTCCCCCTCTCTCCCCCTCTCTCCCTCCCTCTCCCTCCCTCTCCCTCCTTCTCTCTTTCCCTGTGCTGACAGCTAGCTCAGAGCCTAGAGCCTGCTTTGGATTCTATATCTCCCTCCCTCTCTGACTCTCCCCTGCTCATGCTGTCTCTCTCTCTCATAAATAAATTAAAAACATTAATAAAAAATTAAAAAAAATAAAAGTCAGCTTTCTTGGCCACCTCTGTTGTGGAAGGACACAATGAGAAGTCCGTGACCTACAAGAGGGCTGTCACCCAACCATGTTAGTCCCCTGATCTTGGACTTCCAGTCTCCACAGCTGTGAGAATTAAATTTCTTTTGTTAATAAACTATCTTCTCTGCAGTATTTTTGTTATAGCAGCCAAATTGGCTAGGTGGGGAGGGGGGGAGCTTGAAAAAGAGGCAATTTTAAAATAAAATTTTAAGGGTGTCCAGGTGGCTCAGTCAGTTAAGCTTCTGACTGTCGATTTTGGCTCAGGTCATGATCTCAAGGGCCATGGGATCGAGACCTGCTTGGGGCTTTGTGCTTACAATACAGAGCCTTGTTGTGATTCTCTCTCTCCCCCTCTCTCTCTGTCCCTCCTTTTGTGCTGTCTCTCAAATAAGTAAACAGTTAAAAGAAAATAACGCTTTTATATAGCAATTTTACAACAAAATGGTTTAGCATCAGCCAGTGAGTAGTACAGCGGCTAACATTTAGAAAATGTCTATTTTGTGCTAAATGTTATTTTAAGTGCCATATGCATGTTGACCTTCACATCAACTTTGAAGTAGGTACTAGTGTAAATTGCATTTTACAGAGGAAACTAAGAAATGGATGTTAGCTTACTGTCTACTTATCCAGGATTTCCTAGCTTATATAAAAGAGCTTGTGTCTGAACCGCTCCAGAAACCAGATCTGGTAAGATCTAGGAAGAGAGATTTTATAGGAATGTAAAATACAAGTACCTCCAAAGCCAGTTAGAATAAGGTAACTAACAAACTTATTTTTAAAATGGTCATGAGGGTCATAGATAATAAAAAAGAGATATGGAGCCATTAGTCAATACTGT
The DNA here is from genome assembly GCF_003009895.1 of Hyaena hyaena. Taxonomy (NCBI): domain Eukaryota; kingdom Metazoa; phylum Chordata; class Mammalia; order Carnivora; family Hyaenidae; genus Hyaena; species Hyaena hyaena. The sequence continues at coordinate 478,020 of NW_024081098.1, read as the reverse complement.
TAGTTAAAGGCATCCACAAGGAATTAGGACACACTAATGATAATGAAGGTATAGAAATATTGCAGATCGGGTTGCCCACTCTTTGCTATTCCGATTAAATGCTTAGTAATTATTCTATCTTTGAGTTCAGAATAAGAAAGAAATATGGCAGATTTGGACAAGATTCAGAAGAAAGGAATAGTGACTATAAACTGGAATGTATTAAAATATTTTACACTGGCATGGTCATGTGCTGTGCGTGTGTACAGAAAATGTATTAAGAGAAAATAAATTTCAATGTGTGCTGGAGGTACTAAGATTTAACATAGAAGGAAACTATCAGTTTGTTGTTTGGAATATAATAGACACACTTTCATTTTAAGGAAAGTTCTAGAAAAAAGTCTACATTTCTTTAGAAAGGCAATAGTGATGGTAATTAAGAGTTGCTCTCCTACGATTTCAGTTCTTGAAATTTTCTGTGTCATCACCTCCTCATCCGAAAATGGGGATAAGAGAATATATTTAATAGTATTCTAGGACTAAGTCAGTTAAACCATTTAGTGTGCTTACCATAGTGGTTGGCCAAAAGCATTTAATATATGCCAGCTCTTCTCTCTCTCTTCCTTATTACTCTTATTATATTCCAGAATATTTATTTTCAGTACATCTTTCTTTATACCCATATTAAATATGTAATTAGTAACTGGAGCAAATAAATGTCTGCATTTAAGATAAGAACTTTAGTCTTGTAGTTAAGTTCTCTGGCATTGGTGACTTGACTGATTAACAAATTAGCGTCTAAGTAAAGAAGATTTGAATTTAAGTGTGGAGAAACATAACATATTCACTGAAACCAAATGGACCATTTTTCAAATGCTAGAACTGACTCTAATTATTATAACATATTCACTGAAATCAAATGGACCATTTTTCAAATGCTAGAACTGACTCTAATTATTTGCACTTATTTTGATTGCTGCATTGTACTTTATGATTTGCATCATCATCTTATTACCATACAACCACTGCTACGGCAGAAAAATGTATTTTATTTGATTCATAAGGAACAGTTGGGGAAAATTGCCCTTCATTTGCAGATCTCTGTTGATACTTCGCAACAGTTACCAAAGTAAAGCTGAAACATCAAAGTGATGTATAAAGATCATGCAAACTATGTACAATAGTGGCTATGCTTTGCTTTGACTACTGGGGGGAAAAATCATTGTAATTTAAGATTCATGATGAGAATGAGGAGCAGGGAATACATGATTGCATAACTTTGGCACCTTGTATTTATACATTGAATGTGAATTATTTGGAAAATTACACATATTTTTAAGAATCAAGTTCTCCATTAGCGAATGAGGCAACATTTAATAAATCCTTCTGTGTGCTTAGCATCTGCCAATCCCCATATTTTACAGAATAGCTATAGGCTCCGTGAATATAGGAAAAGGGAAGAAAAGGGATTAAGATGATTGAAATTCCCAATGTGTTGTCTCTGAGACCTTAGAGAATTTCCAAATCCATGAATGTCACAGTAGCAATTGTCGCCATCTTTCCTTAAAATGGAGTAAGGTATAATGGGAAACTTACTGGGATCCTCTTTGGAATCTTTTTTTTTTTTTAATTTTTTTAAATGCTTTTTATTTACTTCTGAGAGAGAGACAGCGTGAGCAGGAGAGGGTCAAAGAGAGAGGGAGACACAGAATCTGAAACAGGCTCCCGGCTCTGAGCTAGCTGTCAGCACAGAACCCGACACGGAGGCTGGAACCCACTGTAAGATCTTTTTTCTTTTTTCTTTCTTTTTTTTTTTTTTTACAAATAGTTTATTGTCAAGTTGGTTTCCACATAACACCCAGTGCTCACCCCCACAAGTGCCCCTCTCCGTGCCCCTCCCCCCCCCACATCCATCAGTCCTCAGTTTTTGATCTTGACCTGAGAGGAAATCAGATGCTTAACCAACTTAGCCACGCAGGCGCCCCCTTCTCTTTATTTATTTATTTTTTCCTTTACAGAGTTCCATTTTTTTTTTTTTTACAAATAGTTTATTGTCAAATTAGTTTCCATATAACACTCAGTGCTCATCCCC